>NC_086326.1:78426386-78800553 GCF_036172605.1 Pelobates fuscus | reverse complement strand
TTATATACTGTGGTTTTACTGCATGTCTCAACAATACAGATATTTACTTTTTTTAGATTCAAAAGTCTAAATCTATTCTAGAATAGTTTGCCAAGGTAATGTTAAGTCCATAATTTGATTGGTTAAGAACCACAAAAGTAGTTCTTGTGGACGGCTATCCCACTGCTTCGGGAAAATAATTTAGCAACCTCTTCTAACCAAATGTTCTACATTACCTGGAGTCAGACAGAAACATCCACATCTTCACTGGCGTCCCCAACTTGTTGCTTTACCAATACAGCTGTATTAAATTAGAAATAGTACTAAAAAATTAGATGTAAAATAAATAAACCAATAAATATTCTATTTAATGCATGGAGATGCTGAACTTTCCCATAGAGATGCATTAAAAAGATGCGGATTGGCCACTGCAGTGTTTGGCTCTGCACTGGCCAACACCCTCCTTGGCTGAGATCATCAGTTTTGATGATCTCTTTCAAAGAGGTGGATCCCGGGAGGGGCCAGCGCTGGCAGAACCACAAGGCTCGGGAATAAATGAAGGTTTTAACACTATTTAAAGGGACACTATGGTCACCAGAACAACTACAGCTTATTGCATTTGTTCTGGTTAGTAGAATAATTCCCTTCAGACTTTTTGCAGTAAACACTGTCTTTTCAGAGAAAATGCAGTGTTTACTTACAGCCTAGGGATACCTCCACTGGCCACTCCTCAGATGGCTACTAGAGGTGCTTCCTGCGGTGGTGCTGAATACTGTGTAACACTGCCCTTCAGTGTCTCCACCCTCTGCATGCAGACACTGAACTTTCCTTGATTTTATGGATCTCTATGAGGAGATGTTGATTGACCAGGGCTATGTTTAGCTTGTGCTGGCTTTGATCTGCCTCCTTGACAGTCTCAGCCAGTCTTATGGGAAAGCATTGTGATTGGCTCAGAGAATCACTTCTGATGATGTCAGCCAAGCAGGCAGATCAGGGACAGAGCCAGCAGGTGCAGACTTGAATACAAGTAAGATTTTACTATATTTAACCCCTTAAGGACTAAACTTCTGGAATAAAAGGGAATCATGACATGTCACACATGTCATGTGTCCTTAAGGGGTTAAGGAGAGCAAGTGTGGGGGCAGAGGGCAAGGTGGTGGTTTTAACACTATAGGGTCAGGAATACATGCTTGTGCTCCTGACCCTTTAGTGTTCCTTAAAGGAGGGCATGGGGGGCCAGCCACCTAAATAGTGTTTTAACACTATAGGGTCAGTAATACACATTTGTATTCCTTACTCTATGGTGTTTTCTTAATTTTACACTTGCCATTCAACACTCAGGCTCACAAATCTTGAATAGCAGGTGCTTTCTACAGAAATATTTTTACAGTACATTAGGAAACGACTTCAACAATATAGAATATGTAATTAAAGGTTGTAATCAATCAGCCTGTAGTAATGATTATCTGTTCTCCCATTTGCTGTGTTAGCTTTACATCCATTACCCTCACGTGTCAGTGAGCACAAAACATTGTTAAAATTCCACTTTGCTTATATAGGACTGGATGGTGTAGGCAACTGTGCCAATAAATAACACCAGATTATCAGTTACCAAGCTACGTTTCCATTTTATTGCTGTCATTGAATGGTCACTCGTTTACTGTACACATCAAGGCTGAATAGGATTCATTATCATTGGTGCACACAAATGACATCTAACTTAACAAAAATTATAAAGATAAGCAACATTATTTTAGAATTATCATTAAAAAAATGTCCACAAAAAGAGAGAACCAATGTGTATTATTTTAGTAGAATAATACCGGTCAGATTTCTACGGAGATTGTGGACAACCCATTCTATAACAAAGCTATGTTTCTAGAGTACCTGTTTTTGAATACACATTTATGTTATTTTTTATTTTTTTTGTTATTTTTTGTTTTTAATGTCATTGACCCTAGTTTTGCATTACACCTTCCAGGCATTAAAATGTCTCCATCCTACACTTCCTTCTATAAATATATTTTCAGCTGGTCGGGTTGCATAATTATCTAGTTATAACATTAACCTATGTGCTATAGTTTAAAATACAGTTTCATTTCAGCAATTTCCTATACATTGCTTCTTAAGAGGTATATGAAGCATAACTCTACAGTCTACAAATAAATCCAAATAAGTGGAACTTGATTAATGTTCACAGAGCGTTTTTTGAGCAGGCTAACAGTCCGTTCTTTTGTGCCTTTCTTATTTTCTTTTCTTAACAAAAGGTTTCTTACAGCAAGTGATCCTTTAATTTATGATTTCATCATTGACCTCTGTATTGTAGAGAGAGGACACTTGGCTATCTGCCAAGATTTTGCCCTTTCAAACCCTGTGTTCTTTCTATTCATCAAGCTTATGGTTGTAAGTATTTATGTTAGACTTGGGATACAGTCCTGGATTTATTAGTTAGAAACTACATTTTATATAGATCCTCAATATGTTTTAAGTACTATATGAAAATTGACTTATTTCTACCTGGGAATAGCATGCAGTGAGTTCATATGTAGATGTGGGTGGTCCTTTAGCTAAATATGCTTTCAGTCTAAATGAGTTGGTATAATTACATTGAATGTAAAATTATAACAAATCTGTTGTACCCTGGTGGTTTTTGTCCTGCACTGCTCGGGTTCCAGCTCTGCTCTGTTATTTGAACCACTTCATCTGCTGCAAAATTATCCAATGGCATTATTCCAAGTTGTTAAAGAGTAATATTAAATGGTTAGTTCAAGCACCATGACAACTTCGGTGATTGGAAGTGGTCACAGTGCTTGGAGTCTGATTGTGCAGTGTTGCACTATTAAGCACTGCTAATATAGGGATATAGCCCTTTGTTCTTTTTGAATTTTTTTACAGCATCATTAAATCATTACTAGCCATCCTGGAGCAAGAGTTCCATGGTTGGCTACTGTCAATCCTGCACATATTGGACGTCTATCATCAGCACGTGCAGAATAATGATGATAAACTAGCGGCCTTGCCAATATCCAACACTTCCGGGTTCACGGACCAATGACACACACCCTTCTCTGATGCGGCTTCCTCACGCTACTTAGAGGAACCGCGCCAGATTCAAAGTGCTTGATTATTTTTAAGCTTCCTGTCTTCTGACCAGCTACAAACTATCATGCTAATCTACTGACTACGTGAATGGAACCTGGACTGTTTAAACCGCTGACCTCCATTCATCTTACCTTGACTCGGATTACCTTTGGAATACTCTTCTTTAGTGATCTCCTGAACGGTTCGCTGGCGAATAGTTCCTGGCGAACATAGCTTGTTCGCGTTCGCCACAGATGGCGAACATATGCGATGTGCGGTCCGCCCCCTATTCATCATCATTGAGTAAACTTTTACCCTGTCACAGACACATTCCAGCCAATCAGCAGCAGACCCTCCCTCCCAGACCCTCCCACCTCCTAGACAGCATACAATTTAGATACATTTTTTTGTGTGTTTTTGTTTATTATACATTATCCTCCATAGCCAGTAACCTGTGTTTATTATACATTATCCTCCATAGCCAGTAACCTGTGTTTATTATACATTATCCCCCATAGCCAGTAACCTGTGTTTATTATACATTATCCCCCCATAGCCAGTAACCTGTGTTTATTATACATTATCCCCCCATAGCCAGTAACCTGTGTTTATTATACATTATCCCCCATAGCCAGTAACCTGTGTTTATTATACATTATCCTCCCATAGCCAGTAACCTGTGTTTATTATACATTATCCTCCCATAGCCAGTAACCTGTGTTTATTATACATTATCCTCCCCATAGCCAGTAACCTGTGTTTATTATACATTATCCTCCCATAGCCAGTAACCTGTGTTTATTATACATTATCCTCCCATAGCCTGTAACCTGTGTTTATTATACATTATCCTCCCATAGCCAGTAACCTGTGTTTATTATACATTATCCCCCCATAGCCAGCAACCTGTGTTTATTATACATTATCCCCCCACAACCAGTAACCTGTGTTTATTATACATTATCCCCCCACAACCAGTAACCTGTGTTTTTTATACATTATCCCCCCATAGCCAGTAACCTGTGTTTATTATACATTATCCTCCCCATAGCCAGTAACCTGTGTTTATTATACATTATCCCCCATAGCCAGCAACCTGTGTTTATTATACATTATCCCCCCACAACCAGTAACCTGTGTTTATTATACATTATCCCCCCACAACCAGTAACCTGTGTTTTTTATACATTATCCCCCCATAGCCAGTAACCTGTGTTTATTATACATTATCCTCCCCATAGCCAGTAACCTGTGTTTATTATACATTATCCTCCCATAGCCAGTAACCTGTGTTTATTATAAATTATCCTCCCATAGCCAGTAACCTGTGTTTATTATACATTATCCTCCCATAGCCTGTAACCTGTGTTTATTATACATTATCCTCCCATAGCCAGTTATTATACATTATCATCCCATAGCCAGTAACCTATGTTTATTATACATTATCCCCCCATAGCCAGTAACCTGTGTTTATGATACATTATCCCCATAGTCATTTATCATTGGACCTAGGCAGCATGATGTCTTAGGCCGGCCCAGAGAGTGAGTGAGTGAGTGAGTGAGTGAATAATATAACTCATTCATTCAAATTTACAAAGCCACACTTTTAAAAGCTTTCCTCATTTCTTTCTCGGGATGAGGAATATATCGGTTGTAGACTGAGGATTTCCATCTGCCCAATCTTTTAATAATATGCACTGGAGTGTCAGTGTTGAATGAATGACCTGAGACATGGATACAACTCAATCTTAGGAGTAGTGTTCTGATGTAGAAGATGAATTTATCCCGCAGAGGGATTCTGTGAGAGTAGTGGGGAAATGTGTGTGGCATGACTGAGTGTGTAAGAGTCAAGTATTTTAACTGGGCACTAGTTCTAGGTGGGATAAAGTAGTATGGAGGATGGATGAGTAGTTTGGTTCGTTTTAGAGGTTTGTAGAGAAAGTATATCGTGATCATGATTTTTAGCGATATCCAATATTTTTAAGGTGGTCTCAAACAAACATAAAATGCTATATAAAATTTGTGGGAATAGCGAATAGTCGTGTACAGTAAATCAGAGAGGGCTCAGAATATCGAACCATCGATCGGTAACCTGGATGAAGTAGGGGGTCTGTTTTTTTAAATACGCGGTAATATGCTTTTAATGGGATAGGACGTTAGGAGAGGTGTGTGATTGGGATAAGTGGTTGTGGCTGTATTTACCTTATCCTGGGACCGACCTGGCTGCTAAGCTTGAGCCACGTGTGGCTGGATCACTCCTGCCTCCACACGAGCCGCATGCGGCTTGATCTCCTCTTCTGACTTAGTCGCGTGCACTGACCGCAGTAATCGGTCACGTGGCCCGCCTGGCACTAGGAGCACGGCTCGAGTCACGAGCTCGCTCTTAAAGGGGCAGTGGGAGCCAAAAGTTGATTCAGGCTCCCATTGGCCAACGTCATTCCAGCACCCCCACACACGAACGTTTTGGGGGCGTAGGCATGATGTGGGCCAATCAAATGTTAAAGGATATTTAAACTTCCCTAGCCCTATTCACTTTGTCCTATCGTGGTTTCTGTGTCAGTACCCTTTAGTGCGTTCCTTGATCTATTTTGTTTATTTTGGTATTGACCATGGCTTTGTTCTTGACTCTGAATTTATCTTTAAACATTTCTTGTCTTGTTTGCCCGTGTGACTGATTACCATCTACCTGACTCTGGCTTGTTCTCGTTTTCGTAGTCTCTCTGTTACCATGACCTCATCTCATTTCTGATTACGCTTTATCTCTGTATGACGTTTAGTCTGGCCATTCTAAGTCCAGGTAATAAGTTATATCCTAGTCTTGTCCCTTGCTATCCCAAACTCTGCCTGTTGGGGTATTACATCATGACATTATGATAGGACCATGGGCCCTGCAGGTTTAGGACAGCAAATGGCCTCTTATGAGGCAAGATTTTAAGAACAGGATCACCGTATGGACCAGATTGCCCAAGCCCATCAGACACTTTTGTCCAGAAATGCTTATTTGGCCCCTGAGTCACTGGTATGCGTACCGTCTCAACCCGTACATCCCATTCCAGAGGCATCTATCCTGACTAGAGATGTCCCGAATAGTTCGCCAGCGAATAGTTCCTGGCGAACATAGCTTGTTCGCGTTCGCCACGAACGGCGAACATATGCGATGTTCGGTCCGCCCCCTATTCGTCATCATTGAGTAAACTTTGATCCTGTACCTCACAGTCAGCAGACACATTCCAGCCAATTTTTTTTGTTTTATTTTTTTTTATTTTTAGACAGAAGTGTGTTATATTTGAGCATGCTGGCTAGTTGCACTGAGGGTATGAGTATATAGCAGTACATTGTTGTGAAAGATGGCTGTCATGTTTAGGGTGTAGTTTGCACGTTATCAACTGTGTATTTATATCAGCAACTCCGCCACTAGTTATAAATCAAGTGTGAGTCGCCCCATGAGATGAGACTAGTGAATAACATAATACATGAACGGTTAAGGTAAAGGCATGTAAGGAACTACGACAATAAACTCTTTAGGAGGTGAAATAATGACATGTTTAAACGCTTGCTACTTTACGATTAGTGATGTCGCGAACACAACATTTTCGGTTCGTGAACGGCGGACGCGAACTTCCGAAAACGTTTGCAAACCGGAGAACCGGGCGAACCGCCATTGACTTCAATGGGCAGGCGAATTTTAAAACCCACAGGGACTCTTTATGGCCACAAAAGTGATGGAAACGTTGTTTCAATGGGACTAACACCTGGACTGTGGCATGCCGGAGGGGAATCCATGGCAAAACTCCCATGGAAAATTACACAGTTGATGCAGAGTCTGGTTTTAATCCATAAAGGGCATAAATCACGTAACATTCCTAAATCTCAATGGATATGGATTGACACCTGACATATTGACACCTCGACATATGGATTGACACCTGTCCTCAGAGACCCTGATACACACTGAAACAGAACAGAATAGGGACTGTTCCCCCTACATAGGGTCACTTGTCAGATATGGATTGACACCTGTCCTCAGGGACCCTGATAGACACTGACACAGAGCAGAATAGGGACTGTTCCTCCTACATAGTGTCACTTGGTAGATATGGATTGACACCTGTCCTCAGGGACCCTGATACACACTGACACAGAGCAGAATAGGGACTGTTCCCCCTACATAGGGTCACTTGGCAGATATGGATTGACACCTGTCCTCAAAACCCCTGATACACACTGACACAGAGCAGAATAGGGACTGTTCCCCCTACATAGGGTCACTTGTCAGATATGGATTGACACCTGTCCTCAGGGACCCTGATAGACACTGACACAGAGCAGAATAGGGACTGTTCCTCCTACATAGTGTCACTTGGTAGATATGGATTGACACCTGTCCTCAGGGACCCTGATACACACTGACACAGAGCAGAATAGGGACTGTTCCCCCTACATAGGGTCACTTGGCAGATATGGATTGACACTGTCCACAAGGACAAGCTGCAGGCTTCCTGGCAGGGCCCATACAAGGTGGTAGAGCAGGTTTGTGATCGGTGCGGTCACAGGCACGGGAGGCAAGCGCATGCTCCATGTGAACATGCTCAAGCCATACCACGAGCGCACGGAAGAGGTAACTGCAATCTGTGCACCTGCCACTGAAGATTATGATCATTTGCCACTCCCAGATCTCCTAGACCAAGAGGGCCAGAGCGGAGACCTGGGAGAAGTACAGTTAGGAGAACGGTTGGACCCCCAGGAGCGAACCCAGGTCCAAAGACTAATCCAGGACAAGGGGGCCACATTTTCCAACCTACCTGGGTACACTCCGTTAACCACTCACAAAGTTGAAACCCTAGACCAGACCCCCCTTCGCCAAACCGCCTATCGCATACCCGAAGCAGTTAAAGAAAATATGCGGAAAGAAATTGAGGAAATTATGCAGTTAGGGGTGATAGAACACTCTGACAGCCCCTGGGCCTCCCCGGTAGTACTAGTACCGAAACGGGATGGCACGACCCGTTTCTGTGTAGAATACCAGAGGCTAAACGATAAAACAACCTCAGACGCCTACCCTATGCCCCAGATAGACGAGCTCCTAGACAAAATTGCCAGAGGCCAGTTCCTCACCACAGTAGATCTGTGCAAGGGGAACTGGCAAATTCCATTAGCCGAGGACGCCATCCACAAGTCGACATTTGTCACCCCATTTGGCCTGTATCAGTTTAAGGTCATGCCATTCGGTATGAAGAATGCCCCGGCTAACTTTCAGAGGATGGTAGATCAGCTACTGGATGGGTTTCAGGAGTATGCCTGTGCCTACTTGGATGATATAGCAATTTTTAGCTGCTCCTGGCCCAAACACCTGACCCACATAGGAGCCGCACTAGACCGGATTAGGGAGGCCGGACTGACCCTAAAGCCCAGTAAGTGCCATATAGGAATGGCAGAAGTTCAATACTTAGAGCACAGAGTCGGGAGCCTGCTACAGAAACCAGAACCCGCTAAAATAGAGGCAGTCGCCAAGTGGCCAACCCCCGCACTAAAACCCAGGTCCTCGCATTCCTGGGTACCGCAGGGTACTACAGGAAATTTGTAGCTAATTACAGCACCCTAGCTAAACCTCTCACGGATCTAACACGTAAAAACCTCCCCAAGATAGTAGTATGGGCCCCAGAGTGTGAACAGGCCTTCCAATAGCTCAAGACGGCGCTCATTAAATCACCTGTACTTTCTGCTCCTGATCCAACTAAACGCTTTCTCGTCCATACAGACGCTTCTATGTTTGGATTGGGAGCAGTACTGAGCCAAGTCGAAGCAGATGGCGGCGAGCAACCCGGGGCTTATCTAAGCCGGAAACTTTTGCCCAGGGAAGTAGATACACTACCATTGAAAAGGAGTGCCTGGCAGTGGTGAGGGCCCTCAAAAAGCTGCAACCTTACTTGTATGGACAACCGTTTACCTTACTCACAGATCACAACCCGTTGGTGTGGCTGAACAGGGTGTCAGGAGACAATGCCAGGCTGTTGCGCTGGAGTGTGGCGCTACAGCCTTTTGACTTTACAATTCACTATCGCCCTGGGAAGCAAAATGGCAATGCTGACGGGTTATCCAGACAAACAGACCTTGAACAGTGATCTTTGAGTACTCCTCCGGACATCCCCAAGCCGATCCTGGCCTGCTTCAGGACGTCCTGTAAGCCTTGGTACTTATGCAAAAAGCATTGTACGATCAGACTACACACATGTGCCATGCACGGCACATGTGTCAACTTGCCCAAATTCAATGCCGCCAACAAATTTCTTACATTGTCACAAACCACTTTGCCGATCTCCAGTTGGTGCAGAGTCAGCCACTTTTCCACCTGTGCGTTCAGGGCGGACAGGAGTGCTGGTCCGGTGTGACTCTCTGCTTTCAAGCAAATTAAACCCAAGACGGTGTGACACTGCCGTATCCGGGATGTGGAATAGTACCTGGGGAGCTGGGGGGGTGCCGTTGATGTGGAGCAAGACGCAGCAGCGGAAGAGGACTCAGCCGAGGAGGTTATGGAAGAGGATGGAGTAGGAGGAGTAGAGGAGGTGGCAGCAGGCCTGCCTGCAAGTCGTGGTGGTGTCATCAACTCCTCTGCAGAGCCACGCATTCCATGCTTGGCAGCCGTCAGCAGGTTTACCCAATGCGCAGTGTAGGTGATACCTGCCCTGACCATGCTTTGCAGACCAGGTATCAGTGGTCAGATGGACCCTTGCCCCAACACTGTGTGCCAGACATGCCATTACTTCCTTTTGCACAATCGAGTACAGGTTGGGGATTGCCTTTTGTGCAAATAAATTTTGTCCGGGTACCTTCCACTGCGGTGTCCCAATAGCTACAAATTTTTTGAACGCCTCAGACTCCACCAGTTTGTATGGTAAAAGCTGGCGGGCTAATAGTTCAGACAAGCCAGCTGTCAGATGCTGGGCAAGGGGGTGACTTTCTGACATTGGCTTCTTACGATCAAACATGTCCTTGACAGACACCTGACTGTGGGCAGATGAGCGGGAACTGCTCAAGGCGAGAGACGGAGTGGCGGATGGTTGAGAGGGGGCAAGGAGGACAGCAGTGGTTGACGTGGCTGAAGATGCTGGACCAGGAGGAGGATGGCGGCTTTGAGTTTGTGTGCTGCTTGTACTCATGTGTTGATCCCATAGGCATTTGTGATGTGCGATCATGTGCCTAAGCAAAGCAGTTGTACCTAGGTGGGTGTTGGACTTCCCACGACTCAGTTTCTTTTGGCATAGGCTGCAAATGGCATCGCTGTTGTCAGAGGCAGACACACAAAAAAAATGCCACACTGCTGAGCTCTGCAATGACGGCATTCTGGTGGTGGACACAGCATGCGTTGATTGGCGTGCTGTCGGGCTGACCCGGGGTGCCGATGCATGCTGTCTGACTGTGCCACTAGCTCCTTGCGGCGACCTCTCCCTGCTTCCAACTCGTCTCCTCCTCCTCCTCTCTGTCTCCCCATCTGAACTTTCGCCCTGTTGTTCTTCTTGCCGAGCGGGCAACCACGTGACATCCATGGACGCATCGTCATCATCAACTGCTTCACTTGTATCTGACAACTCAGCAAAGGAAGCAGCAGTGGGTACAACATCATCATCATCATCACACCGTACGTCCATGTGTGTAATGCTGCCTGCCTGAGACATATCCCTGTTATGTACATCCTCTGACAATAATGGTTGCGCATCACTCATTTCTTCAAACGGGTGTGTAAATAACTCCTCTGACATACCAAGTGAAGCGGCTGTGGTGCTAGTGTTGGTGGTGGCGGCAGGCGGGTGAGTGGTATCTTGAGAGGTGCCCGAAGCTAAGCTGGAGGAGGATGATGCGTCAAGGTTCCGAGCGGAAGCTGTAGAAGAAGATTAGTCAACTATGTCCTCAGAACTTTTCAAGTTCAGGGTACGTGGCCTCTTAAAACTGGGCATTATTCTAGGGCAAAAGGGAATCACAGCACCACGACCACGATGGCCCCTGCGGGGTGGCCTGCCTCTGCCTGTCATTTTTTTTTTATTAGTGGTACTATGCGTGCAAGCTACTGTGAGACCAGATATGAGTGGCAATGTGCACTGGCAGAGGTTGGCAGAGTACACGCTGAGGCCTGACATCCGCTTTAAGGACACTGACTGCTATTAGCTTACAGTGAAAAACGTTTTTCTTTTTAAAGGCACGCTATAGAGACACCAGATATGAGTGGC
The DNA here is from genome assembly GCF_036172605.1 of Pelobates fuscus. Taxonomy (NCBI): domain Eukaryota; kingdom Metazoa; phylum Chordata; class Amphibia; order Anura; family Pelobatidae; genus Pelobates; species Pelobates fuscus. The sequence continues at coordinate 78,789,268 of NC_086326.1, read as the reverse complement.
AAAGTGCACTTGCAGAGGTTGGCAGAGTACACGCTGTAGGCCTGACACACCCGCTTGAAGACAACTAACTGCTATTCAATCTATAACAGTAAAAAAGTTTTTTGGTTTTAAATGCACACTATTGTGACACCAGATATGAGTGGCAAATTACACTGGCAGAGGTCTGCAGAGCACACGCTGAAGGCCTGACACACCCACTTTAAGGACACTGACTGCTATTAGCTTACACTGAAAAACTTTTTTCTTTGTAAAAGCACGCTGTACAGACACCAGATATGAGTGGCAATGTGCAATGGCAGAGGTCTGCAGAGTACACGCTGTATGCCTGACACACCCGCTTGAAGACAAGTAACTGCTATTCAATCTAGAACAGTGAAAAAGGTTTTTTGGTTTTAAATGTCAAGATTAAGCTATTGTGACACCAGATATGAGTGGCAACTGGCAAAGTACACTGGCAGAGGTCTGCAGAGCACACGCTGAAGGCCTAACACCCGCTTTAAGGACACTGACTGCTATTAGCTTACACTGAAAAACTTTTTTTCTTTGTAAAAGCACGCTATAGAGACACCAGATATGAGTGGCAACTGGCAAAGTACACTGGCAGAGGTCTGCAGAGCACACGCTGAAGGCCTGACACCCAGATACTTGCAGACAACTAACTGCTATTCAATCTATTACAGTGAAAAAACATTTTTGTTTTTAAATTCAAGCTTAAGCTATTGTGACACAAGATATGAGTGGTGGCACTGGGCAAGTGGGCACAGTATCCACTGTGAGCCTGACACAGAAGCTGTCAGGCAGGCAACTGCAATTACATTACACAGAAAAAAAAATAAGCAGACTGATGTTCTAGCCCTAAAAAGGGCTTTTTGGGGTGCTGTCCTTACAGCAGAGATCAGATGAGTCCTTCTGGACTGTAGTGGACACTGAATACCCTAGCCTAGCTATCAATTTCCCTATCAAATGAGCAGCAGCTACACTTTCCCTCCTCTATCTAAGAATGCAGCTTCAGAATGAATCTAAAATGGATGCTGTACAGGAGGTGGGAGGGTCTGGAAGGAAGGGTCTGCTGCTAATTTGCTGGAATGTGTCTGTTGACTGTGAGGCACAGGGTCAAAGTTTACTCAATTATGACAAATAGGGGGCGGACTGAACCGCGCATGTGTTATGTTCACCAGGAACTATTCGCCAGCGAACAGTTCGGTACATCACTATTTACGATTAGTTAATGTGCAGAGAGCAGTTCATGTGATCAAAGGCATGGTGTGGAGGATCGGCTATAGTGGGACATGCTTGGCAGGCTGCTGTTTACTGCTTGTGCTCATCCGATCCCTTCTGGGCGCCAGGTGCAGACCCTGGGAGTCCCTGATACCTGGAACAACAAAGGCAAGTCTCTGGCTGAGTGCCGGGTTCGCGGCTTGAGGAGGTGGAAGCTTGTTTTGTCAGGTGGTCGGATCTGTCCCAGTGGTGCTTCACGTCCGGTGCGGGATTGTGGTGGCGAGTGCTTGACGTGGGGCAGGCTCTGCATTTCTGTTTGTGCCTCCGGTCCCGTCTTTGACGCCTTTTGCGTTGGTGGATTTTAATGGGGACTGCTTCACATAGCTGTGGTGGAGCTTGTTGGGGCTGTGGTGGAGATTATTGGGGCTTCCTGCTTGTTATTTGCTTCCAAAATTGATTAAAGAGTCTGTCCAGCTTAGACTCAATATCATGCCATGCTGTGCTGGTACCAGGAGGACACGCGGCTGCCGCCATATTGGGAGAGTCGCAGATGAGTATGTCAGCCTGGGTGGCTGTGCTCTGTGCGTCCATTAGCTCCAGACAGCCTCTCAGGGGTGGACCGGGATAACCCCCACCGGTCCGAGGGGGGGTTAATGGAGCTCCTGCCGGGAAGTAGCTGCTCCTGGGCATCCCAGGATCGGGAGATCGGCCGCCTCTCCCGCCCGGTGAGCACCAGGCCACACTTGCTATGCGGAGGTAAGTAAGACTGTCGAGTTGCTTACCGCTATTAAGCATGTCGGGTCAGGTAGGAGCAACATTGCTGGGTCATCCCCTTCTGGGGTGAAATTCGCTTGTTGATAGCTGCTTAAAGTGAGATATTGAGGGAGCTCATACAAAGTGCGTCTTTCCTCCATGACAGCTAGGCTCCGCCCCCCGGAAGCTGCATTCTTAGTGAGAGGAGGGACAGTGTAGCTGCTGCTGATTTAATAGGGAAATCGAGAGCTAGGCTAGTGTATTCAGTGTCCACTACAGTCCTGAAGGACTCATCTGATCTCTGCTGTAAGGACAGCACCCCAAAAAGCCCTTTTTAGGGCTAGAACATCAGTCTGCTTTTTTTTTTTTTGTGTAATCTAATTGCAGTTGCCTGCCTGCCAGCATGTGTGTTAGGCTCACAGCGTATACTGTGCCCACTTGCCCAGTGCCACCACTCATATCTGGTGTCACAATAGCTTGCATTTAAAAAAAAAAATCTTTTTTGACTGTAATATAATAGCAGTCAGTTTCCTTCACACGTGTGCGTTTCAGGGCCTGCCAGGGCACAGTGTCACACCAGTGCAACTCATATCCAGGGGCGGGCTGGGAAGGGGGGCAGGGAGGCAATTGCCCCCCAGGCCGCCCTAAAGCCAGGGGCCAGGGCTGCCCACATCCAGCAAAAAAGGAAAATCTGAATCCCCTGCCTCTGGCTCCGGCCCTGCCTCTGGCTGAGGACTCTCTTCCCCCCTCCTCAGCCCCTGTGCCCTCCTCAGCCCTGCTCCCTCTCTTCCCCCCTCCTCAGCCCCTGTGCCCTCCTCAGCCCTGCCCCCTCTCTTCTCCCATCCTCAGCCCCTGTGCCCTCCTCAGCCCTGCCCCTTCTCTTCCCCCCTCCTCAGCCCTGCCCCCTCTCTTCCCCCTCAGCCCCTGTGCCCTCCTCAGCCCTGTCCCCTCCCTTCCCCCCTCCTCAGCCCCTGTGCCCTCCTCAGCCCTGCCCCCTCTCTTCCCCCCTCCTCAGCCCTGCCCCCTCTCTTCCCCCCTCCTCAGCCCCTGTGACCTCCTCAGCCCTGCCCCCTCTCTTCCCCCTCAGCCCTGCCCCCTCTCTCCCCCCCCCTTCTCTTCCCCCATCCTCAGCCCCTGGGCCCTCCTCAGCCCTGCCCCCTCTCTTCCCCCCTCCTCAGCCCTGCCCCCTCTCCCCCCGCTCCTCAGCCCCTGTGCCCTCCTCAGCCCTGCCCCCTCTCTTCCCCCCCTCAGCCCTGCCCCTTCTCTTCCCCCCTCCTCAGACCCTGGGCCCTCCTCAGCCCTGTCCCCTCTCTTCCCCCCTCCTCAGCCTCTGTCCCCTCTCTTCCCCCCTCCTCAGCCTCTGTCCCCTCTCTTCCCCACTCATCAGCCCCTGCCCCCCTCCTCAGCCCCTGTAGCCTCCTCAGCCCTGCCCCCTCTCTTCCCCACTCATCAGCCCTTGTCCCCTCCTCAGCCCTGCCCCCTCTCTTCCCACCTCCTCAGCCCTGCCCCCCCTCATCAGCTCCTGTCCCCTCCTCAGCCATGCCCCCTCTCTTCCCCCCTCCTCAGCCCTGCCCCCCCTCCTCAGCCCCTGTCCCCTCCTCAGCACCTGTCCCCTCCTCAGCACCTGTCCCCTCCTCAGCCCTGCCCCCTCCTCAGCCCTGCCCCCTCTCCTCAGCCCTGCCCTCCCTCATCAGCCCTGCCCTCCCTCATCAGCCCCTGTGGCCTCCTCAGCCCTGCCCCCTCTCTTCCCCACTCCTCAGCCCCTGTCCCCTCCTCAGCCCTGCCCCCTCTCTTCCCCCCTCCTCAGCCCTGCCCCCCCTCCTCAGCCCCTGTCCCCTCCTCAGCCCTGCCCCCTCTCTTCCCCCCTCCTCAGCCCTGCCCCCCCTCCTCAGCCCCTGTCCCCTCCTCAGCACCTTTCCCCTCCTCAGCACCTTTCCCCTCCTCAGCACCTGTCCCCTCCTCAGCACCTGTCCCCTCTCTTCCCCCCTCCTCAGCCCCTGTCCCCCTACTCAGCTCCTGTCCCCCTCCTCGGCCCCTTGCCCCGCTCCTCAATCCCTGTCCCCCTCCTCAGCCATCCCCTGTCCCTTAGTCAGGCTCTGGTCCCTTAGTAAGGCTCTGTCCCACCCTTTCCCTGCTCCTTTTTTCCCCCTATCAGCTCCTGCCCCCTTTCTCAGCCCCATGCCTCCCACTACAGCCCCATAACATCCCCACTACAGCTCCGCTTCCTCCAATTGCAACCCATATCACCCACACCACAACCCCTTTCCTAAATTGTAGCCATCAACCTACTTAAGCCCCTATCCCCCCCCTGCATTTCCTAAACCCCCAATTACAGTTTCTACCCTCCACTACAGCCCCTGTCCCCCCACTACAGCCCTGTCCCTTTACTCAGCCACTGTCTACTGGTTTTAAAAGTGTAAAATTTGGGTGTATGTGTGTGTCAGTATGTCTGTGTGTGTGTGCGCGCCAGTATGTCTGTGTGTGCGTACAAGTATGTCTCTGTGTGTGCCAGTTTGTGTGTGTGTATGTCAGCCAGTATGCCTGTGTGTGTGTGTCAGTATGCCTGTAACAGTGTGTCTTTCTGTGTGTGTCTGTGTGCCTGTCAGTGAGTGTGTGCCTGTCAGTGAGTTTGTGTTTTTTAGTGTGCGCCAAATCAGCAAGTGTGTGTGTGTCTGTCATTGAGTGTCTGTTTAGGTGACTGCTACCCCCGCCCCCCTTTCAATCACATGGGAAAGGTGTTTTTACTCTCCTCTTGGTGCAATGGGCCACTTGACTGGATTTGCCCCCCAGGCCAAAGGCTGCCAGCCCTCCCCTGCTCATATCTGGTGTAACAGTAGTGTACATTAAAAAAATAAAACTAGAAATTTGACTGTGAAATAATAGCAGTCAGTTTCCTTCACACGTGTGCGTTTCAAGGCCTGCCATGGCACAGTGTCACACCAGTGCAACACATATCTGGTGTAACAGTAGTGTACATTTAAAAAAAAAATACAGGGGGCTTGTTGTCACCTTTTGGGGACCCTTGGTGTTGTACGTGGCTGGGTGGAGGAAGAGACCTTCAATGACATCAGTGAGGACAAGGAACGGGACATGGCTAGCTTGGTATCCAACCTTGTGCAAATGGGGAGTTTGCGGTTGTGCAAATGGACTGTTTGCGGTTGTTTGTGGTGCGTTAAACGGGGAGTTTGGTCTGTCACTGTGAAGCGGGCGTAACCCTTACACTACCTGATCGATACAACATCATACCTGATGTTTTAAAGCACGTTATTCTAAACAATTTAGGAATGTTAGGTGATTTATGCCCTTTATGGATTAAAACCAGACTCTGCATCAACTATGTAATTTTCCATGGGAGTTTTGCCATGGATCCCCCTCCGGCATGCCACAGTCCAGGTGTTAGTCCCCTTGAAACAACTTTTCCATCACTATTGTGGCCAGAAAGAGTCCCTGTGGGTTTTAAAATTCGCCTGCCTATTAAAGTCTGTGGCAAACCCCGCCACTTCTGACTTATATGTATCGTATGTTGTCCATAGGCTGAATGTATACTGCAAGTTGTTACCGGTGATAATGCTATGTACAGCCGTTCGCCGTACGAATATGGGCTCCCCAAATAGACCACACCTTCACCAGTCGTGTGGCACCAAGTAACCGATTGCACTCCGGGTGCAATCGGTATTTAAAGGCTCTCCTTGGTGGCCGCCGATCGGCTACCGACCATGCGGCGGTCGGCCATCTTGGATCCTTTGTCTCTGCAGCGGTGTTCGGTCGTCGAGAGCCTGGAACCGAAAACGGCTACTCAATGATTCGAACACCGCTGGACTTCCAGAGCAGTGTGGAGTACCGCGTTTAGTACATTATGTGCCCCATATATATTCGGTACTTTTAGACCGAATTCCCTGTTTGGATGTATTTTGTGCGGCGTTCGGTTAGTTTAGCTGGGATCGGAGCGGTATTCTCACTAAATGTGCCCACCGACCCCAGCTATCTACCGAACGGTCATTCATCTAAAAGCGAGCTGTAATGGATAAACTACAGATTTCTGTATAAATTGTCGGTTTTGCTCCACGAGGGGATAATCCACTTAATCGTCCATTTTAGTGGGAGTATCCCCCTCGTGCAGCAATGCCTGTTGGGATAATTGCAATACCTGATGGGAGAAATCCCCTGTAATAACTGTAAGGAAACCCCTTGCACGGGGAACTGCATAAATACGGAAGTCTGTGAATAAAGCGAGTTAGTTGACTCCCAAACTGTGTTTCGTCCGGTTATTGGGAGGATGGGGAATATTGCCGTGCTTTCTGTCTTGACTGTGGATTTCCTGAGGATACCAACGGATATCGTGGACTAATATACTGCGTTCCGTTACAATTGGTGGCAGCGACGGGATCCGAACCTTACAGCCGAAAAACAGAGTTCGTGTAACTGGAACTACCGAACGAGGAAAGCAAAGGCAATTCGTATGGAGATTGACTACACCATACTAAAGCGACAGACGTTAAAGGAACTACTGGAAGCCAGAGGGAAAGTAGCCAGCAGCAAAAACAAGGCGACGATCATTGCCGAGCTGATGGAGGGAGACCAAGCCCGCAGCGCTACCCCCCCGGTAGTTATGGAGGAAACACTCTATGAACGAGAGATGAGGACCAGGCTAGCGTTTTTGCCGCAACCGGTATCAGATGCCATGTTAAATATGGTAATGGCAAATGTGCAGGAATACGTTATGGCACACAGCCCGCAACACACCCTGGCTCGAACCGAGTCAAACCCAGGGTCACTCTACAACCCAGTAAAGCCCAAGATCCCGTACCAGGCCTTCAGGGCTTTTTGCGAGGAAAAGGACGAGATAGACGGGTACTTGCAGGACTTTGAAAGACTGTGTGATCTGCATGAGCTAGAACGGTCCGTATGGGTGCAACTGCTAGCAAGCAAACTAGCAGGTCGGGCAGCCGAAGCGTACCGTGCTGTACCCAGTGAGGACAGCAAAGATTATGCCAAAGTAAAGCGTGCAATCTTGGAGAGGTATGCCATTACCCCGGAGGCATACCGGCGCAAGTTCCGACACTTACGCAAACCAGAGCGAGATTCGCACGCCGAATGGGCACACAAATTAGATCAAGCCTCCCAAGGGTGGATCCAGGCCAGCAACGCCACCACCATGGAGGAATTGCGCCAGCTGATGTTGCTGGAACAATTTTTTAATGGACTATCCCCGGAGACGCAAGAATGGGTACGGGATAGGAAACCCCTTACCCTAACGGAAGCGGCTAGATTGGCCGATCAACATTTCGATGCCCGGAGGCCCCAGGGACCCGTAGCCAAAAGCTACTCCCGACCCCCAGGACTACCTAGCGCTACAACACCCCTAGCACCCACCGCTGCCCCGTTCCGTCCCTCCCAAGGACAGATACCGCCACCGTCCAGATACAACGGGCGGGCAAACATCCAATGCCATTCCTGCAAACAATGGGGGCATATGGCCCGAGAGTGCAACCAGAATCGCAGCCGGCCCGCCTGGAATCAGGGCCGTCCAAACCCCGCACCCAGGGCGGCTGCTCACCATTACCAGAGGGACCCCGCCACTCAGGATGTATGGAGTGTGCAGGCGGAGGAACCTCTGGGCATATTGCACGAGGTCATGTCGGTCCGAGCCACTGATAACCGGCAACATCACCGACAACTAGTAACTCTGGAGGGAACCGAAGTGCAGGGTCTGCGAGATTCGGGAGCTACCTTAACCCTGGTAGCCCCCCATTTGGTTCCGGAGGGCACGCATACCGGCGGATCAGTGGCCGTTCGGGTAGCCGGGGGAGCTGTATACCGGCTACCCACGGCGAAAGTACATTTGAACTGGGGTGCGGGAGAGGGGACAATAGAAGTGGGACTAATGCAGAACTTACCAGCAGATGTTGTGTTAGGGAATGATTTGGGTCAGATGACCTCTGCCTTTGTTCCTCAGGCACCCTACCAGGAAGCCCATCCGGTAACCACACGGCAACAGGCACGCACCACGGCTACACCGATACACTCTGAGGCTCAGGTAAGAGACCACGACCCTCACCCGACTTACATATCCTGGGATACCCCGACTACCTTTATCACCGAAGTACAGACCGATCCCACTCTACAAGTCTATAGGGACCGGGCACAAGCTGTCCAGGCCGGGCTAGAGGGGGAGCATTTCACGTGGGAAAAAGAGTTACTGTACCGTGTCACGGCCAAAGACGTGGGGGGGTCCGTCACCTTAACGAACAAACAACTAGTGGTACCTCGGAAGTATAGGCAGGAGCTGCTCAGAATTGCTCATGACATCCCCTTATCAGGGCACCTAGGGATGACCCGTACCCGGTACCGCCTAACGCACGCGTTTTTCTGGCCCGGAATCTCACAGGATGTGCGACAATATTGCACGTCCTGCGACGTCTGCCAGAGAGTAGGAAAACGAGGGGATCGCCACAAGGCCAAGTTATGTCCCCTTCCCATTATCGCCGAACCCTTCAGCAGGGTCGCAGTCGATATAATAGGGCCCCTGCCAAAACCCAGTCCTTCGGGGAAGAAATATATTTTAACTGTGGTGGACTACGCCACCCGATATCCCGAAGCGGTAGCCCTCTCTAACATTCACGCTGAAACCGTGGCGGAAGCTCTCATAAAAGTATTTTCCCGAGTAGGGTTCCCCCAGGAGATAATATCTGACCGGGGCACCCAATTTACTGCTGAGGTTACCCAACAGATGTGGAAAGTGTGTGGCATTAAGCCCATAGTCAATTCAGCCTACCACCCCCAGTCCAATGGACTATGTGAACGCTTCAATGGGACGCTGAAGCAGATGCTTCGGACGTTCGGGGAGACCCACAAAGACTGGGAGAGGTTTCTACCTCACCTGCTCTTTGCGTATAGAGAGGTTCCCCAAGAATCGACCGGGTTCTCCCCATTCGAACTACTGTTCGGGAGGAGAGTACGGGGACCTTTAAACTTAATTAGGGAGCACTGGGAGGGGGAGAGTATCACTAGCGAAACCCCTATAGTATCGTACGTACTGGAGTTCCGAGACCGACTGGAGGCGCTAACCCAGGCCGTACACACCAACCTCCAGGCGGCCCAACAACGTCAGCGGCGATGGTACGATAGGGGAGCCAGAGACCGCAGCTTTCAAGTGGGGCAGAAGGTTTTAATTTTAAAACCTGTCCGCGCCGATAAGCTGCAGGCCATCTGGCAAGGCCCATACCAGGTAGTGGAGCAGCGATGCGACACTACCTATGTGATTGGCCCCTGCTCCGGGGTAGGGAAGAGACGCATGCTTCACGTCAACCTGCTCAAACCCTACCACGAGCGGATAGAGGATGTGACGGCAATCTGTGCCTCAGCCATGGAAGATCAGGAGAACTTACCATTACCTGATCTGCTAGAACCGGAAGAGCCGGTAGAGCCCTCCCGGGGGGTTCAACTGGGGGAGCGGCTAAGCCCTCGTGAGCGTGCCCAGATACAGGCGCTGATCGTAGCTAAAGGGGCTACGTTCTCTAATGTACCTGGGTACACTCCGCTGGCCACCCACCGGGTTGAAACCCCGGGACAGCTACCTATGCGGCAGGCCCCATATAGGGTCCCGGAATCGGTCCGGACTCATATGAAGGCCGAGCTGGATGAGATGCTGCAGTTAGGGGTTATCGAGCCCTCCGATAGCCCCTGGGCATCGCCGGTAGTCCTGGTACCTAAAAAGGACGGCACGACCCGATTCTGCGTGGACTACCGGAGGCTGAATGACAAGACCGTGTCTGACGCCTACCCGATGCCCCGTATAGACGAACTGCTAGATAAAATGGCACGGGGCCAGTATCTCACTACAATTGACTTATGTAAGGGATACTGGCAGATTCCTTTAGCCGATGATGCCATCCCCAAGTCGGCGTTTGTCACCCCGTTTGGCCTGTACCAGTTCAAGGTCATGCCCTTCGGGATGAAAAACGCTCCGGCTACTTTTCAGCGGATGGTAGATCGACTACTGGACGGCTTCCAGGACTATGCCTGTGCCTACCTGGACGACATAGCCATCTTCAGCCAGACTTGGGAAGATCACCTCCAACATATAGGGGCGATCCTAGATCGTATTGGGGGAGCGGGGTTAACGCTGAAACCGAGTAAGTGCCACATAGGGATGGCCGAGGTGCAGTACCTAGGACACCGAGTAGGGTGTGGGCAGCAGAGACCCGAGCCAGCCAAAATTGAGGCCGTGGCCAAGTGGCCTACCCCCAGGACCAAAACCCAGGTGCTAGCGTTTCTAGGGACTGCAGGGTATTATAGGAAATTTGTACCCGACTACAGTACCCTGGCCAAACCCCTGACGGACCTGACCAAAAAGAACCTTCCCCGACTGGTTGTCTGGGCCCCAGAGTGTGAGCAGGCATTCCAACAGCTCAAGACCGCACTAACTAATGCTCCTGTGTTAATGGCTCCTGATCCAACTAAAAGATTTCTTGTCCACACAGACGCTTCAATGTTTGGATTGGGGGCAGTGCTGAGCCAAGTGGGAGCCGATGGCGGAGAACATCCCGTAGCCTACTTAAGCCGCAAGTTATTACCCCGCGAAGTAAGCTACGCCGCCATTGAGAAAGAATGCCTGGCCGTGGTGTGGGCCCTTAAAAAGTTACAGCCGTATTTGTATGGACAACCCTTTTCCTTACTCACAGATCATAACCCGTTGGTATGGCTAAACCGTGTATCTGGAGACAATGCCAGGCTCCTGCGCTGGAGTTTGGCGCTGCAGCCCTTTGACTTTACCATCCACTACCGACCAGGAAAACAAAACGGTAACGCCGACGGGTTATCCAGACAAACAGAATTAGAAAAATGATCTGTGAGTACTCCCCCGGACATCCCCAAGCCGATCCGTTGGGATCAGACTGTGTATGCCGGCTTGGTTCTGGGGGAGCATTGTGGCAAACCCCGCCACTTCTGACTTATATGTATCGTATGTTGTCCATAGGCTGAATGTATACTGCAAGTTGTTACCGGTGATAATGCTATGTACAGCCGTTCGCCGTACGAATATGGGCTCCCCAAATAGACCACACCTTCACCAGTCGTGTGGCACCAAGTAACCGATTGCACTCCGGGTGCAATCGGTATTTAAAGGCTCTCCTTGGTGGCCGCTGATCGGCTACCGACCATGCGGCGGTCGGCCATCTTGGATCCTTTGTCTCTGCAGCGGTGTTCGGTCGTCGAGAGCCTGGAACCGAAAACGGCTACTCAATGATTCGAACACCGCTGGACTTCCAGAGCAGTGTGGAGTACCGCGTTTAGTACATTATGTGCCCCATATATATTTGGTACTTTTAGACCGAATTCCCTGTTTGGATGTATTTTGTGCGGCGTTCGGTTAGTTTAGCTGGGATCGGAGCGGTATTCTCACTAAATGTGCCCACCGACCCCAGCTATCTACCGAACGGTCATTCATCTAAAAGCGAGCTGTAATGGATAAACTACAGATTTCTGTATAAATTGTCGGTTTTGCTCCACGAGGGGATAATCCACTTAATCGTCCATTTTAGTGGGAGTATCCCCCTCGTGCAGCAATGCCTGTTGGGATAATTGCAATACCTGATGGGAGAAATCCCCTGTAATAACTGTAAGGAAACCCCTTGCACGGGGAACTGCATAAATACGGAAGTCTGTGAATAAAGCGAGTTAGTTGACTCCCAAACTGTGTTTCGTCCGGTTATTGGGAGGATGGGGAATATTGCCGTGCTTTCTGTCTTGACTGTGGATTTCCTGAGGATACCAACGGATATCGTGGACTAATATACTGCGTTCCGTTACAAAGTCTATGGCGGTTCGCCCGGTTCGCGAACATTTGCGGAAGTTCGCGTTCGCCGTTCGCGAACGGAAAATTTTATGTTCGCGACATCACTACTCTTCTTGTTTCAACCGCCAACTTACAGCATGTAAATATTGGACTATTCCTTTCTACTGGCACCTCATTGTCTTTCCGTGCCGTCTGAGTACTATTAATGGAAAAGCTATCTCTGTAAGTCATACATGAACTTATCCTCGCAGATTACTCCTCTGCATCCTCACTGTATTATAATACAAGACACTAATTCCACTCGGGTTCTTTAATGCTACAGGAACTCGTCTCAACGAACTACCTTCTTATTGCATTCCTTAAAGCTACAGAAACTCATCTCAACGAACTACCTTCTTGTTGCATTCCTTAAAGCTACAGAAACTCATCTCAACGAACTACCTTCTTATTGCATTCCTTAAAGCTACAGGAACTCGTCTCAACGAACTACCTTCTTATTGCATTCTTTAAAGCTACAGGAACTCGTCTCAATGAACTACCTTCTTATTGTATTCCTTAAAGCTACAGGAACTCATCTCATCGAACTATCACATCTTATTGCAGTTTTTAAAGCTACAGGAACTCTCCTCATCACCTTATTCTGCATGTCATGTCCCTTAAAGCTACATGAACTCTTCTCATCAAGCTATCTCTATATTGTGTTCCTTAAGCCTACAGGAACCTCCCCATCGACCTATACTCTCATCACTTCCTCAAACACTATTCTGCAGTTGTGTTCCACTCCAAATCCATAGGAAGCATAACATCCTCCCATCAACCTGTGCTTGAAATTCGTTCCCTTTAAGCAAGAGTGAGTGACATCACCGGAGGAGGTTTGGACTGCTGGGAAAACGTGGCCTTGGTGCTGAATTACAACACAGTTACTGTTTTTTTTTCAATTTTTTAAAGGCCTAATAACTTGTTTTATTAAAACACTGTTTTGGGTTGAAAACACCCTCTGAGCTGATCCATATCCCAAACGACATATGGCTTCTACCCATTTGTAGCTAGAAAATGCATACTTGACGATCATGACTTGCTTGAACTAGGTCTCATAATAGACTAGTTTTGTACATATAAAGATCCTGTTCTCCCAGTCTTCTCCCTGCTACTTCCTGTTCATGGGACCATACGTCATGGCCATCCTAGTTAATGTTCCACCAATATAACAAGCATTATTTATTGGAAACCTCAAAGAAAGGGGTGATAGGAGCTTCCAATCTTAAAATTCCACAGGATCCAGCTCAATATTAATAAAGCTGCGCTTATTTTGGGATTAAGTGGAATGCTACCTCTTTCTCTTATTAATTGAAGGTAAGCTTTGCAAACACCGAATAGCTAGCTCCTTAAGGTAAACCAAAATTTTTACAAGCTACGCAAGAAGTTTAGATAAAACTCCTTTATTGCCAAAAATAGACTTTAGGAATAAAAGAAAATGTAAATAAAATATTAACCTTTGAACGTTCCTCTCTTGCAAATTTTCCCATGTACATGAGCCACCTTCTGTGACATATCCTTTAATAGATTAACGTTTTGTACAGCACACCCAGACATTTCAACTCTGTCCTTAAAAGTATTCAATGATTTTATTTTAACAGGCAATTGGGAAGTAAAAGAAGCCATCAATGACTCTTGGTTTGTGGTCTTGCCATGGGGATTTGGTCACTTTGTTCCATGGAAAACAGCTCTGATACATCAAAGAGATCAGATTTTTCCATTTATGGGATTCCCATGGATGGTCTATTATAAAAACAACGATGCAGCAATCGATACATGTAGGAAGGTTTACATACTATAGCTTTCATATCTACTTCCAGTGGCATGGCCTTTGCTCATATTGCACTTAGCTCACAGCCGGATCTCTGAATCTTGCATTCATGCTCCTACTTCAGTTAGTGTTGCAGACAGTGTGAGATAAATAGCATGCATAACACTCATATGTGCTAAATAGAAGGCGAGAGTGAAAATATAATGAAAAGTAATGGAACAGTTCTGAAACCACAACGATTACACACACTCCTCCCTGGAGACATTAACCCCAGGCTGATCAGACAAAAAAAACAAAACAAAACAGCCTCTAATTGCATGAAATAAACACAGCATCTATATGCTGCTTTATATGGTTAGGGAAGTAAAGCAGGACGTTTAATTAGCATTTACTAACCACACTGCTTGTAAAACACGTTGGTTAAACCTTGGAAACATTTATAGCAGCTACTGGCAGATCTGAATAGCAAACTAAAACCATCAAACTGTTATTTGACTATAACTCCTGGCACTTTCATATGAACCATAGCTTGATGTTTGCTGGTTGATGTTAAATCTTAAAATTATCACGTATAGAAGATTCATAATTTCCTACCGCTTGTATAAACCATTAAGTAGGCTCAGTATGAAAGTACGTGCATTTTCTTTTTTTAGTTTGCAACCAAATCCTAATGCCTTCACTACCGAGCACTTTATGATTGAAAAATTATTAGCATAACATTTATTTGAAGCGAGGGAGGTGTAGCAAACATTTAAACATGTCCTAAGACAGCAGTTTTGTCCATAGATTGTTTTGCAGGCAAATATAAAAATGTAGATTATGCAAATTTATAAAAAAAAATTTTTTTTTTACTTTTTCATTAATCCTTTATAAAAAAATAAATATTTGGACAATGAAATGCTTTAGACCAGGGGTGTTCAACCTGCGGCCCCCCAGATGTTGCTAAACTACAACTCCCATGATTCCCATGGGAATTCCCTGTTTTCCCTGAATTCCCTGTTTCATTGAAAGAATCATGGGAGTTGTAGTTCAGCAACATCTGGGGGGCCGCCGGTTGGACAGGCCTGCTTTAGACAGTGTCCTTTATCTTGCAATGTTTAACATAGGTCTGGAAATTTTAGTATGAAAGCAAAAAAAAAAAGGTCACATTTTTTAACCACTTAGTGACCAGACCGTTTTTCAATTTTCTTACCGTTTGGGACCTGGGCTGTTTTTAAATTTCTGCGGTGTTTGTATTTAGCCGTAATTTTCCTCTTACTCATTTACTGTATCCACACATATTATATACCATTTTTCTCACCATTACATGGCCTTTCTAAAGAATTTATTTCATCATATCATATATTTTACTATGAATAAAATTATGAAATATGATGAAATTAAAAAAAACTACTTTTTTTAACTTTGACCACCAAAATCTGTTACGCATCTACAACCGCCAAAAAACACCCATGCTAAATAGTTTCAAAATGTTGTCCTTAGTTTAGAAATGCCCAATGATAACATGTTCTTAGCTTTTTTGTTGCAAGTTATAGGGCAATAAGTACAAGTAGCATTGGTTGAACATGATCATAAAAATAGTCTGGCGCAGCAAAAGTAAAAAAAAAAAAAACTCAACTCAAGAACAGTAAACGTAACCAAAAAATAAAAATAAACTGAACAGCAAATGTAGAAAAAAAAAAATAAAAAAAATAAAAAAAATAATTAAAAACTACCTCTTTGGGATGCTCCCACTTTCGATTTCTATACATTGGTTAACCATGTTACAAAATAGTTTTACATCTTATATATGGAGAGGAAAGAGACCGAGAATCAATACGTATACCCTTTCCAGGAAAACACAACAGGGGGGATTAGGATATCCCTTAATTTTCCAAATTTATCAGGCTAATATGCTGATACACGCCAGTAATTTACAATTAAGTGAGTCTAAAAATCAAGCCTGGTATAAGATCGAAACAGCCAGAACTGGACTGGATAACCTTGAATTTCTCCTATGGAGAGAAGCCAGCCAGAATAAACAAATAGCTGAGATTCCCTCTCATTACCCTTTACCCTTAATTCAAACACTAAAAGAATGGAATACTATAAAGAGAAAACTAAAAATTAATAAAAAAAATACACGAAAATTTAGATTTAAGCTCTATGGAAATGTTTATGCTGGAGATTAAGTTAGTAAATTGGTACAAAGATCCTAATTTCAAGATAAAAGATCTTTATATTGATCAACAACTTAAAAGCTTTGAAGAACTCAAGACTCTGTTGGATCTACCCTCCAGAGAAATATTTAATTACCTCCGCTTAAAGAGCTATCTTAAAGAAAAACTACTAGTCCTTAATGGTCAAGCGGGAAAACTGTTTAGAAAAATCTTCTCCAATTTAAGGGCTAAAAAGGTATTTTCTTTGGCGATTGAATTAATTAAACTAAAAGGTATTCCAGTTATCCCTAACGCCTTAACTAAATGGGAAAATGACTTGGCAATCTATATCTCGCTTGATAGTTGGTGTAAATCCTTTTTGATGACTAAAAAGGCTATACATTGTCTAAATATTCTAGAGACCTTTACTAAAATTATGTACAGATGGTATCTGGTACCGACTAGACTAGCAAAAATATCGGTCTCCAACCTACCAAATTGCTGGCGGTGTTTTCAACAAGATGGCTCTATGCTTCATATTTGGTGGACATGTCCTAGAATTAAGCCTTTGTGGAGTATCTCATTTAACTTAATATACAGGATTGGGGGACTTAGATTAGAGCACAAACCAGAAATTGCTCTCCTTCACATTATGAGGGAAAAATTACATGGTGTTCATGAAATCGTAACTCTACACTGCTTATTGGCAACTAAAATTCTTATTGCGAGATCTTGGAAAAGCATTATGACCGCTAATAGAGATCAAGTTTTAGCTCAATTGTTATATCAATTGGAGATGGAAAAAGGGATTATACTTATGAATGACTACCCTAATGTAGATACTTTGATGTTATACGCTAATCTTATTGATAGGATAAAGGGGCTGGCATGAAACATGAACAAACGCTCCCTGACCATATACCTATTGGATATCGATATCAGACTTATTATTGATCTTTATTCTTCATACTTCTCCTAATTTGGAATCTTAGACTTGATGATCTATTTCCGTTATTCCTGTCCGGTTATATATATGTCTGTATTTGTGTTTTTTGCATGAGTATTGATACTTTAGATATGGGATGACTTGATATACTGACATTCTAAGCTTAACTTTTTAGGTATAGTAATAGTTATCCAACAGATTTATATGACCCAATCAAAATACTCTGTGCTTTGTACGTTTATCCGAAAGAGGATGTCCGTGTGGTAATTCCTCCTTCGGTGCTGTAGTGTATTTTCTATGTCATATTTGTCCTGTCTTTGTATTAAAATATCTTAATAAAAACGAATTTAAACACATAAAAACAGACCACTGTGTGATATTGCTTGAAGCAGTCCCCAATGCAGAGTCCAGGCTGTCCAGGGCAGTCAGGACAGTAAAAGATGGTGTCCTTTCTCTGCCCACTCTTGAAACAGACTCTGCATCTTTTTTTGAGGCTTCTGCTTTGCCGCAGTAGGGAGGATTTTAAAATTAAAGTGGGTAGCCCCAACTCTTCTCTCTCCCATCATCGCCCGGAGAAAATGACCTTGAGCTGAAACTGTAAAAAGGTCAGTTTCATTCCAGGGTTTGCTTTTTTGAACAACAAAAAAGCATTGTGGGTTGTAATCTGCTTTAAGTAAATTGCAACCTTTTTGTACCAGGCCCTTGCCTTCCGTATAATTAGGTAGGGTTGCCGCAGCTGATCTGCCAGATAAACCCAACCCATATTCCGGTTATTATTATTATTATTATTATTATGTTATTTATATAGCGCCATCAAATTCCGCAGCGCTTTACAATGCTTGGACGAACAGACATGTAGTTGTAACCAGATAAGTTGGACACACAGGAACAGAGGGGTTGAGGGCCCTGCTCAATGAGCTTACATGCTAGAGGGAGTGGGGTAAAATGACACAAAAAGGTAAAGGATAGTATTAGACCAGTGACAGTTGCAGAAGAGTAATCAGTCAGGCGCTAATAACAGTTTGATTGATACGCTTTTATGAAAAAGTGTGTTTTTTGATTGATTCAATTTGTAGTATGACACTTTGCTATATGCTCCCAGTATTTCGATAAGAGCAGGTAGTGACCGTTCAGGTTGGGATAAGGTGACCAGGATATCATCCGCAAACATTGATAGTTTGTAGTCGGAGGATTCAATTTTAACTCCTGTTATATCCGGGAGATTCCTAATCATATACGCTAGGGGCTCGAGAGAGAGAACGAAAAGTAGTGGTGAGAGTGGGCAACCTTGGCGTGTCCCATTTGTGATAGGGAACGGTCTAGAGACAAAGCCTGCATTTGTGACCTTGGCGGTAGGTTGTGTGTATAGGGCCATTATGCCAGTAATGTATGGGGCTGGGAAGCCAAATTTAACGAGAACCCTTTCCATGTACCCCCAGTGCAGCCTATCAAAGGCCTTTTCCGCGTCTAACGCCAGGAGAAGGCCTGTCCCGTTTTGAGATTCCATTATTGATAATATGTCCAATATCTTTCTTGTGTTGTCGGAACCTTGTCTTTTGGAGACAAAGCCTGACTGATCGTTGTGCACAATTCGGGCGATGATGTTTTTAAGTCTATCCGCTAATATCTTGGCATATAATTTAGTGTCACAGTTCAGAAGGGATATCGGGCGAAAGTTTTGACAGTGCGTGGGTGATTTGCCAGGTTTCGGCAGAGTGGAAATGTGGGCCTGCAACATGTCTGTAGGTAGCGTGCCGTTGCAGAAGCATTGGTTGAGTAGAGATGTGAGGTGGGGGGTCAGTATGTCTGAAAATGTCTGATAGTACAGGTTTGTGAAACCGTCTGGTCCTGGTGATTTATGTTTGGGCAATCTGCGTATTGTTTGTGCTACCTCTTCTTCCGTGAATGGTTGTGTTATCATAGCTATTTCTTCCTGTGTTAGGGTGGGTAGGTTGACCTTATCTAAGAATTGAGCAATATGGTCTGCAGATGGAGTGTGTGTGGCGGGATCATTTTTTAGATTATAGAGCGAGCTGTAATATTTCGCAAATTCCTCCACAATGTCTTGGGGGTGCATAAGTTTCTTTTTTTCGGGGGAGACAATATATGCTACCCGTGAGTTAGCCATTCGAGCTTTGAGCTTGGAAGCTAAGAGGGAACCTGCTTTGTTCCCTTGGGCAAAGAATTTGTAGTTGTAAGTATGCAGTATATGATTTGTTTTGTCCAGTTCCATTTCTTTTAGTTGTGCTTGTGCTTTGGACAGTTGTGCAGAGTTGTGTGCCGTTGGATGGAGCTTGTTCGTATGAGTGTGTGATTATCTGTTGGATTAGGTTGTTATAAGTGCGAAGTCTCGACTTTTTAGCGAAACTGGCTTGTTTGATGAATACTCCCCTGATGACAGCCTTATGGGCTTGCCATATCGTTGCTGCCGAGGTGTGTTCTACAGTGTTCCTCTGAAAGTAGTCTGCGAGTTCGGTCTTTATTTGCGTGGTAAAGTCAGGGTCATGTAACAGAGAGTCATTCAGTCTCCAGGAACCCCTGCCTTTTGTGGGGTACTGTGTATTTAGCGTTAAAGAGATAGGTGCATGGTCTGACCATGTTATTAAACCTATTTTGGCAGATTGGATTTTGGGTACCAAGGATGAGTGAATCAAGAATCTGTCTATACGGGAGTAGGAGTTGTGTGCCTGGGAGTGAAAGGTGAAATCTTTCTCTGAGGGGTGCAGTATCCGCCATGCATCTAAAAAAGAAGTGTTGTGGAGGCATTGTTGGATAGCTTTTGTAGTGTTTGCACGTTCTTTGGTTGTGGCCTGTGATACACTTGAGGAGGAGGATGTGTCCAGTTGGTCATCTAAAATAAAGTTGGTGTCACCTCCTATCACTACATTGCCTAGAGTATGTAACTTGGCTAGGTTTAGTATTTTATCTAAGTATGTGGCTTTATTCTCGTGTGGTCCGTATATGTTGATGAGGGTGTATGGTTCGTTATTAAGTGTGCACTGAATTATGAGGAAACGTCCTTCTCTATCTCCGATTTTCTTCTGCAGTGAAAAGGGCACGTCTTTATTAATCAATATAGAAACTCCTCTTTTCTTCTTACTGTACCCAGAGTGGTAGCCTATAGGGAATTGTTTGGATGTGAATTTGGGCAGCTTAGATTTTAAAAAGTGGGTTTCTTGAAAGAAGGCCACAGTGGCTTTCATTTTTTTGGCTTCGCCAAGGGCTAGCCTTCGCTTATGCGGGGAATTTAACCCTTTTGCGTTAAGTGATATAATAGTCAAGGCCATGGCATGGCATTGGGTGCGATTGCTTTTCTGTGATGCGGTTTGTCCCTGTGGCATGTACAAAACCGTGATAGAGGGAGTCTACCCTTATATGCCATCTATCAGGAGTGAAAGTCAGGTTGGGATGTTCAATTATGTGAAACAGGAGAGTTTGTGGGTAATTTGGTACACAAGAGGGCAGGAGATGGGAGGGGAACCAGAGGGGAACTATGTACAGGGTGTCGGTCAGATATCGAGTATCTGACAATAACCAGATTTGTGGTGGCTCCGTGAAGCCAAAAACCATGGGGGGAGGGTAACTGAGGTGGTAGCCACTAGGCTACCCGTTTCTAGGCAAACAAAAAAAATGAAACGTGTCGTGGGGAGGTTGTGTGATTATACACAAAAATTGAGGTCTCATAATAACCATTAACTGTTAGGGGGGGATAACTACCAGACAATAAGTAAGTAAATTACATTGGGTCTCGACCTTAATAAAATGCTAGGCCCGCATTAGCCCTGTGATAACATCATATAAAGTCATACCAAGTAAAATAACTAATCTCACTTGTCCTGTAGATGGAACTTGTAGGTTGATCAAAAAGTCTCTAAATAGCTAGAAGTTCGGTATCAGTTTTTGTCTTTTGCTGCGGTGATCCAGTCCTTCATGAGCTTCCTAGGTGACTTTGCGGGGTATTTCGTTCCCTCCGTCGCGCCTTGTTGGTGAACTTGTATATTCCAGTCTGAGAGAAGCTTGATCCCGTCGTTCAAATTATTTATGTGGTGCTCCGTACCATTTTTCTTCACAATTATGCGTGTCGGGTATCCCCATTTATATAGAATATCAGCATTTTGTAAAGCTTGCGTCAGCGGTCTCAATTCTTTACGCTTTGCTAAAGTTGCTGCAGATAAGTCAATGAATAGTTTGACTCCATCATATTCGGGTGGTATATTATTTGCATTGCGTGCTGCTCGCATATTGGTTTCTTTTGAAGTGAAATAATGAACTCGTGTGAGTACATCTCTTGGGGCGGCTGCGTCTAGGAATCTAGGCCTCGGCAAACGATGTATGCGGTCAAGGCGGAGATCAGTCTCAGTGAGGCCTGGACATAAGGCTTTAAACAGACCCACAGCGTAGTCGTGCAGTTCCGAGGGTTTAATTTCCTCTGCTATACCCCTGAGGCGGATATTATTCCGTCTGTCGCGGTCCTCATGGTCTGCCACCTTAGCAGTTAACGCGTGCAGTCGGGAGTCTAGTGAGTCAAATACCTCCGTTAAGTTGTTGTGGGCCTCAATGATTTCTTCGGCCTTATCTTCCAACGCAGCCGTGCGTTCTCCGATTTCTTTTATGTCTGCTCGTACATCTTTTGCCAGTTTGGCAAATTCAGCTTGCAGAGTGGTTTGTAAGTTGTGTAACATCCTTTGCATGGCGTCTTCTGAAGCTGGAGCCCTGTGTAAATTTGAGAAGGACGTGATATCGCTTCTATCAGAGCTTGCTGCAGGGGATGTGGGACCTTCGGCGCCATTTTGTGAGCGGTTTCGAGGTGGCGTTAAGGAGGAGATCTGCAGTTCTGACTGCTTCGTTTTCATTCTTTTTTGCCCCCGGTGAGACATGGTTGCTTCGGGCTAACCCCAGGAGTGTTTTTTTCCACGGGTAGGTCAGTGGATTTTCTGCTATTCGCTGCGTTCCGTTATACCCTCGGAGGAGCTAACAACTCACACGTCCGACTCCATGAGCTGCCAGGCCACGCCCCCGAAAAAGTGTGTTTTTAACGATTTTTTTTGAAGGAGTGGAGACTGGGTGAGCATCTAATGGAGGAGGGAAGCGAGTTTCACAGGAACGGTGCAGCCCTCGAGAAATCTTGAAGGCTAGCATCAGAGGTGGGAGTACGGACAGAAGATAGACGTAAGTCTTCAGCAGTTATAGGCCTTAATGCACACTGGCTTCCTTGTGCTCTCAGCTCTGCCACGTACAGAGACCTCCACAGTTCTCTCAGTGTGGATGGTGGTAAGAAGGTACACATCTTTCTTGTCTCTGTACTTAACTGCCAACAGCTCCTCTTGGTGCAGAGCTGAGGTGTCCACCCTTTGTAGCCGGGTGCGTGCAAGTTGTCCTGGGAAACCTGTGCAGTTCTTTCTAATTGTACCGCAAGCTACTGTATCAAAACAATACAGTAGCTTGAACAAAGGGTCACTTGTATAAAATTGTCTATATACAAGTGGTACCCTTTGATCATCCGGGGGAATATCCGGTCCCAGACAATCTTCCCACTGGTTCCCATATGTTCTGGGTGTCAGTATATTTATACTGGCAGATATTTTGTGTTAAGACAGAAATTAAAAGTGTATACTGCCAGTCACCCTCAGAACAGAGGTGACTCCATTTTGTATTACAAGGCTAAGACAGACACAAGATGTCTCTCTCTATGGCTCTATTCATTCAGGTCTGAGATAAGGAAATGACTTATGTAAACAAGACAAGAAAACCAGACAGAGACCAAATAACAGATAACAGATAATTTTACTTTCTAAAAAAAATGTACGGAACATTACTAGTTCCATTGTAAGAGAAAGGGTGAAATTAAGGTTAGGAGGTGTCAAATCTAATTTTACGACCTAAATCCCAGACACTAAGACTGGGAAAAAGCTTTGAAGTGACATGTCCTGTGACTGATAGTAGCCATAAGAGATAACAAAAATTACGTCAAACGCATCACCAAATTCGGTTAACCCATTATACAAAAAGATAAATGGACCCTGTGATGAAGTGCCCTTTGCACTTGGGCCTGGAGAGGACTGCTTGCCAGCCTCTTGCCATGTGATTATGGTCCCTGGGAGATTGGGCCCTTTTAATAAACGTATTCGGCCCTAACAGAGTGCATGTCACTCATTCTGGCCCTTTAAACACAGTGGGGTCATTCGGTACTTGCCCTGTGTGAGCGGTGATACCACAGATAGCTATGCCATGGAGCCTATTCATATAATGAAAGACTATGGGAAAGACTTTAGCTCCATGGCGATTAAACTGTATTCGTGTGGTCTGGGTGCCATTCACCTAATAATGTGCACCCAGACCTGAGCTATCTGGGGATATGTAACATGTCTGTGTTTGGTGTAATAAAAGTGACTTTATATATTTTAAAACATAATCCTGTATTTAGGTCCCCACATGTGTAATGGAGTTTTGTCTTTGACCTGGGAGATAATTGGATTACTTCTCCAATTATCTCCAGGGCAGAAGGGAGGAAGCCAGGATGCATTGTGGGGATATTTTACTTTTACTGTGTGAGCCAGATTTTGCCATGCTGCCAGCCAGGGCCCAAAAGATACTTTTACTAACTTTTGAACCCCATGTCTGATTCATGCCATTTTTAATATGTTGTTCCCCTGAATGGATTGATTGTGGATATGTATTTTTATGTGAATGTGATGTATGGTTTTAAAGTTACGGAGTATGTGTGGAAACTGTATTTTTACTGTATGTAATAATTATGTTAATTGCTTATCTGAGGGGAGGGGATGTGTGGGTTGTACTGTTACTTAATTGGTTGTTTTATGCCTCCCCCTGGGAGTGTCCTGTATGTGCACAACTGTAATAAAAAGCAGGCTGGGTGTTCCAGACCTGAGACCACTGCTTGACCCTCAACACGGAGCCTTGTCTCGTTCTTGGGGGGATTCACTGTATGCTGTTGGAGATCGATTGCTAGGAGTGTAAGCTGATGTCTGTTTTTCCTGTTCGTCTGCTAGCCGCTATTCGTGAAGTTCCAGTTTGGAGTGCTATTTTGTATCCAGTTCGGGAGTTTGGTGTTCTGCAGTAGCTGTGCCTGTCTCTCAGAAAGGGGCATATCGCCTAAACGGATTTTAACCCCGTGTCTGCTGAAACGGTCCGTTACAGACCCCCTGACAAGAATTTTTGGTGATGTAATTGTGCCACCTACTGATCAAAATATAGATGATAGTATGTAGGGAAGACACACCTACAGTTCCCTATTGGTCCTATTAACTAGTGACGTGCAGAGAATTTGCCCATTTAAAAGTAAGGACAAAGGGAAGAGAGAGACATTCGGACTCTTTGAAACATATTCTGACTCTCAAACCCTCGGGGACTTACACATTCTAACTCTTGGACTGTACTCAAGAAACTCTCAACACTCTCTTGGACACACCTAATTCTTTATATTATATTTTCCAACTAACACAACTTCAAACTCTGAAAACTTCTATTTTCCACTTTGCTCATCATACTTGCATTAAAAATTCCTGGGACATATCTACACATCTGATAGAAAATCTACAACCTAACTGGTAATTATGCTGGTTTTATTTAATCAAATTAATCACATTTTTACTAATAGCAGGAATATATATCTGGATAAATCTTGGTCAGATTTCAATTATTAGAAATCATAATTAGCTAAGGAATGTACGGTAATAAAAATTCCATTCCTGCAGGTGGAATAAAGGTAACGATATATTAACGGTAAATTTGCCAAATGTTAGCATACCAAATTTGTATCCAGAGGTATTGACTTGTTTTGATATAAGATAGTGAATCTTAATTAGGAAAGTTAAAATTCTGCAAACGTAAAATCTGGTAGAATTATTCTTATTGGACGGACAGATGAATGGTCAAATAATTTGGTATAAACATTACTGCTGTGTGCTGTTAAGTTCTGTCTTTGCTGTGAAGTTGGTTTCTAAACAGTGTCCTATCATAAATCTTGTTGACAACTGGTTGCTTTTAGCTATTTATAATGTGTTAAACCACTGCAGTATTGTATAATATATGTTATACCCAATTATTCCCTGATTGTCATGCATGTTACATATTATTATTTTTATTATTATTGTTACAATAAATTATATTTGTATAATTCATTTGTGATTACTGTGTGAAGTAAAAATCCTCTAGTGAAACTTCCTCTAGGATCTAAGAGAATTAAAATCGTGAGTAGTTCTCAGCTTTATATCATTATTTGGGGAACAGTGCCAAGATATACATTTTTGATATAATGAAAATTAAATTAATTTTTGATAATTGTTATGAAAATATTATTTTTAATATTTATCACCCCATAAATATCCTCACATAGCAAACCTGGAGGGTCAAGATGGCTATCTTTTCCCTCGTACACCCGGAAGGCCTGAGTATACCCAGTCTCGCTCTCACAGAATTTATACACCTTTACACCATACCTGGGGCACTTAGTAGGAATATACTGATGGAATCCCAGCCTTCCCTTATACTTCATCAGGGATTCATCCACGCATATATTCCTTCCAGGTGTATAAGCCTCTGCAAACCTGGCAGTGAAGTGGGTAATCAGGGGGTAGATTTTATACAGCCTGTCAAACTGGGGGATGCTCCCTAGGGGGCACAGGCTGTTGTCGCTGAAGTGCGTGAAATGTAGAATCATTTCATACCTCTTCCTCGACATACACTGGGAGTAAATGGGGGTAGAGCAGATGGAGGCAGGTCCCGTCTGCCCCACTGGGATACTGGGTGGCCGGTCCGGTGGCACACTCTCAGGGGGCCAGCCGCGTTCCACGCTGGTGCCACCAGGCCGGGTGGTCGCCTAGCCAGTCCAGCGGCACACTCACTAATGCTGACAGTAGTGATCTGTCAGCATAGGAGGACTCTCTATCATGCTCCTTAGCGGTTCCCACAATTCCCAGCACAGCCGCTTAATACTGTCTCTCTCTCTCTCTCTGTCTCTCACTAAAACACAAGTGACAAGAGGGAGGGAGATCCACACTGATCAGAGTCAATATTATCTGATCTTGACCTGATCAGACAAATGGGGATCATAGTTATAATAAAATTGTCAAAGGGGCAAGTTCTGAATGGATGACCCTAGCCTGCCTCTATGATGAGGCAGGCTAGGGATAACCCCAGAAGCCCCATGATGCACTGCCTTTAGAAAGGGTTAATTGATTTTAATTGCTTTTATTGATTTTATCTTCACTGAGTGCCTCAACCCCTTCAGGCACTCAGCCCACAGGCAGAGCATCGGAAGCCTGCCTGATGGCCTTTGATGTTCGGCTACACTGCCGGGCGCCACGTGGGGCAACCCGGAAATTATATCTCCTGGGGAGGCGATGACTCGGGGGGCCCGGCAGTCAGGAGGGATATAGCAGGATGCCTCAACATTGAGGCATCGCTACAAAACCCTAAGAGCAGCTGGAAGCGATCACGATCGCTTCCAGTGCTCATATTTGCAGCAGACGTACAGGGTATGTCAGCCGTCGTTAACAACCTTTTTTGTCTGACGTACCTTGTACATCCGCGGGTGTCAAGGGGTTAAAAAGAATAGTACTTTATATTAGCAAGTGAGAACGTCAGATGTATACATTTTCGTCTTGCTTAAACACACAATGTTTGTTTTATATTGTGCCTTTGGCTATTGACATACTTTATTTCCTCCTTAATCCCAGAATTTTTTTATGACTCACAAGTTTTTTCCAAATATTTATCTGTATTCTGCATAATCCATTGTCTTTACTTCCTGACACCACTACAAATCAGAGTTGTATTAATGTAGACAGTGTCATTTATTTATATTTTTGTCTTACTACAAAACAGTTTTCTACAAGCCAGCAGTTAATTTGATTTTTCACAAAACTGCACATGACTAATGAGATGAGATTAACAGAGTAATACATTCTTTATGCTACTAAACTATACAGACTGACTTTATGCAGGAATAGTATTCTTGATTTTTTTCAGAAGACATATTTTTTTTTTAAATGGAAAAGCAGTATGTTTAGCTGTATCCCCAACAGATAATCTCAAAAAGGATTAGTTGTGGCTCTAAAAATCAAGTCCAGAAATAAGAGTTACCGTAATACCTCACCACACCACAACACATGTTTTTATCAATTTTTTATATATTATTACGATTATAGCAATGCATTATACAAGAAACAAAAATCCTCAGGATCTGCATTGACCTCATCAGCAAGTGTCTGAGATCTGTCACCCAATCGCTCCCAACAGGACAACCACATAATGTTTCAATATTTAATAGTGTCACAACCTGGACTAAAAGTTAATTTTAGACCACTACATATGCGCAAACTATTTTATTGGGACAATAATTATAATACATAGTAAATAAAACAAATGAAATGAAAAATGAAATTATATATATATATATATATATATATATATAGGAAAATTCCTTCATACTTACCGTAATTTTCATTTCCTGATAATTATACATGGCAGCATTTACTCTTGGGTAGCTCCTCCCCTCACAGCAGAAAGGACAGGAAACAGAACTCTGAAACTGGTATATATAGATCCTCCCCCTACCCATCAGGCAGTCTTTGTAACTAGCTTCACCTCCTATAGTATATGGGTGGGACCGTAATGCTGCCATGTATAATTATCAGGAAATGAAAATTACGGTAAGTATGAAGGAATTTTCCATTTTCCTGACCAATTCTACATGGCAGCATTTACTCTTGGGGAATACCCAAGCAATACATAGAGGGAGGGACAGAGTTCAAAAACAGCCAATAGCTATAAAACCAGTATTGAGCTGTATAAATCGTAGAAGACTTTACAAAGCCAAACAAGAATCAATAGGAAATTGTCATAAAAATCTGCTCAGACAAGACAAATTTCCCCTAGAGGCTGCAAGGTCAGCAACCTCCTGGCATTCAATACCAGAAATATCCTGAATAGATAGAGTCAGATAGGAATTAAGGCCATAAAAGCATAAACTAGAGAAGAAAAATGTTACTGATATAAAACCGAATTGATATCATCAAATCAAAACCTCAACAAAGGCATAACTTCCAGTGATCATACTGTAACACGCAGATAAATGTTGGATGAGAACGGAGACCCCATGCTATTAAACATGGGGAGAATAACACTGAGAATCTTACTACTTTCTGGATGTATTTAATAAAGACGATTCACACCGCTTCCTCTTGCCTTGTGAACTACTTACCTGAAGCAACAGGAACAAATCAATACCTGCCTGTCAGAAAGGGGCAGAGCCTAGTAGATAAATAAGAGTCGGTCATTAAAACACTGCAACAATTACCCGATGTTGCTAAATTCAGATTCACAACCTCACACAGTGGACGAATTGATACAGCAATGATCAGCCACAGGAGATAAACTAACCACATTACTAGGCAAAAGGCAAGAAGAACCATATACAGATTAGTTGAGGAAAATAAAGAAATATCGGTATGAACCATAGAATTTGTGGCAACTAATAATCAATAAGGAGGCTAACCATGTCAGTACCTATATTTGTAAAATAGTACAGGTTATGCCAAACAGTTTAATCACATTTACTAGAGACTGTTGTGGAACATAAGCAAGATATACATGGTAATAGAAAATATACACACACATATTAGGCAAGATACTGATGGGAAGGTGGTAACCAGAGGCACATTATACATTGTGGCAACAGACACACAATAAGCAGGGCAGTAGAAGACATTCAATTATCCCTAGGAGAACAACCACATACTTCCTCTTACCTTATCCTCAGACAGTGAAGAAGGACTTATGGGAGAGCCTATGGTGATAATAAGCAGCTTGTTATATCTGCAAGATATCAACCCCAATCCAAACATATAATCCACAGGTTGGTCGCAATTACAGAACCTGTTTAGGGATTTCCACTATTGTTCAGGTAGCAGGTGAATTTTTACCTAAAATAGAAAACCTGGTAGGAAGGACTGGGGACTGGAAAGACCTTAAAATACGTGCAATCCACAGCATCAAAGTTACCTGAGCATATGAGCCTAAAATAATACCATTATTGCAGAAAGGAATTTATAATGTTCCCCTTCACAACAGGGGAATTGGTCAGAAGATTCCGATCATTAACACATTAAGAACCAGAAGCATGACACTCCTGACATATACGAAAGGGATTGCCAATCTTTCAGGACCCCAAGGGATAAAAGATAATAAGATTTATGCTTTAAGGAAATGAATTCAAATTTAAAGACTAAAAGGTTATGACCAGGTGAGAGAAAAAAACAATATTAACAGCTTGTAATCAGGTAATGGCTTCAGCGTTACCTACTTGTGAGATCAATTATTAGCCCAATTTGTACTCTTGCAACTAGTATGATCTACTTAGCTGTGAATTAGTAATCAGCATATATCTAAAGGTAAAACACTGTCACCAATTAAAAAAAAAAACATTCCCTATCTTGGACAGAGAGGAGAGGATACCTGGTAATAGAAAATCTATTGTCTCATGAATAATTACATAGATGTGCACCCACAAAAAAACCAAAAATAATTAACATTGATTCTGTGAAACAGTACCATGCTTAATTTTGGAAAATCAGGTCTCCTTCTCTCCTGGGAGAGGCACTCAGACAGGTTCAGTAACACCTGCACTCTACCTGAAGTGATAAAAATGTGTTAATTGCTTATCCTGAAACACCTGTGGGAGAAGGAATCTAATACAAAGCCAACAGCAGTGTGTTCCCTTATTTACTTCATTTAAAAAATTGAAATAGAAAATCCACAGTAGGCAATAATTACTTATCCAGTTACTAGTGCATTAGTATTTGCTAGAACTGGGCAGTGCTACATTTCAGCGCAAAACAGACCTTAGATCATTCGTATGTACTAAATCTACCAATGCCGTATATAAATTGGGGTTATATAATAATACCAACCTGCATACAGATTATATGAATCACATACATTGTGAGAATTACTAACAGCACCTTATGCACAGATATATCAGTTACATATACGGAGTCTGTTTAAACAGAAATCATACATAGCCTACCTCTGCTATATACAGTGACACTATGCCTGTACACATATTAAGATTATATGAATGAGCTAAATTGAGGCTGTGTTCTAACCGAACTTCATGCACATATTACACCAGTCATATATACTGAGGTTGCGACTCACAACCGACATAGAACCAGTATTAGCTTGGATTCATATAGCGGATGTGCCCTTTATCAATCCCACATATTGTGTTTCCACTAATACATCAATCACATAGGGAACAGATACACTGAAGCAATGTCTCATATAGAGCATGTAGAGGACATACACTGAGGCTGAGTTTTCACAGCGACTTAGAGCATATAAAGAACACACACTGAGGCAGAGTCTTCAGATCAACTCATACACAGCCAATATAGTGGGTACAAATACTAAGACTGTGTCCCCACAGCAACTCACACACAGAGCATCTTTATAGTAACTCACACAGAGCCTATAGTGGGTACATATACCTAGGCTGTGCTCGCACAGCAACTAACACAGAGCAGGCATAGGCAACCCTCGGCACCCCAGCCATCCCGGACCACACCCTCCACGATGCTCAGCCAGCATTATGGGTGTAAGAGCACTATGGGGGATGCAGTCCACAACACCCGGAGCGCCGAAGGCCGCCTACCCCTGACATAGAGCATATAGTGGATACATACACTGATGCCGCGCCTATACTGAGGCTGTGTACACACAGTAACTCATACATAGAGCATATAGTGGATACATACACTTAGGCTGTGTTCTAATAGTAACTCATACATAGAGCATATAGAGGATACATATACTTAGGCTGTGTTCTAATGGTAACTCATACATAGAGCATATAGAGGATACATACACTGAGGCCGTGTTCTCATAGTAACTCATACATAGAGCATATAGTGGATACATACACTGAGGCTGTGTTCTCATAGTAACTCCTATAGAGAGCATATAGTGGATAAATATACTGAGAGTGTCCTCACAGTAACTCATACATAGAGCATATAGTGGATAAATATACTGAGGCAGTGTCCTCACAGTAACTCATACATAGAGCATATAGTGGATAAATATACTGAGGCAGTGTCCTCACAGTAACTCATACATAGAGCATATAGTGGATAAATATACTGAGGCAGTGTCCTCACAGTAACTCATACATAGAGCATATAGTGGATATATACCGATGCTGTATCACCACCAGTTCATGTACAGATACTGAGGCCCGGTGGTCTCCTGTGCAGCATATTCTTCCAATGTCTGCAAAAGCCTGCTTATTTGTGATAATGCACAGATAACAGCAATCAATGCCACATACCTTGATAGAAACAAGTGTGTGTGTGGCCTTGGAGCTAGGTTTTTCAAAACCTGTCATATACATATGTGTACTTCAAACAGACACCCAGGAAGGTTCTCTTACCTTGGATATTCCTCTGACCCCAGGCTGTGGCATTCCAGCAGACTTTGTACAGCCAGGATATCCATTATTAGCACTCTTTCATAGCGTCTCATTGCATTATCAGCACTCCTTTGCACAATGCCTCCTTGTATTATCAGCACTCTTTTTGCATTATCAGCACTACTTTGCCCAATGCATACTTGTATCATCAGCACTCTTTTGGGTACATATACCTGCACCAAACAATATAAACTTACCTAAAATGCTCACCACACAAATCTCCTAAATGTGACCTATTTGTTAGAAGGAAGCCTAAAATAAGCAGCTGGGAGGGACTGAAAGAACAGAGACCCAGGTGCCTATACTAGTTTTAATCCAAACTACTAATGCACTCACCTGAACCGTTGCAGGACTGAGTTTCAGCGGAAAAAAAATGGGGATTTAAACAACTGACAGCCTAAACTGTTTAAACTATAGGCTTCCATCTGTACCCCATATGCCATTCATCATCACCATACAAGGTGGAACACAAATAATAGGTATACCCCGGCAGTCACAACTCTGTTGGGCCTCATGTAAGCAGTGTACCGCTGTCAACCCTTCAGGGAGAGTTATGGGTTAGACTCCTGATTGCTGAAGGAGGTACCCAGGCTGGTAACTCCTACACATGTACCGTTTGCTGGGTCTTCAGGGATAAAGGCTTAGACTCAACTGGGCCTCATATATGCAGTGGACAACTGTCATTACTTCCAAGAGAGATAGGACAGACCCCTGGATGCTGAAGCAAGTACCCAGGCTGGAAACTCTTACCGGTATGCTGTTTGCTGGGCTTTACATCCCTTTAGGGGGTACCCAAGCTGGCCTGTTGCTGGTTCCTCAGGGATAAGAGGCTGAACCCTGGCATGCAGTGGACCATTTTCATCCCCTTCAGGGAGAGTTTGGGTCCAACCCCCGGTCACTAAAGGGGGTACCCAGGGTAGCAGCTTTTCATCTTAGTGCGTATTGCTGGGTCTTCAGGGCTTAGAGGCTGAACCCTGGCATGGCTACAAAAATATAGCCTGGTGAGCATAAAAGACTGCCTGATGGGTAGGGGGAGGATCTATATATACCAGTTTCAGAGTTCTGTTTCCTGTCCTTTCTGCTGTGAGGGGAGGAGCTACCCAAGAGTAAATGCTGCCATGTAGAATTGGTCAGGAAATATATATATATATGTAAAATATACAAACCAGTGCACTCGCTTATTAACTAAACAGTGATTTCAAATCCTAAAAAGTACTATTTAAAAACACCTCACCTAGGTAAAACATAATGGGGGTTTGGTTACATTATATGATCATACATTGCATAAGCCTGCCAACTGCATCAAAGTACCCCATTCTTGGCAGGTCCTACTCTAGCAGCCTAATGCTTGCTCTTATGAGATTAATCCACTTACTTGCGAAATGCTTCCTTACTGGAGGTGTTTTTAAATAGTACTTTTTAGGATTTTAAATCACTGTTTAGTTAATAAGCGAGTGCACTGGTTTGTATATTTAGTATTTTGGTCCCAGTAGCACCCTGTAATAAATGAATGTTTAGGTGAGTGCAGCCCTCCTGACTTTGTTTGTATATATATAGATATAGAAACATAGAAACATAGAAACATAGAATGTGACGGCAGATAAGAACCATTCGGCCCATCTATATATATATAACATTTGTTACATAGGTATTTACTCCACCCCCAGTAATTTCTTAGCAAAAACTCTTTTGACCGCAATTACAGTCAAGCTTCAAGTCTTTTCTTACTTTTTTTCTTTTCTTTTCTTTTGTAATGCTTTCCCGTCCCCCATGTTGCTTTCACAGATCAATATGCTTTTTCAGCTTGAATGTATTTTTATACATGAGGGAAATAATCTGCACAAACCACTTTGATTACTTACTTTCCCTAATTATGTGACCTTTAAAACAATTACTTAAGATTGGAGGAGATTCATAACTGAATTATCTCCAGGGTTTTCAGGACATAAAAAATATGCAAAAGCTAGTTAAAGAAATATTTATCTATTTTTTTTTTCATTTGCCAAGTTAATAGTACTTTAGAGTACATAAAACAAGCTTAGATCTAAATTAAATGAAGAAATTTAATATTTTTTCTTGACTTCTACAGAGAATATTTGAAAATATATTTTTAGAGACATTTATGAACTTTGCTAAATGTAAATGGATTATAATTTGAGCCATAGTTGTTTTGGGATACCCATAGCAATTAGCATAGAAACAAACAAAAAGAACCTACCCATATAACATCTTATATAGCAGACAGAAAGGTTAGCATGGTGATTGGCTTAAACCATAAGCCAATCACTGGCCACCCAGAGAGAGAAATATGTTTAGGTTTTAAAATCTGTTCAAAGCCTGAAGGTGGCACACTCTGCACTCAGTACAATCCTGCCTCCATATTATCAATGAGCTTATGTTGATATGCAGATGTCACGACTACACTTACCTTGAGGTCCCTAGACGCGTCCCCATCTGTGGCTGCGACGGTTCCCTCTCGGTGCATGCCTAGGACTTAGCGTGCTCAGCCACAGGCATAGGCTCCTGGCATCACTGTGGCACATGGACGCGGTGCTGCAGCACTCCACACCGCGGCCCGTGGGAAGTTTCAGCTGAACCCACGTGTAAACTCCACATACTCAGGCGCCCAAAAGCCGGCCTCTTACAGGGACAGAACACCTGAAATTGTTTAAAGGGACTAATCACGTTTCAGCCAATAGTATGTGAGAAGTGGATACCATATATAATCTCAGTCTGCCCCTTACCTCGGTTATACTATGCTCCTCGGTGTGTACACTTCTGTGAATCCTGTCTACAACTGACCCTTGACCGTTGCGCTGCCTGTCCCCAACCTTGGTTTACCCTGACTATGAGATAGTCTCATCCCTGTTTGGTACCTCGCATTTGGCTCACTACTGCCTCCTGGACACCACCTGTCAAAAAACCCCAACAGCCAATGGGAGTGTTCCTTTAACATAAACATTTCTACCAAAGAATGAAAGATATTTGTGGAATAGCCTGCCTACCTCCATCAGACTCTCCCCTAGTCTTGCATCTTTTAAGAAGTGCCTTAAAACCTATCTCTTTAGGAAAGCTTATGGCCTCCCAGAGTAACCCCTACCTCACATACCTGTCTCTTGCTCTCCCCTGAAGGGCAACCCACCTTATTTGACTGCAAATTCCTGTCCTAATGTGTTTTACACCCCAGCTCCTATAGAATGTAAGCTCGATTGAGCAGGGTCCTCTTCAACCTATTGTTCCCATAAGTTCTTTGTAATTGTCCTATTTATAGTTAAATCCCCCTCTCATAATATTGTAAAGTACTATGGAATCTGTTGGCGCTCTATAAATGGCAATAATAATAACTAATCTTGATTGAGCAAGCATGAGAGTTGAAAAAAAAATGATATATATATATACTATATAAAAAAAAAAAAATATATATATATATATATATATATAAAAACAGAAAAAATACCGGCACTCCTAGGCTTTCCAAATGAGGATTCTTTATTCCAGAGAATTAATCGACGTTTCAGCTCCATTACAGAGCTTTCATCAGGACATGTCCTGATGAAAGCTCTGTAATGGGGCTGAAACGTCGATGAATTTTTTCTATATTGCTGGTCATTTTTCTGTTTACATGTTCAAGCTACCAGAGCACCAGGTATTGAATGGTTTGTTGGAGTGCAAGGGCTTCTTGGATTTATATATATATATCTATATATATAAGAAATCCAAAGAGGTAGCAGCACTCACGGTCCAGATAAAAAATCAAAATTTTATTAAAGCATATTTAAAATGATCGACGTTTCAGTCCACTACACGGGACTTTCCTCAAGATCTACAGTTCTGTCCGAGAACTGTTGATCTAGAGGAAAGTCCCGTGTAGTGGACTGAAACGTCGATCATTTTAAATATGCTTTAATAAAATTTGGATTTTTTATCTGGACCGTGAGTGCTGCTACCTCTTTGGATTTCTTGGATATTTACAACCTTGGCTTAGCACCCGGTACACAAGGGACATTTAAAGCGTGAGTGCAAGAGCATTTTTTCTTTTTTATATATATATATATATATATATATATATATATACATAAAAACGACCTTGCACTCCTACTCACTGTCTTCTGACCCGGTACTCGATTGCACTTTGTATATAGAACTGGAAAACTATCCCTGCCAGGTAATTCACAAATAAATCCTTTACTTGAAAAAGTGTAGAAAAATGTCAACGTTTCAGTTCCACATGGGAACTATCATCAGGACATATATCATTTTCACATTCCTGAACCAATAAATATAATTGTATCGCTTTACATTATGGTAAACTAAATGTATTTTGTATGGACAAACATTAAGATGATTCTGGAAAATAAATATAGACAGTAGAAAGGGACTGTGCACCTCCAGCAGAGCCAAGATTTGCAGACTGGACAGTAGTCCCACTTACCTGTGTTCCAAAAAAGTCTTGGATCACAACAGCGCAGAATATAGCAGCTTTTTTGGTTAAAAGTGCACATCAGCAATATTCTGACCTCATGATGAGTTCTTAGTCAGGCTAACCCCCAAGACCTTTATAAAAGGTAACCCATAAATCCAGAACAGGTGGTATTAAGTGCAAATGATTACTTACATAGCACTCTTCTTCCAATAGACGCCAATTTTTTTTCTCGGCTTCCTCTGGACGCATTGCCCCAAAATATTATGTGTAACATTCAGATGTTGGTCCTTCATGTAGTTTTCTAGTGCAACATCACTTCTGGTTCCCATCATTAATGGGTTTATTGGAATTGCACCGCTATAAAAAGAGCAAACTTGTATCAATCATTTACAGGGAGGCCAAGATGGAGTTATCTATTTGCAGGAAGAAAAAGGTACGTATTTCTACATTTAATGTAATTTTTCATAAATAACAAATTCATATTTGTGTACTATACGGATAAGTAAACAATGTTAAACACCATGGTAAGTGAAAGTTCCAATTTAATCTCTCATGTAACATCCTAATTGCAATGTGGTTTTTACAATGCAACTCAAAATGTTTTTGAGTATATTATATGTAGGACAACGATTCTCATGTCTCGCTGTTATGTGGTGAAGATTATTCAGAATACGATTAGATAAGAGTGCACAAATCTGGAAGAAGCCCAAAGGAACATATATTATCAAGTTGGCAAGCTGCATCAGTTGACAGATACTGTCAAATAATCAGGAAAACAAATTGAATGAAGTAAAACAACAGGAGTAAAACAAAGACACAAAAGGATCAGCAGTATATACAGATCAATGGGCATTTTATGCTTTCAATCTTCAGGTGAAGTAAAATCCTACGTATCCATGACAATAGATCCTGTAAAAACAGAATAAAATTTGCAGTTCTCTATGTTCTTTTTTAGAAGAACAGTAACTGGAAATGCCCAGATCTACCATTTATGGATCCCCTTTTAAAGCCCCTGGTTTCAGAGGAGGAGCCAACAATGATTCCATCTGGACACTGACCAAAAAACCCTTCCTGTCTTCACTCACCCCTATGTTGCCTATATAGGATTGGATAGAATACAATACGATGTGAAACATTTACTACAACTCCATCCAATGATTGATGTTTGCATGGACATCATGCGCACAA
The DNA here is from genome assembly GCF_036172605.1 of Pelobates fuscus. Lineage (NCBI taxonomy): Eukaryota > Metazoa > Chordata > Amphibia > Anura > Pelobatidae > Pelobates > Pelobates fuscus. The sequence goes on along the minus strand of NC_086326.1, from coordinate 78,752,505 downwards.
TCAAGCCACATTACCCCATGGAAGTGGAATTGAATTCAGTGTAAAGCTGATGGCACATGTTCCTATGTCAAAGAATGAGATGAAACACTGAAAATGTCATTTTGTTTGGCTGTAGCTGTTATTTGCCAAGATTGATGTAGTGTTCTGAAATTTCACGGGAATCATATTAAATGAATTGCATGATCAGCTATCAGCACTTCATCAGATTGTAAAATTACTATTAAAAAATGAAAAGCTTTCCTATTAAAACACATTCTGCATTTTTATTTTAAAACCGCTCTCTTGCCAATTAAATATAAACCAAATTGTGTACCTGGAGACTGGCAGTCTAATAAAAAATGATATATATGCACATTCTGAGATACAGGGTTTCTCAATCTTCTGTGTGTAACTGCTCTGTGCCCAAACAGCAGCATGAGATATTAACAGGGGTATTCACTATTGGGCAGACTAGATGGGATGAATGGTTCTTATCTGCCATCACATTCTATGTTTCTATGTCTGGAATTCAGTGAATGTCAAATTTAAGGTCAAGTTGTCCTAGCTGGAAGCATAGAATACTAGTAGAATACTTCCAGTTTGTCCTTAAATTTGAAATTAACTTTGAATTCTCAATTTACTGAATAACCCTGCAAATGTGTCAAATAGTCTTTTTGATATATCACAATTCTAAAACCTTATGTATAGAATACAGCAGAATTGCAAGTACCAAGTCTCGTTTTCCCTACCACCAGGCAGGTTTGCCAGAATTTGTATAAAGTAACAATTTCACAGTTCTTGCAGAGGCAGAGATTTGATATCTATACTTCCATTTTCCACCATCCCTGATCTTTTGACTCTTTGTCTCCTATATTTTTTTTTACACTTGCATTTCTGCTTTCTTTATCATATGTTCTGCAGTTCTCTTTCCATCTCTTCCCTCATTTCCCTTCCATGTATGTTGTATTACCCCATTACTCCAATTTCTGTACATACACATGACTTTACTCTTTCAAATTTCTAATTTCCCCACATCTAATTCCCCCACCTATCTCCCCCCTCCTCTCATTCCATGTCGCTACCCCCTTCCATCTACAGATCATCGTAACTTAAAGATGAAAGTAGGGGCAATGGACAGTCGGTCATCATACCTCTCTAGGTATATCTAGGATTTACAATACCCAACCTTACTTCCGACATAAATACAAAAAGAAGGGAATGGATCAGCACTATATAACTGAACAAAAAAGATTTAGAGAGAGGCAGCACACCTGAAAATAGGGATTCCCTCAAAAAAAACTGAAGGTAACTAGAGATAAAATGCCAAAAGGGAACATGATGAGCCAAGGTATATTTAAAAAAAAAAAAAAAAAAAAACCTGGGTAAATAGGGCAAATACTTAAAAAGCACATACGACTGTAAAAACAATAATGTCCTTGAAAGGATAAAAGACAGTCCCAATATTGTAGTTCTTTCTTGTCACAGATATCCGTATATAATTCCTAATAGTAACTTCACTCCATAAAAGCAGATAAAAGAGAGCAGAAACAGGAAAACCAATAGTGCAATATGTAGGCTCAGGTAAGGTATATAGAATGGTTTAAATTCTTAATTTCCAACTCACATGTAAAGGAGCTCAGACAGATTCTAGTTTTATAAGCGTGCAGTGGTGTAGATCCCCACTTATAGAGTATCTCTCTAGTGTTCTTTCAACAGTAGGATAATCATGAGGTTTAAAATCTTACTTACAGTATCACGAGCAGATACACCGCTCGGTATATCAAGCGTGGGTGGTATGATCATCATCTAGGATTCTTTGATAGATGTTCTGCAGGTGTGACAGGTAGTAGGAACTGATGTCAGGAAGTAGAAACTTCCACATGATAAAGCCCTCTATAGGGTGAAACGCGTTGCGGATTTAATACTGTATGTTATTAATAAAGTATTGTTTGGCTACCTTAATTTTATTGTGTTTTTGCCATATTCTTTACGTTATTTTATACTTGTACAGCATTGGTTCCTACCACCTGTCACACCTGCAGTCTCTGCTCAATTCTCTGCTATACAGGAGTTAAATCACTTTGTTTGTGCATCCATAGCTACACATCCCCTGCTTGTGACATACACAGACTCACTACACAGTTCCTGGAAAAGATCCAACATTTTTTTTAAAAAACTTCCCTTACTTAAGTTATTATTATTTTCACAATTCTAATTTAGATTATTTTTTTATCTCCTGCTCTGTTAATTGCCTACAACAGCTTCATGTGTGTGATTACAGTTCAATTAACAGAGCAGGAGATCAAGTAAACACACTGTGCAGTAAAAATGAAAATTATGTTCTATGGAGCTTGTGCCAGTATCAGTCAGGGGAGGTGTGGCTAGGGCTGCACAAACAAACTGATTTCATTCTGAGACTTTGTAAGAGGTGCAGTGGCATGATCTATACACCAAAACAACCTTATTAAGTTAAAGTCCAATTAACGTAAAGTGGTTTTGCTGCTAGAGTGTCTCTTTAAACATCTAAAAACATTTCCTGTCTCTAGTACAGCGATCAGCTGCATACCACCAGCTCAAAAAAACCTGGGCGTTTTGACTCTTGACTATATTGTTTCAGCTATCGGAAACAGTGGGTGGTCTAGACCCTTAAAAAAAATACAGACACGACTATTTAAGTGTTTCTCGGTTTTTAACTGTACTGGGTTTACACTACATTAATGCATGGAAAATGCACTGAACTCATTCCAGGTGCCAGACACTTCCTACAGGCGTGATGCTAACATAAAATACAAGAGACTTAACAAGCCAGAATATATTTACTCGTGCAGACCTTAGCGTCTGCTGCTGTTGCAATGTGCCCGCCTGAATCTTTTGGCCTTATACCAAAAGAAAGCAGGGTTCTTTTCTATTTTTTTTTCTTTTTGTTGTCTTTGCAGAAAACCATTGCAAAATGAATTGCTGCTGCTCTGTAATCTCGTCTCAGCATCTGAGTGAAGACACTTAAAAAGGAAAGAAATGCTGGAGGCAAGCCATGCCTAATAAAATGAGCAGCAAAATATATTCAGGTCTTTGAAATAAAAGGTGCTGTTTAACATTTACTATACCATATTTAAAAAGAGAGACTGGAATTTAAAATCACCAAAGTCATCAATTTGAATTTTCCACACCATACACGAAATACTAAAGCGCCAATGCGATTAAAAAAAAAATTATATATATATATTGTTATTGTTATTGCTGTTTTTCATTCCCCCCTCTTATTTATCTTATCTACAGGATTATTTACTAAAGTTAGAATTCAAGTTGAATTTTTAAATTTAAAAGGACCACTCCACACCCAGGTACATACTTGAAAACAAGAGAAATTTCAATGTATCCTTCCTGGTCAAACATTTTATTAATAAATAAATAAACCAGTGCTTTATGGATGCGGAGGATTATTGCATTTAAACAGGGATTTTAGAAGTGCTGATTTGTATGAAAAATCTGCAGTTTTATTGTTAAATCATGAACCCACACAGCTGTCAATCAAACAGCCAGGGAAGTTTCTTTCTTGTTTCTGTTGACTCTCCTAAGCTAACGGAAGTGGCAGACGCATTCTACTTGAGCATACCTGCCTCCCCCCATATACATTTTCTCGACCTCACATCAGACCACAGTTCTCTCTGGGATCAGGCTTGTGCAGAAAATAGCTTCAGGGGCATCTCAATGAGATGATACTTAAAATAGAAAGAACTGGAACTTTTGCAAGCTCTTTTAAGATATATCCAAAATGAATATTATATGCATGAAAAATGCATGAATGTATTCATTACTACTTAAAAAAAAACTAAACTTTTAAGTGTAGTGTGGTCCATTAAGTCAAAATAGCCAAGCTGGAAAAATCTTAGTCTATGCTAGCTTGGCTACTCTGGCCTTAAATGTGAAACTCACTTTCAGTTCTCATTTTAGTAAGTAGCCCTGCTATTATACTATAGGCAGGTTAATGTGTATTCTAAAGAAAAAAAATAAAAAAAAAAATGATAGTTTTGGTTGCTACGGCTGTCACGAACACACCCTACTTCAAGAGTGTGCGTGATGTAGTTGTGGTGGTGAAAGGGTTAACATTCACTATTTGTCTGCACTAGATCAGAAATAATGATAAAATCACCCTTGACACCACCCACACTTAACCATAATATCAATATTACTATTTTAACACTGCCACCACCAAGACAATTTATAAATGGGGTGCCTTGGTCCCCCAAGTAACTTAATAATAAAACCCACCAAATACAACTTAGCACAATATTTAAACAATTGCAAAATACTAATTATTCTCTTCAGGTAACGTGATTCTTTACCAGACAAAGGCAGAACTTAATAATAGAATATTTATTATGAGCAATGAATAGTCACAGTACATACAAAAATATAGATGACAATCTAATTAGTTACACCAGCAACAGATAAAAACAAAAGGGATAAAATAACAGAACACTAACTCGTTAGGTTTTCAAAATAAAGCTTCTGCACAGAGGGCTCACTGGCAAGGAAGATGGTGACTCACTCAAAATTAGATTTTGGCTCCAAGCAAGTACAATACACATTTCAGTATCATTTGATATATACCTTGTGGATTACTAAGCCTGGCCCCAAGGGTGGAAATAAGGCGTACCTATAGAGACAGTAAGTGAGCACCCCCTTGGGTTCCAGACAAACATCAATCAAATAGAAACTTTTTCTTCTATCTCCTCTTTTGTACTTCCACAGAAATAATAATTGCATCTATGAATGTGTTACTATTTTTTCCATTCCATAGATATGTCACACTCCTTACTTGCGACCCCATATATATCACAACAATTAAGTTACGCAATTCATGTTTAGGCTTGATTCGAAGATTGTGCTTGTCCCATTCTAAATATAATAAAAAATAAGGGTTAATTAATCATCTGTGGGTAAGTATTAATGTTTCTTTAGGATATGATACTGGAACACAAGGCTAATGGCCATTAACATATTAAAGGACCCCTTATCTAAGAGGGAATCTAGACATATGGCAAATTAGAGAGTTAATTTATATTTAAATCAGACTGCCAGGCTACTTATGTGTGACTTCTCACACCTTACAGAGGAGCTCTGTTGGGGTCCAGGCTTCAAAGAGGAACTTAGGCAGTAAACCTGCTGCCCTCCAATACAATCAAATTAACCCTTTTTGGAATTGACAATACCACCTCTACCAAGCTGCTAATTCATCTATTCACTACACAAATTACTATAAATGACAATATTCCATAATGCAACAATTAAATATGCACCCTTGCCGTGACAACGGCATTTGCAAGTGTGTGAGTGTGTGTGTGAGTATGTTTTGGGTTTCAGATTACTTTAGCTATAGAGTCTTAAAACATAGCAACAATGTCTCCTCTTTAATAGTCTAAGGATACACTGTTAAATGACAGCAGTATAGTGTAACCTGCCATGTTCTGCACCTCTCAGAACTTTGCAACTCATCATTGATTTGGTGCCGGGTACCTACCTCAATAAATCACACTGGAGGTAATTTCACAAATATGTGAAAGATATCTGAAAGAATGTGTTTATATCCCTCTTGTTTTTCAAGAACGCCATAAAAAGCACTTACGATAAAAATGTAAGACATACAATAGTCGAGAATTTAATTATACTTTAGCACTAATACATGTTCAGTTTCCTTGGGAATAAAAAAAAAAACCTCCTAAATACAAAATGCAAGTCATAAATTACAACTAATGGTTATTCATAGAGATAAATGGGAGCAAGGCAAGAGGAGAAGGGGATCGCCTACCTCTATCCACTGAATGCCAAGCAGTGACAGCCATTGCCAGCCTCAGGCAGCACTATATTAATTCTGCTGAAGAAACTCATTATTATGCATTCACTAGGAGAGGATCATTTGCATATGTAATTCCTCTTCAAATTATTTGCCAACTTCACTCTATATGTACTATAATTAGCTGGGCCACATCTCACATTTTACTGGGATGCATATACAAAAGTTAAGCTGCAGGGAAAACCCATTCGGCACCATGGTGGGGGGGCACTATAAGGAGACTAAGCTCCCTAATATGTTTGCAAGCTCTTGGTTTTTCACTGCAGCTGGCCCCAGAATGCTAAATGGGTGGCAGAAACCCCCTAACTTAATTTACCTTTACAACTCCGGAGAACCCAATAGTTAGACTCATAGCTGCTTTTTGACTCGGATGTTATCTAGTCAAGGAAAGGACAGCTATATAAGAAAGAGTTTTCTTTATTAAAGGGTTAGGAGGGCTTGTTTACAATTTCTTTAACCAGGAAAGGAGGTGTAGCTTTTAATTGTGCAGAGAGAGATTCTATGCAACGTCTACTCAAAACAATTTTTAATTGAAAAAAAATAAATAAGATTGTTGGAAATGACAAACGCATTAGTGTTTTATTGGTGTTTTTTTTATTGAATTTGGACATTCCTGATCGTATCTTTGAAGATTTTATTTGGAGGATTCATACTTCGATTTCCTTCGTGGGGAAGATACCGCCTAATCAATACAGGATTGAGCAAAACTTTACTTTGCTCTCCTTTTGTGAGTATTACCTCCTTTTAACTTTTTACTCTTTTAGCAACACAGAGAGCACAGTTTTCTGTTTTTAATGTTCATTTTATATGCTGGTGAACTCCTACTGCTACAATATGGAATATTGGAAGCAGGGCCGGTGCAAGGATTTTTGCCACCCTAGGCAAAAGTAAAGTTAGCCACCCCCCCATGTGACATCACAATGCCCCACCCATATGATCTGCCATGTTAACTAACGCCAGTGCTGCAGTGCCGCTGTGTTTACATTAAAAGGCCTGCAGGGACAGGCTATAGACACCAAAACCACTACATTAAGCTGCAGTGGTTCTGGGGACTATAGTGTTTCTTTAAAGTGAGGTAAATTAGAGATTATTGCCATGAATAATACATTAGATTGCCTACTTACAACCAGATGAGGATGATGATGGGCTCTAGCTGCAGTCTGGCTCCACTGGTCTGGTGTAGAACAGGCTCTCTGGAGGCTGTTTGTAACTGTGGTCACAAAAATCAATGTTCTGGGAGAACAGGAAGCCATTTACACAGCTCAAGGCCTGGGTCCCAGGGTCCACCTTCATGTTCCACCAATGAGTTTGTTCACAGGGGGTGGAGTGTGTAGGGGATGTCCTGATATGTGTGTAAGGAATGCATTGTGTGAATCTGTGTTTGTATGTGTAAGGGCTGCAAGGTGTGTTTCTGTGTATGTACGGGATGCAGTGTGTGCGTCTGTAAGGGGTGCATTGAGTGTGTGTAAGGGGTGCATTGAGTGTGTATAAGGAATGCATTGTGTGTTTCTGTGTGTGTAAGGGTTGCATTGCTTGTGTGTGTGTGTGTGTGTGTGTGTGTGTGTGTGTGTGTATTTGTGTGTAATGCATTGTGTGTGTAATGCATTGTGTGTTTTTCTGTGTGCAAGGGGTGCATTGTCTTTGTGTTTAAGGGGTGCATTGTGTGTGATTGTGTGTGTGTGTGATGGATGTCAATCTCTGCCCCCTCCCTTGCCACTCTCTTCTCCCCCCTCTCACTGCCTTGTCACTCTCTTCTCCCCCCTTGTCCCTCTCTTCTCCCCCTCCCATGTCACTCTCTTCTCCCCCCTTGTCACTCTCATGCCCCCTCCTTCCCCCGTCAATTCCCCTCCCTTCCCCCTGTCAATTTCTTTCTCCCCCCACCCTGTCAATTTCTTTCTCCCCCGTCAATTTCTTTCTCCCCCCTGTCAATTTCTTTCTCCCCCATCAATTTCTTTCTGACTCACAGAGTTATTCACCAAACTCTGAATTACTTTGAATTTAAATTCTAACTGAGGATTTGAGGCTAGAATAGTCAAAATGAATCTACAAACACCTAGATTCCATTTTAGCTGTAAAAACTCAGTTGTCAACAATTCTATTTTGGTGTAAAGTTTGATACCCTTTAGCTAACTTACTGTTAATAAACCAAACTTTTTTAGGACATCTCTTTGTAGTAATATGTGAGTAGTTGAAGGGAAAACTTAAATACAAAGTAGAACCATTTTATCTGTGTTTAGCATTGCAGCAATCTGCCACTTTCTGGCCAGAAAGCTTTCAACTTAACAATTCTGCTAATGTATGTTTCTAATGTATGTTTCTACAAAAACACGGTTTCTGAATGCACTAAGGAAAATAATAATTTATGATCTAAAGCTTGATCTGTGTACGGACATAGCAAAACATTTTTTTTTTTAAACGCTAAAGGTTTTTTAAAGTACAGTAAGTATAAAAACTAGGTCAGTTGGCATAGAAGATTTGATCTCTCCTTTCCATCAAACATATGTTCAACTTGCATGTGTTTTTCTGTTGTTTTTTTCTTTTTCTTGTGATTATTTTTGTTTTTTTGTGTGCAACTGAAGAACAATAGATTTTTTTTTTTCTCCAAGTACCAACTAAATGTTTTATTTTATATATCTGTACCATAGCTGGTATGACAAGAGTGGAAACATAGAGCTATCAGGGGATTTTTTAATTATTTGTAAATATTTATTAAGTGTTTAGAAAGTAACTAAGGGTGGGAGAATGAAATGAAGGTTACGGAGGAAAGGGACTAAATCCTTTCCAGAAGGAGACACTGAAGAAATACATTGATTTCATAGGCGTGCACACAGGGTGTGCCGAGTGTGCTTGGGCACACCCTAATCCCCGCGGCACGCCTATGGATTGAGACCGGCAGGGGAGATCTCAGGATATCCCCTGTTGGCTCATGCAGGGCCCGCGCTATCCGAGCGCCGGCTCTGCTCTAAGCCACCATGGTCCGGTGGGGAGCTCAAAGATCTACCTCACGGGCCCACGGCACCATGGCACCTTCACACACACAGCACCCTCACACACACAGCACCCTCACACACAAACACACACACACAGCACCCTCACACACACAGTACACTAACAGCACCCTCACAAACACACACACAGCACCCTTACAAACACACAGCACCCTCACACATAGCACACTAACAGCACCCTCACAAACACACACACACAGCACATAAACCGCACACTCACACACAAACAGCACCCTCACACACAGCACACTAACAGCACCCTCACAAACACACACACACACAAACCCCCTCACCCACACAGCACACTACCAGCACCCTCACACACACACACACACACACAGCACCCTTACACACACAGCACCCTCACACAGCACACTAACAGCACACACACACACACACAGCAGTGTATGTGTGTGTGTGTGTGTGTGTGTATATATATATATATATATATATATACACACACACACACACATATATATATATATATATATATACACACACACACACACACACACACAGCTGTGTGTGTGTGTGTGTGTGTGTGTGTGTGTGTGTGTGTGTGTGTGTGTGTGTGTGTGTGTGTGTGTGTGTGTGTGTGTGTGTGTGTGTGTGTGTGTGTGTGTGTGTGTGCTGTTAGTGTGCATGCCTATGATTGATTTACAATTTTATGCCAAAATAGACAAACTGAAAACAAAGCTGACTTGAAGATTTTTTTTCAACTTTGGCTATTTTTTTTAAATAAAATTCACTATGAAATCTCAGTAATTTACATGTTAGTGAATAACCTTGATAGAGTCAAAACTGTGTCAAAGGCAGAGTACTACCTGTGTGTGCATAGGCGCTGTGTGTTTGCGGTGATTAATGTTGTGCCAGGTTATGTGTGCAAGGCTGTGTGACATGTTTTGCGAGGCTGTGTGTAACAACATTGTGTGCCCAATAAAAAAAAAATTCCCCTTGCCAACCTTTTCAGGGAGGTGGTAAGGTCCCTTGTGGTGTAATAGGGGTACCTGCCATTTATCACTCGCCATGGCTTATAATCCCTGATGGTCCAGTGAGTGGAGTGGAGCTTGTGGTTTGGAGATGTTTTTTAGCAAATATTTTTAAGCCCTTCTCCCTCTGGTCTTTCATTTTATGATTGAGTCAGTGTTGTCATGGTAATGTGGTTGCAATAATCTTATTTACTGAGAAGAGATAGACCACATTGGTGTTGATGGACACTCTGAATGTACAGACTACACACTGCCTTGCTAAAGTGATGAGGCGTAACCCTTGCATCTGGTGTGCTTGCCCCCTGGGATGTAAATAACACAAATTAAAACCAGGCTTATAGATTAATGGGTGTAAAGTATGATCCTGGACACCAGTATTAAAGAAACACTCTGGCACCCATAACAAATGCATCTCAGTTAAGTCCTAGACACTATCTTACTTTAAGGGGTTATACTGTCTATAAACAGTTTATTCCCAAAGTTGTGAAGATGGTGTTCGGCCACTCTGCCCCCTTGTTTCTGGAGATGTCAGAGGTTTCAGTGAAAAAGCCTTGAGTAAGACACTGCTTAAAAATGCTGACATGCTGGGGGCGGGGCCTGACCGCCATGCTGTCCGGTCGCAGGCTAGAGGGGCTCCTGCAAAACTTATTCCCCTAGGAAAAAATATGGAAGTTTACCACCAGCATCGAAGTCCAGGAGATATCCCATGTGTCCGGGTAGCTGCCGGCGGCACTGCGGTCCCCAAGATCTGAAGTTTCGGAGCCTATGTGGGCGAGACGGGGCTTTGGGGCCTGTGTGGGTGAAGAGCGGGGCGGACGGCCGCCGTCCTGTTGGTGAGCCCGGCTGCCGTGTGGCGACCTTGAGACGTGCCTCGCAGGTCCCGCTTCCCCCCCATTGGACTGGGGGGGTTATCCCGGTCCCCACTGGGGAGCCTACCATCGGCCTCTCACCAGGCCTACGCTGCGTGGTGCACTGTGTGCCTGAGCACCAAAATGGCGGCAATGTGACCAACGCTGACCACGCTGACAATTTCGCCTGCCTGCAGACACCTCCGCCCGTGCCCTGAATCAATCTACGGTACCTGACTCACACACAACGGATCCCTGCAGAAGCTAGTAACCACAAACCCACTGATTACATCTGGCACCCACGGCTGCCTTCCTGGGCACGGAGCCCTCAGAGGTAAACCCTCACTCCACAGCCCTACACCTGGACATTTCACCTCCCCAGGACTCCCACTGTTGGCCATAAATCACCACCGAGGGCGCAAGTACCAGGCCCATAAAGTGCAGAGGGTAATATCAAGACCACACACCATGATGCTCTATACAGCTGGAGGGCAACAGGAGCCGACCACAATCAGAAGACATGGCAGATCAGTCTGTAAACATACCCCTGGAGACCACAGGTGATGACCAGACAGCATGCCCTGGCAACCTACTACACCCACTGGACGTAATTGTGCTCTGATAGTTTTATTTAGATTTTGGCCTGTTGCCTTAAGCTATATTATTTTATTGCACTTCAAATGTTCATGCTAGTTCAGGAGGGGTCAATACTGCAGTGACTTGTTTTACCATATCAGGTGCAACCAGCATTGTTAATGATAACCCAGGCTCAATGTACCCCTATAGTTCTCTCAGTGTTGTGCTCATTCGAGTAGCTTATTCTAAGGGAGAAATAGCCTCAGGGCATGTCACTGGTTCACCGTCCCCAAGCGTAGAGCTCATCTTGTCTCCCATTGCCCTCTAAGGCAACACTGCCTGACGCATACACACCACTCCTGGCATGGCCACCGGCGGCATGGGATGGAGGACACGAGTGGAAATTTTACTTAGTTCACACCCTAATTTAGCATCCAGCTTCTAGCGATGCAATGCCACCTTCTCCAAGGATAGCCTGAACGAGCGTCCCCCCCAGTGGTCTTATAATGTGTATAAAGTGTTGAAGAAAGCTATAAATAATCATTTACAATTGATATTGAGTCTAGATAGATTTGAATACCCTAAGAATCTACGTTATAATCTCACTCTATAATAGCGATACCAAACATGTACCTACTCTTGTCTTTGTAACTTTCAAAATTGTGCATGTTTTCTCACTGCCTTACTGCTTACAAGCTGTGTATTTTGTCTCCTGTCACAAGCTGTTGGGGCGTGACAAGTTGTATGTAATTATCTGCACTTCAAAAATAAAGAATTAAAAAAAAAAAATGCTGACATGCTTATCAATGGCTACCCATCACAAAACTGCATGAGAAAGCTACATACCTTTTTAATTAGTATATAAGGGGTTGGTAATTACAGGTAATATATTCAAACCAAATGGAATGCTTAAAGATTGCAAACCCATAACACTCCAAGAGGTTGTGCTAAATGATTTTTGGGATATTATATTATGTAAATAGTATATATTTAAATAATACAGTGTCCAAGTGCTGGTGGTTGTGACTATATCTGAGAATTTGCTGGCATTTACCTAGAGCCATTGGTTGATTCACTAAAGGGGAAATTCTAGTGAACTGAAAAACAGAAAAGTCTTTAGGATAAAATGGCTGATTTTGGAAAATGCCTACAACCCTGCTCTAGTCACAGCTTGGCTATTTCAGCCACATTTTGCAATTTGGGTTTTCAATTCACTATATTATCTATTTGTTTGGATGGTAGTTACGTGCAAATCAGAGAAAAGCCGCTTTCCCTTTTTTTTTCCACTGGACAACTGGATATAGTGCCACTCCGATCACTCATTACCATCTTTATTAGACTTTTGCACAAATACTTTTTAGCTGGGGCGAATTAATCAAATGCCTTTTACTCTGCGCCTGAACGAATTGATCCATCTAGGATTTACCTGTGTAGTCTTATTCAAGGAATAAGATTAAAAAGACATTTGATGTGTCCGTTCCAGCTGAAAATTATTGGTGCACAAGTCTACTCTTTAGTGCCTACAAATCTAAAACTCCTGCCCTTTATATATGAACCTATCCATTGTGTGTAGTCATGTATGTTCCTACGCATGATTGAGGTTAATAAACAGTCTCTCAGTTTAACTGTTACTTTTCCTTTTCCTTAGCAGTCTAATACAGCAGCACCTGCAGTTTCTTGATCTCACATAGCAATGCTTGAGAACTCCATTGTCTTCATTAGCAAAGGTCCCGAGAATATTTCCCAAAAGTGTCCAGACATGTTAAGAATAATCCCTTTCTTTGTAGGTACATATAATGAAAACTATGAAAAACTGCTGAAGTGGTTATGATATTACACAGAGATGGTATGTTGAAGAATCACAGTAATTGTCAGACTGATAAGACAGGGCAATCATGCTTCACTGCTGTCTTGATAATTGCCTTGTATAATTAATTGTGTCAGTTCCACAGTCTACCAAATACCATGTCCTCCTCAGAGGCTATACTACAAAAAGACTGATAAGGATAGTCTGTAAACAGGGTATTGGTGTTCTGTCATTATGTCAATTAAAAATGATTAACCCGATCAGTTCTGTAGTTTGTTTTTCCCCCTGATTTCATTTTGTTTTGTTTATAATGAAAATTAATTTTAAAAACCCAGAACTAATGTTATTATTGTTCCTGTTTGGTATCATGGTAATAGAAATGGGGTGCATGAAAACATCTACCTCTGCCTATATTTCCACACACTCTCCACACACTAAAAAAGGATAAGAAATAGCATATTTGCACTTGACAAAAATTACTCAGAAGTAATGCTTTTTTTTTTTGTCTGTATGCGTGTACGTATATATATAAATCCAAATATCCATTTTCATACATTTTGCACAAAATGTCATTGTCATTTTTCAACTTCCCCTCAAAAAAGTAAGACGTGGATATCTGGCTATAGCAGGTAGCAGCTGTCTATGCAATCTTCTCCCTTTGGAGGGTTCCCCTGCTACACTATTTCTCTGGCATGTCCCATGAAGCACTTCCAATTTTGCAACAAACTAGGAAATGAATTCCTTCTTGACCCCAAAATGGCAGTCAGATATCTCCTTGGATCAAACAGCTATTACCCCACGAATTAGAAATGAGATCCCTGTATGATATGTTTTTTCAAGTATTTATGCAATTTCTGTTTAAACATCTGTATGGACTCTGATAAAACCACCTCTTCAGGCAGATAATTCCACATCCTTATAGTTCTTACTGTAAAAAAAAAAAAAAAGTTCCTTTGCCTTAGACTAAATCTCCTTTCTTCCAGCCTCAGTGGCGATTCGTCTGTATTCGTGGAATCTGATCGCTATTTGGACACTTTGGGCTCTCACATCCAGGCTATCTGGGGATATAAAACTTCTTGGGGTCTTCTCTAATATTTTATATGTTTAGAGTATTTTATGTTTTATACTTTGTACCTTTAGTGCCTGGGAGATAATTAGTTTAAGTAAAGTGCACTCAATCATCTCCCAGACACAGAGGAGCCTGGGCATGTTTTACCTATATTTTTACTGGAGACCCCCTGCTGGGGGTCTTTGTATAAAAGTGGGCCATCTGGCCACAATAAAGGATTCCAGTTGTACCCTTCATCAAGTCTCGGCTGATGTTTGGGTTTGCGAGCAACGAAGCGATTGATTTTCTCCATAACCTGCTTTGATTTTGGGAGAGTACGAATTAGCATACCATACGAACGGGCTATATTCACATAACCTTCTAAGAGTTCGGGAGAGTGCGAACAAATGTACGATACGAAGTACAAGGGATTCGTTACATGCCTTTTTATACACGAAAACACATTACATAGTTACATAGATGAAAAGTACAGCCTTCCTCACATATGTTTTTGCTGTTGAACCAAAAGAAGGCAAAAAAACCAGTCGAAAGCGCTTTGGATTTTGCAAAAAACTAGGAAAAAATTCCTTCTTGATCCCAGAATGACAGTCAGATATCTCATTGGATCAAGCAGCTATTACCACACTAATTAGAAATGATATTTATTCAATTTCTGTTTAAACATCTGTATGAACTCTGATATAACCACCTCTTTAGGCAGAGAATTCCACATCCTTATAGTTCTTATTGTAAAAAATAAAAACGTTTTCTTTGCCTTATACTAAATCTCCTTTCTTGTGTCCTATGTATAGCCTTGTTTATTAATAGATTTCCAGATAATGGTTTTAGCTGGCCCAGAATATATTTGTATAATGTAATAATATCCTCTCTGAGGTGCCATTTTTCCAAACTAAATAGATTTACATTTGTTAACCTTTCTGTATAACTAAAATGCTCAATTCCGTTTCAGTTTTGCAGCTCATCTCTGCACTTTTTCTAGTGCCATGATATCCTTCTTTAGAACAGGTGACCAAAAATGCACCGCATATTCAAGGTGTGGTCTCACCAGCAATTTAAAGAGGCAAAATTATATTTTCATCCGGAGAATTTATGCCCCTATTTATACATGACAAAACCTTACTGGCTTTAGCAACTGCAGATTGACATTGCATATTGCTGACCAATTTGTTGTCTATAACAATTCCCAAATCCTTCTCGTGTGTTGTTATCCCTATTTCACTACCATTTAGAGTGTAAATTGCTTGTGCATTCTTTACGGCGAAGTGCATAACTTTGCATTTCTCTACATTAAATTTAATCTGAAATTTCACTGCCCAGTCCCCTAATCTATCTAAATCCATCTGCAGCAAAGCAATATCCTGCTCACATTTTATTACTTTACAGTGTTTTGTGTCATCTGAAAACACTAAAACATGGCTTTTAATGGCTCTTTCAAGTTAAATAGAAGCAGTCCCAAAACAGAACCCTAAGGGACACCACTTACCACTTTTGTCCAGCTTGACAATTTACCATAAATGACAACTCGTTGTACTCTCTCCTAAAGCCAACGTTCTACCCAAGAACAAGAATATTCATCTAGACCAATTTCTTTTAGTTTGAAGAAGGTCCAGAGAATTTGGTTTGCAAGTCCTATATTTAACCCTGTAACTTTCCAGGACACCATAAAACCTGTACATGGGGGGTACGGTTTTACTCGGGAGACATTGCTGGACATAAATATTAGTGTTTAAAAACAGTAAAACATATCACAACGATGATATCGTCAGTGAATATGCCATTTTTTGCATTTTTCACCCACAAATGACACTTTGACTGATGATATAATTGTTGTGATATGTTTTACTGTTTTGAAAAACTAATATTTTTGTTCCCCGGAGTCTTGCGAGTAAAACAGTAACCCCCATGTACAGGTTTTATGGTGTTTTCGAAAGTTACAAAGTCAAATATAAGACTTTCATTTTCTGTTTTTCACATTGAAATTTGCCAGATGGCATACCATTTGCAAGAGTACACAACCCCAGGTCTTGCAAATGGGGTATGTCCAGTATTTTTTAGTATCCACTTAATCACAAACACTGGCCAAAATTGGCGTTCAAATTCGTTTTTAGCATTTTTCACACACAAACAAATATGAATGCTAACTTTGGCCAATGTTTGTGACTAAGTGGCTACTAAAAAAGACTGGACATACCCCATATTGAATACCCTGGGTTGTCTACTTTAAAAAAATATGTACATGTAAGGTGTGATTCAGAAATTTATGACAGATAACAGTGTTACAATGTCACTATTGATACATTTTAAATATATATATTTTGAAACCGCAATGTCCTACTTATACTTATAACCCTATAACTTGCAAAAAAAGCTAAGAACATGTTAACATTGGGTATTTCTAAACTCAGGAAAAAATGTAAAAACTATTTACCATGGGTTCTTATTGGCAGTTGTAGATCCGTAATAGATTTTGGAGGTCAAAGTTTGGAAAAGTGCGTTTTTTTTGTTTTTTTTTTCATCATATTTTACAAACAATTTTATAGTAAATTATATGATATGATGAAAATAATGCTATCTTTAGAAAGACCATTTAATGGTGAGAAAAACAGTATATAATATTTGTGGGTAAGATGAAGATTACAGCTAAACACAAACACCGCAGAAATGTAAAAATAGCCCTGGTCCTTAACGGTAAGAAAATTGATAAACAGTCTGGTCTCTAAGGGGTTAAATGCGCTATGGTTTCATGTTGTCATTATGATCCTGATGAAAGTCCGAGTTGGGAATGAAACTTTGGTCTTATTTTTTTAATGATAACTCAATAAAGATTCTTGGATTATGTTGGGATATTTATGGGATGATAATAGTAAACAGTTGAGAATTGCCCAATATTTCAACTCTCTAGATCTCAAAGATCGTTATCATGTAAGTGAAATGTATTCCATACAAATAAAATCACAATTTGTTATAAAAATAGATAAAATTTATTGTGACAAATTAAATAATAATAATATGTAACATGCGTGATAATAATCAATGAATATTTAGTATAACATAGTGTGCAATACAATGGCAATACACGTACCAATGGTTAACACAGCATCAATTGTCAAGAAAAGATTTATGAGGGTACTTCAGAGAAAGAAAGTAACTTCACACAGTGCAGCGAAAGGCCATAAAACTTTGGCTAACAGTTAGATCAAATGAGTAACCCTTTCAACGCTGGCTAGATCCTCCTAGGCATATAATACCTATTCTCATGTAATTTTAGTTAAAATAACATCTAAACCAGCTCATTAATCATTTCCTGGAACCATCCAATAAGAGTAATCTACCAGATTCTATAAGCCGAATTTTAATTTGCCTAAAAAGATATCTTGTCTTAATTAGAGCAAATCAATACACCTGGATAAAAATAACGGTATGCTAACATGTGATAATATCACATTAATATACATAATTATTCTTAATTCCACCTGCAGAATGGAATGTTTATAACTATATATTCTTTAGTTAACTAAGATTTCTAAATATTGAAATCTGACCGTGATTTATCCAGTCATATATCATGCTATTAGAAACATTTTAATTAATTTAGATTAATTAAATAAAACCAGTATAATTACCAGTTAAATAGATGTTTTCATCAGATGCTTTTAGATAGTCCCAGGAACTTGAATGCGTGTATGATTGATTGCATGGAAGTATGCAAGTGTTGCTTGAGTGTTAGTTCCAGGAGTATTTGTCTGTCATAGATCTCTCTGCATGTCCGAATCTGGAAGCCCAACTTTCTCTTTCAACTCCGACTGACTCTTCTCTGACTCACTTGCTGAGCTCACTTAGCCTGCGATCCTGACTTTTAAAGGGCCAGAGTTTCTGTACATCATTAGGTGATAAGGCCAATAGGAAACTGAAGGTGTGGTCAACCTGCAGATTGCAGTTTAGGTATTTGGTCCATAGAGGGTAGTATCGCCTCATTAAACTTTCCTATCCAGGATATTTTGATGTAATTTGGCTTATCTATATGGCTACCATAACTTAAATTTACTTGTCAGTTCAAAGCGTTTCTTTGGGTTTTCTCCAGGCAGTGTGTCGGCAATTCCTGTTGTAATTTCTAAAATTACAGTTGTAAACTCAGTCTCACCTTTCACTTACAATGGGATCTTGTAAAATTTAGAAAGTAAAATTAAATTATTTAATCTTCTCTGTCACTAATGTTTGGGTTTAGAATTATTTCTATTCCATTAACATCTAGGCAGAGCATCCATCCCCCTATTTTACTGCTTATCACTTAGTTTGTTTATACAATGCATTCCTTAGTTCAAGCTAAGTGGTTAGTGTTCCAGAAAGGATAGAAATTTGTGTCTTTGTTAGCTTGAAGATAGCAAAATGGAGTCTGCCAATATAAATATCCTGACGATTACTATAAAAATAAATGTTTTATCTGGAATCTGTTAAAGCCACTCCCCCAACTTGGAAGTCACAGCCCCAAGTGCTCCTATCATAATTGGGACTACTACTGCCTTCACTTTCCACATCCTTTCTAGTTCTTCTTTCAGTCCTTGGTATTTCTCCACTTTCTTCCTAATGTTCTAGTCACTAGGTATTGCCACATCCACCCCGACTGCAGTCTTCCGTTCCTTGTCTATCACCACAATGTCAGTTGGTTGGCCAGCACTTGCTTGTCTGTCTGGATCTTAGCCCTGTCATTCTCGACTACCCTTTGTGGTATCTCCCATCTGGATAGGCAGGTCCAATCCATATTCTGTGCAGATGTTTTGGTAACCATTCCCAGCAACATGGTTGTGTCTCTCTGTGTATCTTGTTCCTGTTAACATTTTGCATCTGTCTCAGAGGCCTCTTTGCACAGTCTGCACCTTGGGTCTTGCCTGGCGTGGTAGATTCCTGCTTCTATTGATCTGCTGCAGAGTGCCTGTTCCTGTGCTGCTAGGATTAGTGCCTCAGTGCTGTCTTTCAGTCCTGCCTTTTACAACCACTGGTAGGATTTTGTCATGTGAGCCACATCCACTATCTGCCGGTGGTAAACCTCATGGAGAGGTTTGTCTTACCAAGGATCCTCCTTTTTTCTGCATCCTCTATCTGTTGAAGTCTCAGATATTCCCTTAGCAGTTCATTTTTGGAAGCCATCTTTGTGATGTACTTGTGGATGCTCTGTGTTTCATCCATTACTGTGGTCTTGACACTCATCAGACCATGACCCCCTTCCTTCCGGCAGGTGTACAGTCTCTGGGAGCTGGATTTTGTGTGGAATCCTCCATTCATAGGGAGTAGTTTTCTGGTCTTGACATTCAGTTCTTCTCTTGGCCAGGTTATTATTCCAGCTGGTTGCATGATGACAGGTAGGGCATATGTGTTGATGGCTTGGATCTTGTTCTTGCCATTGAGCTGGGACTTCAGGACCTGTCTGACTCCTTGGAGATACTTGGATGTTGCTATCTTCCTTACATCTTCCTCATGGTTGCCATGCATTTGTGGTACCCCCAGGTACTTGTAGCTGTTCTCTAAATCTTCTATTTGGCCTTCTGGAACTTCAGCTCCTTCTGTCCTGATCATCCTCCCTCTTTTTGCTATCATCTGCCTGCACTTCTCTAGTCCAAATTACATTCCGATGTCTTTGCTGTATATCCTAGTTAGGTGGATCATTGAGTCAATGTCCTTCTTATTCTTGGCATACATCTTGATGTCATACATGTAGAGTAGGTGGCTGATGGTAGCTTCACTCTTGAACCTGTATCCATGTCCATTCTTCTTGATTATTTGGCTAAGGGGGTTGAGGCATATGCAGAACAGCATTGGGGATAGCACTACACCTTGGTATGTGCCACATTTGATGTTCACTTGAGTTATTGTCCTGGAATTGGCTTCTAGAGTTGTTTTACACTTGCCCATTGAGTTCTTGATGAAGGCTTATTGTCTTGCTAACCTTGTAGAGAGACAAGCATTTTAGTGTCCATGTGTGTGGCATTGTGTCATAGGCTTTCTTGTAGTCAATCCAGGTTGTTCAGAGATTGGTCTGTCTGGTCTTGGAATCCCTTGTGACTGCTTGGTCTACTAGTAGTTGATGTTTTGATCCTCTAGTGTGGTTTTCAATCCCCTGTTGAGTATTGCTCATATATTGACTCATATGCCCTTGGATATTGGAGGCTATGATGCCTGACAGGAATTTCCACGTTGTGGGAAGGCATCTTATTGGTCGGTAGTTGGATGGTGTTGTTCCCTTGTGAGGGTCCTTTATGACCAGTATTGTTCTGCCATTTAGGGTGGGAGCCTGTTGCTAGTAGCTGGTTCATTTGTGCTGCTAGGTGTTCATGCAGCGCTTTTAACTTCTTTATCCAGTAGTTGTGGATCATTTCAGGTCCTGGGGCTGACCAACTCTTCATGTGTGCTGCTCTCTGTTAGATATCTTCGACTGTGATGGTTACTGATTCCTGTTCTGGCAGCATGCAGTGGTCTGCTTTTCAGGTCCTCTGTGTTATGAGGTGCTTCTTTCTGCCAGATATTCTTCCAGTATTAAAACAAATACAAATACAAGTCTGGCGCTTCAATACTTAATCAATAGTAAATCTATGCAGAGAAGGGGGCGAAAAAAGGTGTTGGCCCCACACCTTAATACAAATGGAAAAATAGCACCAACAACAAAGTGTAAATAACACAGAGTGAGAGTGTACCCTTCAAGCAAGATATAAATATAAAATAAATAAATACTTATGCATAAACAAGAATGGCAGGATGGTCATAAGCAACCTAAAACACAATAACACAAAACATAGTGTATACTGCCAAGATACAAGTGAGTATAGATGAATAATTGATTATGATATTCAAAAAGCAGCATACAGGATCCATATAGAGACATTGATAAAGACGACTAAGTCGAAACGCGTCTGTTCTGTGCATTTTTGTAAGCTTATTTTATACTTTGTTTTTATTGAATAAATCTACTATTTGATCCATTCATGTGCTGCTGTGGCTTCTCCTATCTCCGTGATCCATCTGATTCCAGTGGTCCATGGTCATTCGTTTTTAGCCTTTAAAGCACCCTTGGGTTTTCTATACAGAGCCTGGCACGGCTCTGGAATCTGTGAGTTGAACCAATTATTCATCTATACTCACTTGTATCTTGGCAGTATACTCTATGTTTTGTGTTATTGTTTTTTAGGTATTGCTTATGACCATCCTGCAATTCATGTATATGCATAAGTATTTATTTATTTTATATTTATATCTTGCTTGAAGGGTACACTCTCACTCTGTGTTTTTTACACTTTGTTGTTGGTGCTATTTTTCCATTCTTTCAGTACTGTTCTATTTCAGCTCTGGGTGGGTCTTGCGAGAAGATGTGGTGTTTACCCTGTAGATGTGCATACACCTTGGACGGTTCTTTGGTAAAGAGGGCATTAATTCTCTTAGTGTATCTGCTCAGTCTGGTTGCCGGTGCTGTCAGTCTTTGCTTAGCTGTTTCCAGCGCCTCTGGTAACAGCATATCCTTGTACTTCCACAGCAGCCAGGATCTATCTTTGATCTTTCCACCTCTGTTAAGATGATCCAGCTTACTGACTTCCTTCCGTGTTGTCTTTAGCTTGGCTTCCAGTCGTAGTCTCCATGGTAGGCATTGTTTTTTTTCTCTTTTTAAAACAAATGGCTGTTCTCATTAAGACAAATTAGTATATACAGGTATTTATGTTGTTTTGTTTTCCTATATTTTTATATTGCATCAATCTTTGTCCATTTGATTGTACAAAAAAATCATTGTCCTTTGTTTGTATTAACTTTACTATATGCATGTTTCTATGTATGAAGCTTCTGAAGGAGCCCTGTAATATAAATTAGCTTGCTCCACAGCTTTAGAGGACAGTGTTGGAGAAAAAGCCAGCGCTCATCTGGGCTACTAAATATAGGATCCATAGCAGATTTTGCCACCAAAAGATTGAACATATTATAATATATATCTAAATATTCCTATTTGCTGAAGTACAATTTACCACATTTTTCCTTCTTTTTTGTTTCTTTTTTTAAACACTGTTTTTTTTCCTGTCAGATTTACATACGTTGCACAGTTCATTAATTCTGTATTTGTGGGTATTTTTTTGGTCACTCCATCATGTTTTTCTAAAAATATTTTAATTATTTGGTATATTTATTATTGTTTTCTTTTAAGTGTGGTCTAATTAACTTATACACCGAATGACTTGTAGGTTTAAGAAAGTGCAGTGCTTAAATAATCCACCCCTTTCATTTTGGGAGTATTTTTTTTTCTTTTTTTGGATATTACTGTCTTTTGTTTTTTATACAAATATGAGTGGCTAAGAACCGAATATAATACATTTAATGTAACTAGGTCAGAATGAGATCAGCATGAAGTTCAGAAGCACTCTATTTTTCAACACTTGAAAAATAGATTGAAATTGAAATTAAGGTTCTGTTGTCAAAGAAAGAGAGAATTTGTTTGCTCACTACTAAGCATTAGTTGCGAGGGCTAAAATTCTTAAGAAACTACATCATGAGCTCTATCAATTTGTTTTGATCACATGGATTAATGTGAAATTATTATGAAAATATCTTCCATCTGGCTCACATTCATTATTTTATTGGCTTTATGTAGGCCTGAAATATGTATGTTCATTATAGAGAGATTGCCAACATACAATCAGATCAGGTGTTCATGATGTTCAAGAGAATGTCCAATGTCAACTCAAGAGTGGCCCATGACCAATGATACCTTAGCTTTGAGTGGAACAAGAAGCTACAGATGGCTTTTTAAGCCTCAAATACTTGCATTTCCGAATTCTCCTTTCATTTTAGATTCTTTCTTGGCAGAATAGTTAATCACCTTGCCAGGACTTTCACCGTTATGAGGTCACTCTAGGCTAGATGCATGTATTAGTCCTTGCAATTTAAACTATTTACTTGTGAAAATAAACAGATGTCTAATTCCATCATTTAACTTGAATGACTGATTTACTTGAGTAAAACAATATGATATAGTACATAAAAGGTACATTAATAAGACACCATCAATGCCTGCAAACTTTGGAATGTAAACTAAAAATTGAAAATTGAAATAGTCTTGCCAATTCAGTAATTTTTTTTCCTTCGTAACTTGGCAGTAACTAAAACTACTGACTCAAAGCTGCCAAGTCACACAGATATAAATGAATGCTGTAAGATTTGGAAGAAATTTCTTTCAATTGAACTTGAACTGGATAGGCGAACCCAGGAGTTATAATACCTATCACGCTCATCATTAAACTTTGGAGGAATTTGTGTCTGAGACATCCTACTGAGAACTGCAACATTTAAGTGTAGCATTAAATTAATTCTAAAATAGTTTATTCTAACAAAACAAAACTTACAGCAATTTCTATAAGTGTCTAGTTTTACACTTGTGTAATTTATACAAGAATAAGCATACACGTTGTATATGGTTAGTTAAATAGTAAAAAGTTCCTTCAATCTACAAAGTGTTATTAGAGATTACAATTGCCACAATATTCCTTGTGGCTCTCTAGAAATAATGATGTGGAATGAGAGCCTTTGGACCCTGGGTTTGCACCACTCGGTTCCCTAACAAGCTAATGCATGGTTAGCACAAGAGGGGCGGGAAACCTCTAGAATGGCCCATTGTCAAACCACCATTGAGTTCTTCAGTTTGGCACCAAAGTCATTGAAGCCAGATTAACACATCCACTAAAATTAAACTGCCACAAGTTGCTCCACATACGCTTATTGATTTTTAAGGCAGTGATGTGTCAGTAATTCTCTGTAAAGGGACACTTTTCTCACCATAATCACTTTATCTTATTGAAATTGTAATGGCATGAAGTCCCCTGATGCCATCCCACTGTTCAATGTTTAGCCATTTTTGAACGGCCCCTCTCTGCTACACTCTCAGTTTATCACTGCTGCCTGCCTCTGGTTTGAGTTTCCATGGCGTGTAACTCCACCTTAAACACACCTCCAGTGGGGACAAGGCTACAGGAACGCAGGTACCCTCATTGTGTTAAGCCATTTCACAATTAACACTGAGCCAAAAGCTAGCACCAAAGGATTACCAGAACCAGAACCACTTCAATGGTTTAATAAGCAATTTGCATGGTTCACTGCAGTCACTATGGTTTGGAATGATGTTGGGAGAAGACATGGAAATTAATTTCAGCCCGAACTCCAAATCACCCAAATTTGGATTGATCGGTCGAATTCAGTTGATCCATAAAATTTATGAACTCTGAGGTGAAATGTTCCACAATCACAAACCAACTGAAACACGCAGTGGCTGAGCATGTTTGTTTTGATTCATGATTCTGGATTCCCCCCGTGGCACCAACTAAAATAGATAATGGATGGGGGAAAATATCACTAATTGTCACCAAATATTTATTTTATTCACAGATCAATAGAGGTGGGAAAAGCAGGAGCAATGAAAAAACTATATATACATTTAATATGTATAGATTTATCTTTTACTGCACTGGACATGGAGATCCTCTACCAATACATTGTTTACATATAGGTCTATTTACTCAAGTGAGAATGCAAAGTACATTTCAAATGTATTGCCACAGTAGCTGAATGGAAAACATAGCGGACTTTGAGAATATTTTGCCTATTTTGACATTAACTTCGTAATTCTCTTTGAATTCACCTTGATGTCAATATTTTAGTAAATAACCAGATAATAATTGTTCGTTATTATTATTATTATTATGATATTTATAGAGCGCCGTCAGATTCCGCAGCGCTTCACAATGGGTGGACGAACAGACATGTAGTTGTAACCAGACAAGTTGGACACACAGGAACAGAGGGGTTGAGGGCCCTCCTCAATGAGCTTACATGCTAGAGGGAGTGGGGTAAAATGACACAAAAAGGTAAGGATAGTATTAGACTAGTGACAGTTGCAGAAGAGGAATCAGTCAGGAGCTATTAACAGTTTAATTGATACGCTTTTATGAAGAAGTGGGTTTTTAACGTTTTTTGGGGTGCGCATCTAACGGAGGAGGGAAGTGAGTTCCACAGGAACGGTGAAGCCCTCGAGAAATCTTGAAGGCGAGCATCAGAGGTGGGAGTACGGACAGAAGATAGACGTAAGTCTTCAGCAGATCGTAAGGGCCTAGACGGGACATACTTGTGTATAAGAGAGGATAGATAGGTGGGAGCAGCATTATGTAGAGATTTGAAAGCAAGAACCAGAATTTTAAATGGAGCTCTATATTTTATAGGAAGCCAATGTAGGGACTGACAGAAGGCTGAGGCATGGGGGGTGCGGGCGGACAGGAAGATGAGCCTCGCTGCCGCATTAAATATGGACTGTAACGGTGCGAGTTGGGAGCACGTAAGACCACTGAGAAGCGGATTACAGTAGTCAAGGTGAGAAAGGACAGTGGAATGGACCTTAGTCGCATCTGGCGTTAAGTTGGGGCGGATTCGCGCAATGTTTTTGAGATGGAAATGATAGGATTTGGCAATAGATTGAACATGAGGCTTGAAGGAGAGGTCGGAGTCAAAGAGAACACCTAGGCAGCGAGCCTGTGTGGTGGAGCTGATGGTAGCACCGTTGACTTGGAGGGAGACAGACACAGGAGTAACAACACTTGAGGGAGGAAAGACCAGAATTTCAGTTTTGGTCAAGTTTAGTTTAAGGAAGTGGGCAGCCATCCAGTTAGAAACAGCAATCAGAGACACTAGTCAGCCATTTTGAGTAAGGGAATGGAAAGTATCAAGCAGGAAGTGAAATGGAAGACAGGGGGAATTGAGAGTGTATTATATTCCTCCTAAATTTTAGAATTGCTGTATAATTTGTCATGTATCTCTGGTGTGTTTTAGACTGTTTGGTTGTTTCAAATGAAATTTTCTGAATTGGAAATTTTGTTCAGGATGCCTGGTGCTTGACAACATGCTGATTCAAATGAAATTCAGTTGTGGAAACCCACATTATAACCCCCATCTACTGCCCATGTATGGGGGCATTGGAGGATATTCGATCCCGTCACTCTGATTATTAGCTATACAGGGGGTCTAGCTAATAAACAGAGTGACGGGATTGAATATCCTCCAATGCCTCCGTCAATGGCCACTGGTGGGGACTGGGGATACACCAAGTCCCTACCTTTATTTTTAATTATAGTCCCCATATTCTAGGTATGGGGGGTGGGAAGGTAGTATACCCCCCCTTAACATTTTATTAGAACCTCACCATAGGGGATGCTGTCCCTCAGCTTTAATTAAAATTGATTTAATTTAAATTGAAGTATTCTTGTGTTCGTGGGATATCGTACAACATTAATGTGTGTTTTGTTGCAGTAAAATCAGGATTATAAAATGCACAATAAAAAAATGCTATGGTGAACTTGAGAATGCAATAAAAACATCTCATACTTATTTAGATTTTATTTATATTAAGCTATGGTTCATATATAAATATCTGATTTATATAAAGGGACAGTATAGTCACTAGAACAACTACAGCTCAATTTAGTTGTTCTGGTGAGTATACTCAGTT
The DNA here is from genome assembly GCF_036172605.1 of Pelobates fuscus. Classification (NCBI taxonomy): domain Eukaryota; kingdom Metazoa; phylum Chordata; class Amphibia; order Anura; family Pelobatidae; genus Pelobates; species Pelobates fuscus. The sequence goes on along the minus strand of NC_086326.1, from coordinate 78,725,858 downwards.
CCTGCAGGTTTTTTGCAGTAAATACTGTCTTTTCCATGAAAAGGCAATGTTTACATTACAGCCTAGGGACATCTCCAGTGGCCACTTCTCAGATGGCTGCTAGAGGTGCTTCCTGGGGAAGTGCTGCAATGTGCAGCACTGCCATTCAGTGTTTCCCACATCTGCATCGAGACACTGAACCTTCCTCATCTTTGATTCAATACATCTCTGTGAGAAGATGCTGATTGACCAGGGCAGTGTTTGGCTCCTGCCCTGGCCCATCTATTTTGCTGAGATCATCAGAATTGAAAATATCAGCCAATCCAATGCTTTCCTATAGGAAAGCACTGTGATTGGTTGAGATCATCACAACAGATGATTTCAGCCAATGAGGCAGATCAGAGGCAGAGCCAGTACTAGCAGACTGGAATAAAGATAAGATTTACTGTATTTAAGGGGGAAGGTGGGCAGATAGTGTTCCTTTAAAATTGTATCTATTGATATTTAGCTACGGGTCCTTTATGTGAAATAGGTAAATTATGGTTAAATAAACATACAGTTTAAATTCTAGGTTTTGTTTTGGTTAGAAACTTGGACTCCCTATGGGGATTAAACAGTGTTTGAACTGTAAATGAAGGAACTTTCAAATTTCAAACATTCATATACGTCTCACAAGGTATTTACTATAGTAAAATCACCATAATAGTTAACAAATTGTCAATCAAATCAGCTATAGTATAAAAAATTTTTTTTCTTCAGAACCAAAAAGGTGACTTTGAATGTGCCATATGTTCGAGGCAGTTAAAATTTATAATTCTATTATATTCACACCACACGACTTGCTTCTTCAAAAAGCAAGGGGGAAAAAACAAAACAGAATGGGTCGATTCCAGACTGGAGTTTTGGATTGTGTTATACTGATCCACACAATGCTTATAAAACAGCAAAAATTGCTCTAGTATTTGTGAATGCACCCGCTAAAACCTGATAACACAGACACCCTTCCAAAATAATTGCTTCTTCTGTATTAAAGATACTTCATCTGCACTGTGAGCTAAGGTGACAATTTTTCAAGAGACTGAGATATTCCACCAAGAATAGAACTGATCAACTTGTAACCAAGTCTCTTGCATCAAAACACAACCAATGACATCTAGACAGCTCGAACAGCATATAATTTTGTATCAAAGTCTTAAAGAGTTTCAAACTTCTGTTTGGTTGGAAATTCTCGTGGGTAGGCAAAAGCACCACAAAGGCCTCCAGAGATTTATAATTATCATCCCACGTCTTCTTTGACTGAGCACAAGACCTCATTTCAAATTCAACGTGATTATTTTAAATGTCATTAAAAAAGAAAATTGTTGAATTTACTTTGCTACCAGATATGAGCTTCCTAAACTTTAGCAAGTGTTCCCCTCATTTCACAGTCTACTATATAAAAAGTATGACTTTATTATTATTATGTTGGTATTTTTAAGACTATTACTTTTTTTTTCGTCTAGCAGAATCATATGCGATAAAACAGGTATGTAAGAGAATACCGCACCATTTTTAAATATTTGTCATGAGTAACTAGCACCTTTTGGAGTAAAGTCACACATTTGATTATAGCAGCGTACACATAATTAACAAGGCCACATAGAAGTAATCACAGGTGCACAGGAGTATACTGACTTAGTAAGCAGTGCAGAGGATGTATGCAATGCATGATAAAACCAACATCAAGGACACTATAGGCACCCAGACAACTTCAGCTAATTGACGTGGTCTGGGTGCTGTGTCCCTTTTGCACTTAGTGCTGCAATGTTAAACATTGTAGTTCCAGAGAACTGCAATGTTTACATTGCAGCATTAAGTCTGCCCTCAGACAGCCACTGGGGGCACTTCCGGAATCCAAACAGACTTTTGGTCGGTAATCTGACGCTGGACGTCCTCATGCTCTGTATGGGGACCTCCAGAGGCAGATTTTCCCCATAGGAAAGCATTGAATAATGCTTTCCTATGGGGAGGTCTAATGCACGCATGGCCAGTCATCGGTGCGGGAGGAGCATGGGCGGAGCCTGACCCAGCGCTAAGGGACATCGGTGCTGGATTCAGGTAAGTGATTGAAGGGATTTTAACCCCTTCAGCCCCACGGGAGGGGGGGCCCGAGGGAAGGGGGAACCTATTAACCCTATAGTCCCAGCTTTTGTTTTCCTGGCACTATAGGATCCCTTTAAGACTATGAATAGGTACTCTATGTGTACTCAGAAGTGGTAATAGCGGAATGAAAAAGGATGAGCATGCGACTGGTGTATAAGCCACGTGGAGGCCGAACCTTGCTAAGATAGGTTTGACAGGTAAACTTATTTGCATTAAAAAAAACAAAGGAACTAAATAATATTCAGGTATATAATAGCCAATATGAGGTATAACAGTGTGTTGATCCAGTGGCAAAAGTTGGCTGCCATTATGGAGTCAACGGAGAATATTTATCTCAATTAGTGACAAAATTTGAGGGGGAAAAAAATCACCTCAAATTTGAGGGTTTCCTTTTACTATAGATGAAGAAACGGCTGAACTTGACCAACTTGAGTCTTTGTTTCCAGTTTTCCATAGTTATATTACTCTATAACAATAAAATATGTAATAGTGTCATACATACTGCATGGTATCTCCCAACACAGCAAGCAAAAAAAAGCTAAAAAAAAAAAAAAAAAAAGGGAGCTGTACTGGTTATGGTACTTGACGTGTTCCTTTAAAATCTCCAGATTTTGAAAAAAAAACAAGAATAGATGGTTTCAGAATATTATGAAACAACAGCCTTTAAAATAAGACACTAAAATGTATGTGCAAATGGGGAGGCCATTAAAAGAATGCCTCCAACAATCGACTAAACATTCATGGACCATTGCCTGCTAAACGTGCTAAAATACCAAAATGTGATTAAATGTGCTTAGTCTTGTTATACTAAATGTACATTAAATATATCTGGTTTGCTTTTTACTTTTATTTTGGAAATACTTTAAATTATGCAAGAGGCATGTGTATCTCCCCATAGAGGAGAGTTGTAGGGCTGATGAATTTTATAATCTTATAACATGCAAATAGAATCATTAGTGATTAATGAACTACCGAGCCTAATGGGAAATGTTTCATATCTGCAGGTCAAAGCTGACAGGTATAATTGATAATGCCTTACAAACATTCAGCTCCAAAACTTCCTTTTTAGATCACAAGACAAGTGGGACTGACTAGGTAGTGGGCAGAGCAAAGATGAAAACGTGTTTATGGTTTACGTATGCCAGGCTAAACTATCTGAGTTGCTTTTTTCTTAACGCCATTATGGAATAATATCACCTTGGAAATCCTTTTTTTATTTATTCAGATCTATCTTTGTGTTCTAATCGATGACGTCCTAGTTATAATGATAATATTTTGAGTTTCGTCACTTTCGAAAAGCATATGGCTTGCCACTTGATTTTGTCTTGATATAGTCATGTTGGTACAGCTTGAGCATTCACACAATGCCCAGGTATAAAGTCTTGGTGGTCGTTATGATCAAAGAAACACTCCAAGCACCATTAGAAATAAAACATGCTACACCACCCAATGTAAGCAACTGTTTAGTAATGGCTTGACATTTTATCGGGCGTCTGCTCGATGCCACTCCCCACCTCCTCTCAGCTAGGTGCTTCTCTTATCTCTCCTGTGCTAAGCTCTGCCACGCAGTGCTTAGTGCATTGTCTTAGAGTGAACAGCTAATAATCTTAGCCAATGAACTGGACCTGTGCAGTTTAACTACTTACATTGGGGGGGGGGGGGGGAGGTAAGCACCAAGGCACCATAATCACTACAAGAAATGTCCACTTCTTGCTGGTCAATTCACTTACTCAGTATATTTTGTAGTTCTCTCTAATCTCCTTTCCCTGTTTCTACATATTATTTATATGTACATTGTATAAAACTAATCATCTACATACATGGATTGAATAATTACTTTAGGATGGGGGGAGCACTAGGGTACTCCTGGCACCATAACCACTATAGACATCACCCATTCCTCTTTAGTCAATTATTTAACTCAGTACATTTTGTAGTTTTCTCTCCTTATTTCTATATATTCTTTATATATGCATAATAGAACACTAGGAATGCTATCCACGTGATCACCCAGTCACCCTGTTCTAAAATTGTCCTTTCTTAAAACACATCCAGGACAAAATGTCAAGTAAATCATGTCTCCCTAAAATGCAAAGTTCTTTTGATTTCTACATGAAACCTTTACAGTCATCATCTATAATCCTCTTATATAACATCCAAATATATCCACAAGTATTAAATCATAACATGCATACATTGAATGACAAGGTCAAGAGCCAAACCACATTTTTACATCATTATGAAGAATGTTACATTCATCAGTTTGCATAACATAATCTAGATTTCATTTGCTAAAATCCCACATGTAGTTCAAAATATTGTTAGCAATATAAAAGGAATCTTGCAAGCACTATAACCACTACAACCAACTGGTGCCTCCACTCGATAATTTGTCAAACCAATTTACCTGAGCCCTGTTGGGTGCCCTTGGCCTTTGGCCATGTGTCGGTTTGGCTCAACAGAATTTTACTACCATAAATTGATTCTGGAACCAAATCCAATTAACCAAAAGATCGCAAAAAGGAGCAGTGCAGTGCAAAATATAATTACATTATATATGTATCTATTTAATATAATGTTTATATTTTGCAGTACACTAGAAGGAGTATTTTTCCACCATTTGGTTCACAGATCAATTGAGAAAAAATAACCTATTAAAAGGAAAACAAAAATACATACATATACATTTACATTGCTCCTTTTTTTCTGTCCCTAGCCATCAATCTTTGTTTTGTTTTTTTAGCCACTGGTGGAATTCAGAACCTTGAGCCAAAACTTAGCATGACCATTGCATGCTTATCTGCTTCGGTTGGTTTGTGATGCAAGTACATTTGGCTTGGAGTTTGAGAATTCCACCGATCATCCAGTTAGTGCAGATTCAGAGGAATTGCAGTTCGGACCAAAATAAATCTTCAAGTCTAGGATACAGAGCAATCTGGTTGCTCCTACTGGAGAAGACTGGATGCAGGAGACAGGCAGGGCTGGATTCACATAGGTGCTGATGGAGCTGCAGCTCCAGGCCCATTCCAATTAAATAGGCCCATTATTAATAATTGGACTGTGGCGAAACCAACCTCGCCACTATGAGCTGGAGAAGCCTGGTTGCTCGCCTGCTTCCTTTGGACTATGGACCAGACTTTAAAAAGCTTTATTTTACCTGCAGAAAGGCATATTCGTGCCTTTCGGCCGGGGTGTTCGGTAGATTCCAGCTACCGAACAAACTACCGTATGAGGGACCACCTAGGAGATGGAGTGTGCCGTCAATTAACCGCCCAGAAGCTGCGGTTAACCGCAGCTTAATTGATGAACGCTGGGTGGCCTTTGTTCATTTGCCGACCACGAGGTAGCGGCCATTTTAATTGTGCGAAAGACCAGCGGTGTTCGGCGAGGATTCTATGGAACTATAAACGGACACTTAATTGCACGAACACCGCTGAGCCGTCTGTCGCCTGGGTCCTAATCGTACAAGGTTAACCGAACACTGGAATTCGGTATTTCTATGGGAATTGTAGTAACCCAGATAGCTATACCATGGAGCCTATTTGTGTGATTAAAGACTTTGGCTCCATGGCGATTAAACTGTATTCGTGTAGTCTGGGTGCCATTCACCTAATAATGTGCACCCAGACCTGAGCTATCTGGGGATATGTAACATGTCTGTGTTGGGTGGAATAAAAGTGACTTTATATATTTTAAAGCATAATACTGTATTTAGATCCCCACATGTGTAATGGAGTCTTGTCTTTGTCCTGGGAGATAATTGGATTACCTCTTCAATTATCTCCAGGGCAGAAGGGAGGAAACCAGGATGCATTGTGGGAATGTTTACTGCTGTGTGTCTGTAATTGGTTTATGTCTGTCCTTTGTTACAGTCTTCCATTTGGTCCCCTAGGGGAGTGTCCACCAGGTGGGAGACCTGCATAAATACTGGGCAGGTAGCCCTGAGTAAATGAGTTCCTGCTTAACCCTGAAGCTGAAGTGTTGTCTCTTTCTTGGGGGAAGGGGACTGTATGCCGATTGCCAGGAGTGTAAGCTGTTCGTATGGCTTTTCCTGTTCGGCTGCTTCCAGGGTTCGTGTGTCTGCTATTCGAGAGTTGGTGAATCCGTGCAGTTTGGGAGTTCGGGAAGTTGGTGCTTATGGTAGCTGCTGGTCTATGGAAAAGGGGATTATCGCCTAAACGGATTTTAACCCCTCATATGCTGAAACGGTCCGTTACAATTGGTGGCAAGCGGCGGGATCGTTCCTACAACCAGAGGGACAGCTACAGACAACACCATTCCTGGATTACAAAGTGAGGGCAACGCCAGTACCCGTACAGCGCCCCTATCTTCAAGGAACCAACTGCAGCAGAGCAAGCATGGCACCCAGCTACACTCAAGAGGCGTATGACAGAGAGGTCACCGCGATATTGGCTTTATGCGGACCCAACCTCTCAGAGGATATAGTACAGCGTGTGAAGAAAGCAGTGCGAGAGTACTTGCCGTGGGAATCAGAGAGGGCCAGGGGGTTTGCAGTCCTTCCTCCCCAGCGGCAGTGTGTGCCCCAGGGAGCTGATGGTGTCGTCCATCCTCCCCAGCAGCCATGTGTGTCCCAGGGAGCCGAAGGTGCAGTCCTTCCTCCCCAGCGGCAGGCTGAGTTACAGGGGGCAGAGGTTGTTGTTCCTGCCCCCCAGCAGCAAAGTGATATGCCAAGAAGGCAGTGTGAAGTGAAGGGAGAGGAGAGCAGCGTCCTCCCTCCCCAGCGGCAGTGTGTGCCCCAGGGAGCTGATGGTGTCGTCCATCCTCCCCAGCAGCCGTGTGTGTCCCAGGGAGCCGAAGGTGCAGTCCTTCCTCCCCAGCGGCAGGCTGAGTTACAGGGGGCAGAGGTTGTTGTTCCTGCCCCCCAGCAGCAAAGTGATATGCCAAGAAGGCAGTGTGAAGCGAAGGGAGAGGAGAGCAGCGTCCTCCCTCCCCAGCGGCAGTGTGTGCCCCAGGGAGCTGATGGTGTCGTCCATCCTCCCCAGCAGCCGTGTGTGTCCCAGGGAGCCGAAGGTGCAGTCCTTCCTCCCCAGCGGCAGGCTGAGTTACAGGGGGCAGAGGTTGTTGTTCCTGCCCCCCAGCAGCAAAGTGATATGCCAAGAAGGCAGTGTGAAGCGAAGGGAGAGGAGAGCAGCGTCCTCCCTCCCCAGCGGCAGTGTGTGCCCCAGGGAGCTGATGGTGTCGTCCATCCTCCCCAGCGGCAGTGTCTGTCCCAGGGAGCAGAAGGTGCAGTCCTTCCCCCCCAGCGGCAGTGTGTGTCCCAGGGAGCAGAAGGTGTCGCCCTTCCTCCCCAGCGGCAGTGTGTACCCCAGGGAGCTGATGGTGTCGTCCATCCTCCCCAGCGGCCGTGTGTGTCCCAGGGAGCCGAAGGTGCAGTCCTTCCTCGCCAGTGGCAGGCTGAGTTACAGGGGGCAGAGGTAGTTGTTCCTGCCCCCCAGCAGCAAAGTGATATGCCAAGAAGGCAGTGTGAAGTGAAGGGAGAGGAGAGCAGCGTCCTCCCTCCCCAGCGGCAGTGTGTCCTGCCGGGAGCAGAGACAGTCAGTCTCGCACCCCAGCAGCCGGACAAGAGAATGAAAGGGGAGACAGCTGGTCCCCCTTTCCACCAGCAGAGAGAGTGGCAGGGAGAGGAGCCTGCTACCCCCTCTCCCCAGCGGCAGTTTACCGTCCAGAGAGAGGAGCTTGTTACACCCTCTCTCCAGCGGCAGCCTAACCCACCAAGGGGAGATGTTAAGCCCCACGACTGTGCAGATGGGACCGTAGTCTCTGTACTTACAGCCCAAGGGGTAGGGACGGTCGGTCCTGTCCCCCAGCCACAGAACGATGTATCCAAAGGGGAGACAGTCGGTCTCCCCCTCCGGCAGCCGAGCTATGCACCTAAAGGGGAGACAGTCAGTCTCCAGCAACCAGGCTCCAACCAGACTACTTCCGTGGTAGTGCTGGCACCAGGACAGAATACCGCTGGTCTCTGCCCCCTCAGCAACCCACCAAGGCAGCCTAACTGTTCCCCACACAGTCATGGTGAGACACCTGGACCTGGACAAGTTTGTAATTTTTTTAGGTGTAGTACCCAGTTATTGTGGGGGGGCTGTACTAATAGTTGTGTTTTGTGGGTGGGTTGCTGGACTAACCAGGGCACTGACCGGCAGGAGGTCAGGTACCCTGTTAGTCTAGTTGGTAAAGGGGAGAAGTGTGGCGAAACCAACCTCGCCACTATGAGCTGGAGAAGCCTGGTTGCTCGCCTGCTTCCTTTGGACTATGGACCAGACTTTAAAAAGCTTTATTTTACCTGCAGAAAGGCATATTCGTGCCTTTCGGCCGGGGTGTTCGGTAGATTCCAGCTACCGAACAAACTACCGTATGAGGGACCACCTAGGAGATGCAGTGTGCCGTCAATTAACCGCCCAGAAGCTGCGGTTAACCGCAGCTTAATTGATGAACGCTGGGTGGCCTTTGTTCATTTGCCGACCACGAGGTAGCGGCCATTTTAATCGTGCGAAAGACCAGCGGTGTTCGGCGAGGATTCTATGGAACTATAAACGGACACTTAATTGCACGAACACCGCTGAGCCGTCTGTCGCCTGGGTCCTAATCGTACAAGGTTAACCGAACACTGGAATTCGGTATTTCTATGGGAATTGTAGTAACCCAGATAGCTATACCATGGAGCCTATTTGTGTGATTAAAGACTTTGGCTCCATGGCGATTAAACTGTATTCGTGTAGTCTGGGTGCCATTCACCTAATAATGTGCACCCAGACCTGAGCTATCTGGGGATATGTAACATGTCTGTGTTGGGTGGAATAAAAGTGACTTTATATATTTTAAAGCATAATACTGTATTTAGATCCCCACATGTGTAATGGAGTCTTGTCTTTGTCCTGGGAGATAATTGGATTACCTCTACAATTATCTCCAGGGCAGAAGGGAGGAAACCAGGATGCATTGTGGGAATGTTTACTGCTGTGTGTCTGTAATTGGTTTATGTCTGTCCTTTGTTACAGTCTTCCATTTGGTCCCCTAGGGGAGTGTCCACCAGGTGGGAGACCTGCATAAATACTGGGCAGGTAGCCCTGAGTAAATGAGTTCCTGCTTAACCCTGAAGCTGAAGTGTTGTCTCTTTCTTGGGGGAAGGGGACTGTATGCCGATTGCCAGGAGTGTAAGCTGTTCGTATGGCTTTTCCTGTTCGGCTGCTTCCAGGGTTCGTGTGTCTGCTATTCGAGAGTTGGTGAATCCGTGCAGTTTGGGAGTTCGGGAAGTTGGTGCTTATGGTAGCTGCTGGTCTATGGAAAAGGGGATTATCGCCTAAACGGATTTTAACCCCTCATATGCTGAAACGGTCTGTTACATGGACTTATGATAATTGTCAGCACCAGGCCCAATGGGCTCCTAATCTGGCCATATGAGCACTGCAAGACCCAGATAAGTTAAATCATACCAAAACAGTTTAACTATTTATTGTGGGACTGAATCAGTGCACTACAGCAAACTGTAGTGGTTATGGGACAGGAAGTGTTCCTTTAATTCAGGCATCTCAAACCCTGGATCCCCAGATGTTGGTAAACTCCCTTGATTATCAATCTTTCTACTGCATTCAAAGAGTTCAGGAAGATGTAGGCTATTAACATCTGGGGAGCCAGAGTTCTACATCCCTGCTTTAATTCAACAAAACTAACCAATACACATATAACAAAAGTTAAATATTAAGTGTCAAAGAGTGTCGAGACTGGTCATCAGAAGACCAGGCTATTCCCCAGTGGCCCAAGATGGTCATGGGCCAAGGCAAGCTAGGGATATAAAAGGATATCAGAAAGGGTTACATTCTGTTAAGATGAAGCATGAGCTAACAACCTTGTACATTGCAAGGACGTCACGTATTTATGCACATGACCTTCCCGCTATTAAGGAAGAACAAACTTTTAATGGCCCCTACATAAGTTTGAGAGCTATGAATGGCTCCATGGTATATCATACTAATTGCACAAGCTTGTTCATGCTGTTCGTTAATAGTTTTAATATTAGATCGGTAATTAATGGAACTCCACCTTATTGCGTGTTGCTTTAGAAACTTTGTTCTGTTTAATAAACTTTGGACATTCTCTGATCTGAATACTTTGTATGGTCTGTCATTGAGTGAACCCGAGATATCTGGGTGTGGTACGATCAGGATAGACCTATAAGGCCATGACATGAGAATTCTAGTGATCACTAAGGAAAGATGTTCCAACAATCTACTGGACTGGACCGAATTGGGCGCTAATTAACTCCCCATGTGGTTATGACCAACACCCATCCTCTGCATTTTCCCATCATACCAACATGTGCCCCTTCCATTATCCAAGGTAAGCAAAGTGGAAGGGATTAAGTTTTCTACTACACATAGTCACCTTCCCCATATTAGTCACAACACAATATGCCTTCATCTCTGACTCCATCCCTCTTTTAGGGGCTGCTCCACAATTAAATGCGCAAGCCTAATTTTGTTCTAATTAGGCTCTGGTCACAGGCATCTTTGGTCAGAGAAAAAAGTGCTGGTTGTCACTTAATTGCTAGCAACGTCTACATATCTACTTGTTTATTTTTTTTTACATTTGTTTACATTAATCATCCTAACTACCAGATTTTGACATCGGGTTACCAGAACAGTTATTGTGATTGCTCACTTTTCTATTTTACTTTTTCTTATTGTACATACGTGTATTTTTCATGCATTAACAAGCAAAGTCTCCATAAATAAATAAAGAAACAGCTGGGCACAATCCAACCTGTGTTCTTCTAAATCAGGCACATGTCTAAATGCAGCAGTTACAGAGATGATTTAAAAAATATATATATAGATATATATAGATATATATATATAGATATATATATATATATATATATATATATATATATATATATATATATATATTTACACACATATAGTTTTCCCAGCATAGCTTGTAGCTTCTATCCCAGTAAATTTTATTATATCGTTTGTGTTATGAAAGTTGGATAAATGCACTTTGTTCAAACTGTATTGCTAAATTAAAGTGGACATGCATACGCAATGTCAAAGAATGTCTGTATATCTCAGGTGTAGGTAATGTAGTTTGGGATATTGTGAATGGGGAATATTTTACCCTGCTCCAATGTTGTTGATTCACTTTATATGAGCTTTCAGAGACTTCTCATATATTGTATTTATCACTTTTGTAATATTGCTTACATTGCATTATGTCTGGCGCTATACAAAATTTTATAAGGTACGGTATATTAAGTTAGATACTCTTGGTGTTAGAGATTCTTAACAACCAGAATTCAATTTACAGCACATATATGCAGTAAATAGATTAACCCAGTTCATAGCACTGTCATTATCTGCAATACTGTAGTGCATGATAAACTTTCTGAGTAAAAGTTGAAAATATAGCTATCCTTCAATCCTTAAATATTCTTTTAATGTTTTAGCCTAGAAGAAGACCTTGTTAAAGGGACACTCCAGGCTTGTTATCCATGAGGGTGTCCAACCTCTCATTTCTCCTTTATATAATCAAAAGCATTGAAACATTGTGTCCCATGATCAAAAAGATACTGTTGCCAATTAAAAAGATATTTCCTTAATTCAAATGAATTTAACATTTCACAGAAAACAAACACTCAGATGTAAAATTACATTGATAATTTCCCTGTTTAATAAAAATTTGTCTCAATTGCGTTTTATATATATATATATATATATATATATATATATATATATATATATATACACTGAACAAAATTATAAACGCAACACTTTTGTTTTTGCCCCCATTTTTCACGCATTGAACTCAAAGATCTAAGAATTTTTCTATGTACACAAAAGGCCTATATCTCTCAAATATTGTTCACAAATCTGTCTAAATTCAAGGATTTTACTATTACCATGACGTAAAGTCATGATTTTATTAATGACACGGAGGCGAGTATTATGCTGCACTCTTTCTTTATTTCCCTCAGCAGCAAAGAAAAAAAACTTTATAAATATAACAGTAGTAACATTAACAGTCTTAGGTGTATTCTTCCTAGTAACAGGAACAGCCAATCAGGAAACAGCCAATCAGGTTCCACTTCTCCAGCATAATAGGCTCTGTCAGCCAATCCTGTTCCTCTTTATTTGCAGTCCCGAAGTAGTAAAGTGTCCAACCGAACATGAAACTGTACATGAAGGAGTTTTCCGTTTCGATGTAGGGTAGATTAGGCTGTAAAAGAGGAGAAATATGGTAATATCTTAGCATCAAACTGGGTGTATGCATAATCATAGGTATTTGAGCTAGTGTTTGGTCAATGTTTGTCCAAGGGGATATTATTTCATCTGTACATACTGGTGAACGTATAGACAAAAGACTATCATAGTGAAGACTCACCTGGTTGCAAGTATAACTGTAATTTAATAGTCTGTTAAAATGACTCACCGTAGGTTAACTTACCCAACTCCCGTCTACCTTTCCACCGTCGCCGGGTGGGAGGGAGGGATAATACTCGCCTCCGTGTCATTAATAAAATCATGACTTTACGTCATGGTAATAGTAAAATCCTTGAATTTTATTAAGACACGGAGGCTCCTATTATGCTGGTTTAAAGCTGAGAAACTACCGTTCCTGCGAAGTGTTGTATTGGTTTGAAGTAGAAATCACGGAAGGTGGTTTCTGAGGACCAGTCGGCTGCTTTCAAAATGTCTTCCAGGCGACAACCCATGGCAGAGGCCTTGGAAGCCATTGCTCCTCTTATGGAGTGAGGAGAAAATATGGAGGTGTCAATTCCTGCCGTAGTCATGAGCCACTTGACCCAGCGGGCTAGAGTTGTGGTAGACACCGGTAGGTGTGGTCTTTGGAAAGAGATGAAGAGTTCATGTTTATTTGGGTCCCGCAACGTCATGGTGCGCATTTCGTAGAGTTGTAGGCATTTGACCGGGCATAAGAGAGGCTTGTCAGGAAAGGCTGGGTATGTCACTCTCTTAGTCAAGCTTTTAGTTCTCCGTGATATATCAAAAGTGACCCCTTCTGGCGTGTAGGACCGTGCGGTGATGTCTAACGCTCTAACATCTGAGACCCTTTTGCAGGATATGAGGCATAGGAGCATGACCAGTTTTGCCGACAGTTGTTTCAACGATAGTGATGCATTATCCGGCCAAGATTCGAGGAAAAGGAGGATAGTGGAGACGTCCCATAGCACTGAATAGCGTGGTAGTGGGGGTCGTGCAAATCTGATGCCACGTATGAGACGGCATACCAATGGGTGGCGTCCTATCAGTGCGCCATTGATGCCTTGGTGTGCGGCCGAAATGGCCGATCTGTAGAGGTTCACCGTACGGTATGCTCTGCCGTTTTCAAATAATGAAGTTAAGAACTGCAGGATCGAATTCAGAGGAGCCGATATGGGATCCAGGTTCCGTTCCATGCTCCAATTGTGCCATTTGCTCCAAGCAGATTTATAAGCTTGTCTCGTGCCGGGTGCCCATGCGCTCTCGAGAAGTTGGAGAGTTGATTCCGAAATCCCTTCGATTGAGTAGGGTTCCCGGAAACCAGCCATGCCGTGAGATGCAGTAATTCCTGTTGAATCAAGGGGTGAGGGGACCCGTCCGGGTCTTGGAGGAGATAGTCGAAGTGTGGGAGAGTGCGGGGTATGTCTACCGCCATTTCCAACAGAGAAGGAAACCATGGTTGAGACGGCCATAATGGTGCCACGAGCACTGTCGTTCCCATCTGTTGCCGTAGGTGTAATAGGCATCGGGGAATCAACGCAAAGGGAGGAAACGCGTAGTTCCTTGTGTAGGACCAGTCTTGGGTAAATGCATCTGTTGCCAGTGCTTCTGGGTCTGGTTTCCAACTGAAAAATCTGGGGAGTTGTTTGTTCAAACGGGAGGCGAACAAGTCCTTGTCCAGAGGGCCCCATAGGGATTGGATGTCTTGAAAGACCCTGGGATCCAAGTGCCAGTCGCTGGAATCCCTGAGGTGCCTTGAGTACCAATCCGCCGTTGTGTTGCAGAGGCCCGGGATGTACTCCGCTGTGACTGAGATGCCCTGTGCCAGGCAGAACTGCCAAAAGTCTCGTGCCAGATTCGCCAGGACCTTGGATTTCGTCCCGCCCAAGTGATTTATATAGCGGACTGCCGATATGTTGTCCATTTTCAATAGGATGGCACATCGGGCTTGAGTCGTTGAGAAACTGCGGATTGCAAAAGAACCGGCCAGAAGTTCTAGGCAATTGATGTGAAGCGTAGATTCCATTTCGGACCATCTGCCACCTGTAGAGATATTGCCACAGCGTGCACCCCAACCGTGCAAGCTCGCATCGGATTCTATTACTATGTCTGGTGTGGTGCCGAAAATGGCCCGGCCATTCCATGCTTCCATATGGGAGAGCCACCATCTGAGTTCTGTTTTTGCCTCTGTGTCCAGAGAGATCATGTCCGTGTATGAGGACCCGTCTCTCAGATGAGAGGCTTGTAGGCGCTGTAGCGCTCGATAGTGTAGAGGGCCCGGGAAGATGGCCTGGATGGAGGCCGCCAAGAGGCCAATCACTCTCGCCAATTGTTTTAGGGAGATCAGGGGAATCTTCAGAGTGCGTCTGATTTCCTTCTTTATGGTGGCCAATTTCGCAGTCGGCAAGTGTAGTGTCTGTAGAGTAGAGTCCACGACGAGGCCCAAGAACTCTATGCGTTGTGTAGGGGTCAGGATGGACTTTTTCCCATTGATAAGGAAACCCAGGTTCTGCAAGAGATTCTGAGTCCACGTCAGATGGGTCTTGATAATGTGGTTGGATTGACCCATGATGAGGATGTCGTCTAAGTAGATTATTAGACGAACCCCTCGACTTCGAAGTAGGGCCACCACGGGTTTCAGGAGCTTCGTGAAACACCATGGGGCTGAGGATAGTCCGAATGGGAGGCAGGCGAATCTCCATTTTCTTCCTTGCCATATGAATTGGAGGAAGTTTTGGTGTTGACGTGCGATTGGTATAGTGAGGTAGGCATCCTGTAGGTCTAACTTGACCATCCAATCCGACGGTTGGAGGAGATCTCGGAGGCAGTGTATGCCTTCCATTTTGAAATGGTTGTAGGCAATAAAAGTGTTGAGCTGTTTCAAGTTTATCACTGGGCGGACGCCGCCGCCTTTCTTGGCAACTAAGAATAGGTTGCTCACATAGCCTGGGGTAGTCATCGGGATCTCTAAGATGGCTTGTTTGTGTGCCAATTCTGAGACCTCCTTGGAAACAAGGGAGGCGTCTTGTTGGGAGAATAACATTCCCCGTGGCGGGGAGATTTGTACTGGGAGGGACAAGAACTCTAAGGAATACCCTCTTACCGTGTTCAATACCCAGGCATCTGATGAAATGTGTGACCATACATGGAAAAAATGTCGGAGTCTGCCCCCCACTGCCCCTAGGGAAGAAGGAAGTAGGAGATGACTTACCATAAGGTCGTCTGCTTGGTCTGGTGCCACGTGATCCACGAGCAACCCATGGCCGCCCACGTTGTGGGAAGAAGGCCGGGGTGTTGCGGTGCTCCGTGAAGGAGGTTTGTCCAGTGTAGGAGCCTCGGTTCTGTCGGAATGAACCCCTGTTAACACGGCCGGACAGACGGCTCCTGGCTCTTCCGGCCCCACCAAAAACCTTAGGGTGGAAAACTCTGCGCATGTTTGATTGCGCCTTGTCTAGGGCAGTAAAGGTATGTACAAAGGAGCCAAGCTCCTTGACAAAATTGTCTCCGAACAGGAGACCACGGGCCTGGGTGCCCGGCTCGGTAATAGCCATATTTACCAATTTTGGCTCTATCTTTAATAAGATCGCCTTGCGACGCTCTGTGGCTATCGCACAGTTGGCATTGCCGATCAGGCAAATTACTCTTTGAATCCAACCACTTATGGCGGTACGATCTAAGTCTTGGTCGTTTTCGACCATATCAAAAATTTTGGTTGCTGGGCCCAATATATCCAGTAATTTATCCTGGCAATTGCGCAGGGAGAAATCAAGGCCCTTATTAGGCTTCCAGCCAGTCTTGCCCAGGAATTGGACGATTTTTGGGTCTACTGCAGGTGTTCTGCAGGCCTCGTCCGGGACAGTAGGGCGTGGGCATTCTGCCCGTAGCTTATTGCGTGTTGCCTTATTTAAAGGCTTGCGAGTCCTTGATGCAACGTATTTGGCCACATGGGCCGAAGGGGACCAGTCTGCTGACCTTGGATGACGTAGGTCATCGGGGTCGAACAGGGGTTCCCCATAGGGGTCAACTAATTTGTTTGCATCGTCTGGGACCTTAAGCTCCATGTCAAACGATTCAGATGGAGGCGTATTATGCTCTCTGAGGCCATGGTCTTCGACCAGATCATTGGATTCGGGATCTGATGGATTCTCAGTATCCATGCAGTTTTCCTCTTCAATCTCGCTGAGATCTGACTCAGAATCTAGTTGGGCTTTTGCCCGTTTCCATAACCTAGCCGATTTTGCCCGGCTAGTGGCTCTTTTGCGCGGTGGTATGTTAGGCGCGCCATCTGTGACAGGTTTGTAGCTGTCCATCTGTGAGATTGAAGAGTGTTTGGTTTTTGCAGTGGCCTTACGGCCAGTGTGAGGTTGTGAAGGGACCACTACTGGCAAGGCCTGGGTAACGGTCGGCTGAGCCGATTTCTGTGCCTCAAGCAGAGCCTGTGTAAGCGTCTGTGAGAAAGATTCAGACATCAATCCCATGGCCGATGTGAGGGCCTTAGTCATAACATGAGACATAGTGTTGTCAATCAGAGACTGCATATCAGCAGTGGGAGCAAAATCAGCGGGGTTAGCCGCTCCAATTTCAGATACCCCTGTGGGTGTTTTAACACTCCCTGGTTTGGTGACAAGGGACCCAGAAGGGGTGGGTAAATCTTTCTCACCAGGCATGCTTAGTATGACACTGGTAGTAATAATAAAATCTGAGCTGAAACTAAAATGGGTTGATTAACCCAAAGGAAAACAATATACCTTTAAGAACAAAATTAATTACTCACATAAACTTTAAACTAACAGCAGTATTGAAGATTCACAGGTAAGTAGGAAAATAGCAAGGAGGGAGCAAAGAGCCGTCCGACCGCCACTACAGCTTTAACCCAACTCCGAGGACCGGACGTTGGGGGTGGAGCTGTGTGAGAGCGCGGGAAGGCAAAGAAAATGGCTGCCGCGGGCGGCAGAAAAGGAAAGAATAGGAAGATTTAGCCGGTAAGTTGTGCTCGCGGCGAATGTGTTGATCACTACAAAGTGTACACATTCCAGCGCCGCGAGCAGGGAACCGGCATCTGAGCTCCGTGAGTTCCGCGGTTATGGCGGCCGCTCACGGCGCCAGTAATGAAATGGGGGCGCGAAGCGCCGAGTGCGGTTCCAGTCGGCGTCCCCGAGCCGCTCGTTAAATTAGGCTCTGGGGACAGGCTGGACCGCGGAAAGGATTAAAGTTAAGAAAATAGAAAGAATCAATAAATGAATTCAAATACAATAACGGTATAATACTAATAGTAGTAATAATAATGAATAGTAATAACAATAATAGTTAATAATAGTAAAATGATAATAATAATGATATAATAATGATATAATAATCCCACAGTTAAGGAGCTGAGGGATCAGGTATACTTAACTGAGGGAGCAGCAAAGAAAGAGGAACAGGATTGGCTGACAGAGCCTATTATGCTGGAGAAGTGGAACCTGATTGGCTGTTTCCTGATTGGCTGTTCCTGTTACTAGGAAGAATACACCTAAGACTGTTAATGTTACTACTGTTATATTTATAAAGTTTTTTTTCTTTGCTGCTGAGGGAAATAAAGAAAGAGTGCAGCATAATAGGAGCCTCCGTGTCTTAATAAAATCTGTGTTAGTGAGCACTTCTCCTGTGCCGAGATAATCCATCCACCTCACAGGTGTGGCATATCAATATGCTGATTAGGCAGCATGATTATTGCACAGGTGTGCCTTAGGCTGGCTACAATAAAAGGCCACTCTAAAATGTGCAGTTTTACTGTATTGGGGGAGGTCCTGGGGGTTCGAAAACCAGTCAGTATCTATCCTTCGCATAGAGTTGATCAGGTTGTTGATTGTGGCCTGTGGAATGTTGATCAACTCCTCTTCAATGGCTGTGCAAAGTTGCTGGATGTTGGCAGGACATGGAACATGCAAAAGTGTTGCGTTTATTATTTTGCTCAGTTTATATACACACATACATATATATACACACACACACACACACACAACACAACACTGTCACCAAAGTAGTGTGGGAAATGGGATACTTAACACAGTTATGGATTGGTTTCACACAACTGATCCACAAAATTGAATAAGATAGAAACATAGAATGTGACGGCAGATAAGAACCATTCGGCCCATCTAGTCTGCCCAATTTTTTTTAAATACTAGATACACATAGATACAGTCAACCTATTGAGGAACCAAAGAAGGCTACATAATATAGTGCTATTTAGATGATACAGCCAAAATATGTGATAATATTGCATTCACAAACCACAAGAAAGATCAGGCATTTGCAAGTTTTACTTTAAATTTGTATAATTTTATACTGATCAGTAATTGTATTTATTGGAAGGCCCTGAGGAACTCTGAAGGATGTGGCCATATCATTGGTACATCAGATTAAGATAAACTTGTTGTATTATTACCTGTAAACTCAGTAAATATTCAGTTTGATAGAATGTTCCTCCAAAAAAAAAAAATATATATCTACTTTGAAAATAGTATAGTTTACAGAAGCTGATGACGAATAAATCATCAGAGAGTAAATGACCTTCAAAACAGGTGAAATCCTAATTAGGATGGGCTAGATTTCAAGAAATACTGGAATCTGAATATGGACTTATTCAATATAGTAAAGCAATCTTGGTCCATCTAAAAGCAATATAAAACCAAAAAAATAATATAAAGCAGAACACAAAGTAATACATGCACATTGTCACTTAAAACGTTAAGGGGTGCTCATTTAAGAATGTACCTTCCTCGGATGCTCCCTTTAGAGAAAAATAAAACAAGTCTACTTGAAGTGAAGTAGAGAGTAATGATTAAAGGCAATTCCAAGAGGGATATTCACTAAAGTGTGACTTGTCAGGATTTCAATGTGAATTTTAAATTTACGACCAAAGTAGTCAAACTGAGAGCACAGCTGATCAGGAGATGATGTTTTCCAATTCAGCAATTTTGGCCTCAAATGTGAAATTCGCTCGACAAATCTCACTTCACTGACTAACCCTGCAATAATGACATGAAATTCAGCAACTGAATTAGAAGGAATATATAAAACAATATATCAACACCTACGTGTCTCTGGTTGAGAGAAGTTCAGTTTCCCCAAATAAATCGGGTCTCTAATATATGGAAAACCGGTTATTACAATTTAAACTAGAAACATGGTTTAAAGATCCAATGTAATTACTTACAGTTGATTGGCAGCATCTACATGTAATATAAGGCCTGTAGTTTGTATCGGTGATGGAAAAATTAGAGATATCCAGAAACTGAAGTATGGTTAGCGGCAAGGAAACCCCTTAGAATAATGTAAAACAAGTCAGGAGGTCACACACAGTAAGTTCTCTTCCATCCAATAACTGCTATGCTCTAGGTTCCAAAATGAATCTTAAGGTGTGAGTTGCTGAGAGAATCAGTTTTGAGAGATGAATGAGAGATTACCTGGTTAGTTCTTGATCAGTACTACAAATAACCTGGATCTCCTCGTTTTTTTACTTTCTTCACATGGTATTTCTAGAGCAGGCATAGGCAACCTTCGGCACTGCAGATGTTTTGGACTACACCTCCCATGATGCTTTGCCAGCATTATGGGTGTAAGAGCATTATGGGGGATGTAGTCCACAACATCTGGAGTGCCAAAGGTTGCCTAGCTCTGTTCTAGAGTGTGAGACTATCACAGACATCCAACTGTAAGAAGACTTTATATCATTATAGATGTTTGCCATTAGTAGCATAATTATGAGCATTTCACATAGATTGACCTTAGTAATATATTTAATATATATGTTTTAAAGGAAACATGGTTATATCTATTTCTGGTGGATAATTTTTTTTTTCTTATCCTCAATAACTTACCAGTTAAGTAAATATCGATGACATACGTATCTAAATTATTTTACAAGTCACTCCTCTATATGGTTCCACAATCTAGAGTGCTTACCTTTGTCTAGTTGAAATTGTTTGCATATTTGATATTTTTCTACATCTAACTGGCCTTTCCTTTAGCTTCATAGAGTCAGTCTATTCCCGCATTGCACATTATTTTCCTATTAATAAGTATCCAGCATTACTTACAGCAATACAACTTGCTCTAGAACATAATATGATGTATTTAGAAATACTGTTTATTCTTAGGAGGGTAACACAGGCAACGACAAGTCCATCGGTTTTACTGATCACTTATTCTGAACACCATAACACGCATAAGCTGTAATGCTTAAATTAGCTATGGTAACAGGAGCTACAGTGCCAGTGTAGGCCGGGGCACAAGTTAAATAACATTTTATGAGGGTTTGTTTATTGTTCCTATTACAGTGAATTAGGTATGTGAATGACTGTATAAAGTTAGAACTTTATTCCGCAAAAATAGGTTTTTGCTAAATTAGTTGGTGCTTGGTAGATTTACTACAGTAACGTTATTGTGTTTGACATTAGGAAACACTGCACAGTTCGAGCACTGTATACATTGGAATGAAGACATGCAGAAACAAAAATATCTTTCTAACAAAAAATAAATAATAATAAAAAAAAGAATAATGTTTAACAGCTGTGTATTGGTAACCCAGTCTAAACCTAGGACCAATCACAATATCTCCCACTTAAAGTTGTTTAAAGTACCCCTGGTTGTAACTAGCTAGATACAGCAGCATGCTAAACCTAGTCTCACACTAGAATCAATGAACCAGGCTATCTACCACTCCAGACAGTCAATATATGATATATTTTAATATGTTGAAAACATCAAAATATTACAAAATGTAAGTATTTTCTCTTCTCAACAGGAGGCCAGAAGAAGAAAAATTATGAAGGTTCACAAATATGTGCTTGAAAGCTAAATGTAGTCCTGATATATTAGATTTGAATTTTTGAGTAATGTTATAAACAAATAGTGATAATAATATATCTGATTTTATTCTTTAAAGGGACACTATAATTACCAGAACAACTAAAGCTTATTGAATTTGTTCTGGTGTGTAGAATCATTACCTTCAGGCTTTTTGCTGTAAACACTGTCTTTTCAGAGAAAATGCCGTGTTTACATTACAGCCTAGTGATAACTTCACTGGCCACTCCTTAGATGGCTGTTAGAGATCCTTCCTGGGTCATTGCTGCCTAAAATGCATCCAAACATTCAGTGTCTCCACCCTCTGCATGCAGACACTGAACTTTCCTCATAGGGATGCATTGATTTGCGCTGGCCCTGCCCCTGATCTGCCTCCTTGTCAGTCTCAGCCAATCCTATGGGGAAGCACTGTGATTGTATCAGGCTACCACTTCTGATGATGTCAGCTATTCTGAGGCAAACAGCATGCAGAGCTACAGCTTCAGGCTTGAATACAAGTAACATTTTATTATATTTAGGGAGGCATAAGATTGTGGTTTTAACACTAGAGGGTCAGGAATACATGTTTGTGTTCCTGACCCTATAATGTTCCTTTAATATGTATTACTTTAGTATTATTATGCCTTACACTGGTTCCTGGGAGTTTTGCATTTTTGTTTTATTAATAATTATATGGTAGCAGTTTGTCTTGAAACAATCCTGGTCTGAGTTTAAAAGTAAAAATTAGATTTGTTTTTTTTGTTTTAGTTCCTGCAGTGCCAGACACCCTCCCCAAGTAGTAATCGCCCTCTGAGGAAATCCCCTGGTTTAGTTCCAAGGAGTTACAAAATGGGAGGCAATTATAACTTAAAGTAAAGTGACTTTTTACACAAGGTCCAATTTTATCCACAAGTACAATAGAAATTCCTAGATAATATTAACACCATCATTTATTTAACAAAAAGAAATACTAAAGTACTCTAGAGTTAAATGTGAGGCCATCTGTTCGGCCACTAAAGCTTGGCCGAAATTGGGTCATGCAACAATGACCACAAGTACACCAGCAAATCTACAACAGAATGTCTGAAAAAGAAAAGAATCAAGGTGTTGCAATGGCTCAGTCAAAGTCCAGACCTCAACCTGCCTAAAATGCTGTGACGGGAACTTAAGGGACCACTATAGTGCCAGGAAAACAAACTTGTTTTCCTTGCACTATAGGGTCTTTGGGTCCCCCCCACCCTCAGGGTCCCACTCCCGCCAGGCTCAAGAGGGGTTAAGGGGTTAAACACTTACCTTTATCCAGCACCGGGCTCCCTCTGCGCTGGGGAAATCTCCTCCCACTTCCGACATCTGCGCTGAATGCTCATGCGCACCAAGAGCCGCGCGCGCATTCAATCAGTCGATAGGAAAGCATTTCTCAATGCTTTCCTATGGACGTCAGTGTCTTCTCACTGTGATTTTCACAGTGAGAAGCACGGAAGGTCTTCTAGCGGCTGTCAATGAGACAGCCACTAGAGGTTGGATTAACCCTAATGTAAACATAGCAGTTTCTCTGAAACTGCTATGTTTACAGGAGTTGGGTTAACCCTAGATGGACCTGGCACCCAGACCAATTCATTAAGCTGAGGTGGTCTGGGTGCGTATAGTGGTCCTTTAAGAGAGCTATGCATAAACTAATGCCAGCAAACCTCAATGAACTGCAGCAACGTTGTAAAGAAGAGTGGGCAAAAATCCCTCCACAACGATGTGAGAGACTGATAAAGTCATAAAGAATATGATAACCAAGTTATTGCTGCTTAAGGTGGTTCAATAAGCTATTAAATCATAGTTAAATAGGCTGAAAAGAGACATGTCCATGAAGTTCAGCCTTTCTCACATCTGTTTTTGCTGTTGATCAAAACAAAATTCAAAAAACCCAGGTTGAAGCACTTCCAATTTTGCAACAAACTAATAAAAAATATTTTACCTATTATTCTTGTTCTTATTCTATTACTAGGATCAAAATAACTTTTCTTTTTAGATCTCCACTGGTTACATCACACTAAATAATTGAGTTATTGAAGAGGCTTCATACAGCAAGGTGTTACATGCAGAGGTGTAATGTGTGTTTAAATAAGTGTTTTGTGTCTCATAGTCACAAAGCTCTTCTTTTATCAGTTAAAGTGGAACTGTCATTTTCCAGGATTTTAAACTTTATGTTTACTTAATTGTAAGGTCTCGCAAAAAAAAACCCCTTAAAAATAGAAATTCCCACCTGCAACTGATTATCTCCATCCTAACTCCCTGTCAATCATTGTTATAAGCTCTGTCCTTTGCACTTGGCAGTCAGCATAGAGAAACCATTCATGTAATAGGAGAAATGAAACAATGTTTAATTAAATGCTTCTATTTCTCATCCTCATTTGCAATATTTGCCCTGGCTTTGCCTTGTCTAAACTGGATTATAATGTCATTTGCGAAATCTTAATGATGTGAATTTATTGAAAAGAAAACAGAGCATAAAAAAGAAAAGATTAACACAAGTTATAGGTGATTTCCAATGTTTTATTTAATGATGTAAATTCCAGGCAACTGACATTTCCCCCTTTAACCTAGAGGTCCACAATGGCTATTCCATGTTATTTATGTAATCCCAAATAGCAAATCCCTAAATTCAAAGCTCGCCTCTCTCATTTACACCAAACTATTCACTCTCACTGCAGTATGTTATGTTAGAAATTAAGACAATATAGACGCTTTTAAAAAATAATGTGTTTTGAACAAATACTATTTTTTTACAGTCATTATTTTTATTGATAAACTATATACAATGAAATTACCATATGCTAAACAAAGGAAACAGTACAAACAATATGATAAACAGTAAGACACACTCATAGTGGGGGTCGACATTGTGCGTGTTGGGGGGGTGACAGTGTGTGTGTGTGTGTGAAGGGGTTGTGGTGGTGAATGAGTGTGTGGAGTGATAGGGTGCGTGAGGGGTGACAAGGTGTGTGTGGGAGTGACAGGATGTGTCTCAATATCATAAAATAAAAAGCTGGTCAAAGCTACTGACCGGTGAAAGCAACCCAAAAACTAAAATGAGGTAAGTATAGGGCACATTGCAATATGGATTCATCTTTGTTAGGCAGTGGAGGACAAAGTTCCCTCCTTAACCCCTTAAGGACACATGACGTGTGTGACACGTCATGATTCCCTTTTATTCCAGAAGTTTGGTCCTTAAGGGGTTAAAGTGGCCACAGGAATCTAGAGGCCCCCAAATTAGGTTAAAAATTACAAGTGAATTTGTTGCACGATGCAAGATATATGCTAATTGTAGCTATATTTTTCAACAATTTACATTATAATTGCACTGAATGCCACAAAGCGGAAATTAAAGACGAAGATTTTAGCAGTGGACTATAGGACCAAAAAATGTGTGTGATTTGATGTGGTGATAATTTAGCATCTTCCATATCTACCCATTGTTTCGTCATTGTAATAGGACAGTACAATAGAGTTCATGATAATGTGGAAACTTGGTAATAATGCACTAGTTTAGGAACTCCCTCTCCTCCCTTTAAGGTATGCCAATGTAGGTTAAACACTGCCGCTCTAGGTCTTTTATGCACATGGATAAATGTGTTAACAAATGCTGAGTAGACTTTAATTGAGCAACTATAAATGGTAAATAATTTGCTAAATAAGTATAACTTGGGAAATGGCATCATTTGTAGCAAAGAATGTCGACCTCTCCATGAAATTTCAAATGTGTTCTACCTAACACACGTAGTTTACATAGTTACATAGCTGAAAAGAGACTTGTGTCCATCAAGTTCAGCCTTTCTCACATACAAACCCAAAAGTGCCTTATCTAAGGTAGATGACCATGGTAGATCCCTCCTCCAAAGAATGACCCTAAGGAAGCCTGGAGGAGGTACACCCATGAAATTAATCCTAAATATTGAGCATCCCAGCCCAACAGATGCAGACCAGTATGTAATGGGAATGTATTGGAAGAAAGGTTCCTATAACAAATTAGGGCACTTCTACCTGAAAGATATGTGCCACTCCCCAGAGTGGCAAGGGGCCACCCATATGGTCTCAAATCCATTAAAACCACACATCCAGTCCTTTAAAGACATGATGGCCATTGCTAACCCCACCTTTGAAGATACCATGGCCGCTGAAACAGGTTTTAATGATGTTAATTTATGGTTAGAATGGATGAAATATAATGCCAACAAACATAACAGAACTGCATGCTATGTGTGTGGTGGTGCCCGGCCTCACCTCGGCACCGTACCTTTAATCTTGCCAGTAGATATAGAAGAATGTGTTCTGAGTCTTTTTGCCTACCACTACAACTTCAATAGGTCCCTCTGCAAAGCATGGACAGTAGAATACCCTCTCCTAACCAAGGATGCCAAACCCCCAGACGGTGTTACAGTTTATAAAGGTAACTATACCTGATGTGCTAATTATGATGGAATTGGTAAATTCTTGGGTAACTTCTCCAAAGGGTATTGTGCCACCTACAGAACTGTCCCTATGCACCTGTTACAATTCCATACTAGGTCATTGGGGGATATTTACTGGTTGTGTGGGGATTTACAGCTAAGATCCAGGATGGACAAGGAATGGTGGGGGGAGTGTACTCTGGCTAAAGCCATCATGCCTATACATATTATCTCTGACACACACCCTGACATACATGAGTCCATACACACACCAGCCAAGGTTAAGCGTGAAGCCCCAGTAGGAGGCAGTTTTGACCCCCACATTTACATTGATGCCATTGGGGTGCCTAGGGGGGTGCCTAATGAATTTAAAGCAAGAGATGAAGTTGCTGCGGGGTTTGAATCACTTTTTACCATAGTTACTGCAAACAAGAATTTAAATTGGATAAATTACATTTACTACAACCAACAACGCTTTGTTAACTACACCAGGGATGCCCTCCAGGGTTTAGCCGAACAGCTGCAGGCTACATCTCAAATGTCCTTCCAGAATAGAATGGCCTTAGACATGATTCTAGCTGAAAAAGGGGGTGTATGTAAAATATTGCCCGACACTATGACCTGTTGTACTTACATCCCAGAAAACACAGGTCCTAATGGTAAAGTCACCTTGGCCATAGAGAAATTAAATGAGCTCTCTGAAGAGTTAAAAAGGAATTCTGGTATAAAAGATCCCTGGGAAAGATGGTTTGGTTGGATGACAGGATGGCAAAAACCTTTAATGCATATTGGTATGGCAATACTAATTTCTCTTTTTATTTTTGCTCTTCTCGTTTGTTGTGTCCTCCCTTGTCTGAGAAAATTCCTACAGAAGACTGTAGACCAAGCAACACCAACTTTTGCACATCTGACAGTTGATGACCCAGTTTTCCAAGATCTCAACTCACCCTGTATACCGCTGCAAACTATCCCTTTTACTGATAAAGTGCAAGAGTTTTAGGTAGGGAACCAGCTTAGGGACAGCGTCCGTCTCTATGGAACTGACTGCCGTGCGGAGAAGTGGTGGACTAGCCACCATGGGCCACCAGCGGAGTGAAGAGATTTCCTGACCGTATTGACGGATGTGCTGCAGCCTGTCAGGGAAAGGAAGGGACAGAATTGCACTTCGCAATAACACCTAGCTAGCGGTCACGGGGTTTCTGTGCCTTTGGGCTAACACGTCTTCTGGTATTAACAAATAAAGTTTATCTTTTTTAGAATCTAACATTTCATAGGGGGGACTGATGTAGAATTATTAAAAACCTTTATTAAACCTGTATTGAATTTTTTTGTACTAACTCCATTTTAACTTCATTACATGACAGATTTCCTAACAGCATTTAGAATACTGCATAGAGAATGTATTTTCTAGAAGGACATGACTAACACTGGAATTATCAAGTTCCTGTAATATGAAACAAAGTATATTATAGCTAGGCCATGAGAAAGCTGCTCTAATGAAATGTTCTTTCATAAAAAAGACCCTGAACCTGACCACGAGTCTGACATCACTAACTACCCAAAATGACGCCCAAGCCCCCCTTCCCACCGAGTAAGCCTCGTGCTGGGAAAGATGGCGTTTGAGCCATCTGTCCACACCCGTGTCCAAAATGACGCCACCTCCCGGTGGGAGGACACCTAGTTAGCCACTTAGTACTTGAGCCAATAAATAATATTGATGGGTGGACATTGACATAACCACTTAACACCTAATCCAATTAATGATGTTTATTTGTTGTTATCTTGATATACAATGATGATGTAATTTTGCTCTTATAAGGGTCTGCGAGCCCGCTTTTAACCAGATGCCATTAAATTTTCTCGAAGTGCTTTTAACCTGAACTCCGTGTGTCAGTGTGAACTTACTTCTGCGTATACGCAATTTAATCATCTCAGATTTGGACAGGAACAGATAGACATTTAAACATATTTGTTTATTTCTAAATTAATCTACATCAATCCAAAAGAAGGCAAAAAAAAAAAAAACAATCTGAAGCGCTTTAAATTTTGCAACAAACTATGAAAAAAATCCTTCTTGACCCCAAAATGTCAGTCAGATATCTCCTTGGATCAAGCAGCTGTTACCCCACTAATTAGAAATTATATCCCTGTATGTTATGTTTTTGCAAGTATTTATCTAATTGCTGTTCAACCCCTTAAGACCGCAGCCAAATGTACAAGTTGTGGACGAAACAAAATGTAAACAAAACCTGGCATTTGCGCTATATGTCTGTCCAACCGTAAATTCACCTCTTTCATATTAAATGCACCCCCCCTTATTATATATCATTTTATTCAGGGGAAACAGGGCTTTCATTTAATATCAAATATTTAGCTATGAAACATAATTTAATATGAAAACAATGGGAGAAAATGAGATTTTTTTTTATTTGTTTAGTTCTACATGACATTTTAACTGTCAATGTCATAATACTGTTTGCTTTTACTGCAATAAAATACACATATTTGTATTCAGCAAAGTCTCACGTGTAAAACAGTACCCCCTATGTACAGGTTTTATGGTGTTTTGGGAAGTTACAGGGTCAAATATAGCGTGTTACATTTGAAATTGAAATTCGACAGATTGGTTACGTTTGAGACTTTGAGACTGAAATAAATTTACATCCATAATGGCATACCATTTGCAATAGTAGACGACCCAAGGTATTGCAAATGGGGTATGTCCAGTCTTTTTTAGTAGCCATTTGGTCACAAACACTGGCCAAAGTTAGCGTTAGTATTTGTTTGTGTGTGAAAAATGCAAAAAACGCCAATTTTGGCCAGTGTTTGTGACTAAGTGGCTACTAAAAAAGACTGGACATACCCCATTTGCAATACCTTGGGTTGTCTACTATTGCAAATAGTATGCCATCATAGGGGTAATTTTCATTCTTGGGCTACCATAGGGTCATAAAGACAACGTAAGCAATCTGGTGAATTTTAATGTGAAAAAAATGAAACACAAGCCTTATATTTGACGTTGTAATATTTGAAAACACCATAAAACCTGTACATGAGGGGTACTGTTGTACTCGGGAGACTTCGCTGAACACAAATATTTGTGTTTCAAAACAGTAAAAAGTATTGCAGTAATAATATCGTCCGTGTAAGTGCTGTTTGTGCGTGAAAAATGCAAAAACCGTCACTTTTACTGGCGATATCATCGTTGTAATACATTTTACTGTTTTGAAACACTAATATTTGTGTTCAGCAAAGTCTCCCGAGTAAAACAGTACCCCCCATGTACAAGATTTATGGTGTCTTGGAAAGTTATAGGGTTAAATATAGTGCTAGCAAATTAAATTCCCTATACTTTCGGCATGGGTTGTCAGGCAGGTCCCGCTAATTGTAATTAATCAGGATACCTAATTATGTAAAATTATTACATAAATATATGTGTAGAATTAATATATGTATATATATACATATGTGTATATATACGTATATATATATATATAATTTTTTTAAAATATTTTTATTTATATATAGGTATATATATAGTGATATATACGTATATATTTATGTATATAGATATATATATTATTTCGTTCTACGTGTATTTTGATATAAATATATATATATTAATATCACAATACAGTTAGAACGAAATAAAACACATCTATATATTTTTTAATATTTTATTTTTAATTATTTTTTTTATTTTATTTTTTAACGTATTTACATATTTATTTTTTTATATTATATATAAATATATATATAACAATAATTATATATATATTCAATCAGTATCAGTCTACGTGTAATTTGATATTAATATATATAATTATATATATATTAATATTAAAATACACCTAGACAGTGTATGTGTGTGTATGTATATGTGTATATATATATACTTAGATCATATATATATAGTATATATATATATGATCTAAGTATATATATTTATTTTTTACACTTATTTTACTTATTTTAATTTGATTTTCAGCCAGCAGGGGGACTAACTGTCATTACAGTTAGACCCCCTACTGCTGTCATTGCACCAGCCAGCTATCCCGGCCATGTGATTGTGAGGTCCTCGCAAGGACCTCACTCTCACATGGCCCGGGGGGGCTGAAGAGGGCAGATGTGCCGCGGGGGGCTCCCTGGGAGTCCCCCCAACTGCGATCGCCGGCGTGGGGTCGCCGGCGACCGGGTAAGTGAAAAAAAAACGGAGGGCGTACTATTTCGCCCTGTGGCGTTTAGAGCCGCTTTAAAAAGGACGTAATAGTACGCCCTCCGGTCTTAAGGGGTTAAACATCTGTATGGACTCTGATAAAACCACCTTTTCATTTTTATTTTTTATTGTTCCTACTGTAAAAAAGAACTTTTCTTTGCCTTAGATTAAATCTTCTTTCTTCCGGTCTAAATGCATCACCTTGTGTCCTAAGTATAGCCCTGTTTGTGAATAGATTTCAAGGTAATGGTTTGTAGTGGCCCCGAATATATTTGTATAATGTTATCATATCCCCTCTGTGGTGCTGGTTTTCCAAACTAAAGAGATTTCAATTTTTTAACCTTTTGTCAAGTTTACATAAGTCTTGTTTAATCTGTAACCACAAATACATAAAATTACTTTGGGACACCACCGTAATGTTGGAATAAAAATGGATACCAAGATAACCTAGCAAAACATGTACAAAGTTTTTAATGTGGTTAACAGGTCTGATAGGAAGTTTACTCCCGGTGCCTGTAATTTTGTGGTATATATCCTATGGTACTATACTCTGCTATAGTTCATTAAAGTCAAATGTAGATTTGAAAGAGAGGTTCCATTGCTAATGTCAAACGTATCTGATATGTATCCTGTAGAGAGGACCCATGCCATTGCAGCTGAATAGAGGCCCATCACCACAAAAGCATTAGGGAACCAATAAGCCAGCAACATTTACCTATTTTTTTCCCAATGCGGGTGGTCGAATGTCTTCTCCACAACCAGTGTCAAGAGGAAGCATTCTTCCATATAGATACTGTTTCCACCAACTTTAATACTCGTCTCTTGGCATCTAAGACCTGTCACCACTGAACAAATACCACCTGATCATAGTGGACTAAATCAGGTATCCCCAATAAGCAGGATGCCAACAGTTTGGCATACATTTTATAGTCTAAATTCAGCAGAGAGATAGGCTGCTGATTAACACACCTAGTTGAGGGGGTTTCTTTGCTTGGGCAATGTGACCATGTGTGCATCTAGCATCTAAAGGTAAAATGCCAGTTATTTAAGAGTGAGAGTATATGCAGCAATAAAAAAAATATTATTTTTGATGAAATTATAACTATTTGTAAATGTGCAAATATGCAACTTTTCAGCAGATATAAAAAAAATGCTAATAAAATAAATAATTCAGGACTTTGCTATATAGTACACAGAGCAAAATAAGAGACTTTGCATATTTTATATACATCTGAATATTTTTTTCCCCTCCTTAAGACATCTGGTCTTTCCCACGACAAAAATATATGGAAATTCAAAACAAGATTTGGTAGGCTTGATTCATTAAAGGTCACTAATTATGATTGAGTAGTCTTTTATGCAGCATTTTATTATTTGTGAAATAAAATTGTGCAGTAATTTAAGTTATTGTTTGATAACCTCGTAATCACCACTTATGTATGCAATTTCCATATGCTGTAAAATGCAAATCTTTAGCACTTTTACAATATACTATAATTGAACCCCTTAAGGACACATGACATGTGTGACATGTCAGGATTCCCTTTTATTCCAGAAGTTTGGTCCTTAAGGGGTTAAAAAGGATATTCTCATCACTTAATGGATTTGACAAATAATCCTTTATTTCAAGCAGAAAGATCAATACAATGTAATCCTTATCAAAAAGAGAACAAATGAATCACCATTGTTTTTCCATTTTGCCTTTAATCTTCAGATTTATGTGTTAAGATTTCTGATTCCTTTAGGATCCCAGGTCTTGGTTTTGATGACCCCAGGGTCTCCTGCAGGTTCTCCAAAGGTACTTTTGGTAGATGATAGATTGAGAGTTAGGATTGTGTATACCTATGCCACAAGGTACTGAAGAATTCACTGGCATTACAAAGTACATTTATTAAGAGACCGATACTTCAGTCATACCCTCAAACAGTTAAGGATTTGGCAGGCAAAGTTTCAATGTAGGGTCCTTGTCCCACCATCTGAAATTCTCTAGTATCCTGTATGGACAACTCTGAGGAGAGCTAGATAGTATTGCTAACAGTCAGCCATGTGCCCTTGCACATAAGGCTGACTCCTATCACCTCCATTCAGTAGACTCCATCTCCTCTCTTTCATCATGCAACAATCAGTGCATCACTGGCACAAATCCTCTACCTTTTCTCCCTCCTCCCCATTCTTCCTTTCATATCTCCCAATCTTGGCACATAAGCAGGGCCGGATTTTCCTATAAGCTAACTAGGCTTCAGCCTAGGGCCTCAAGATCAAGAGGGGCCTACATTCAAATTGTAAGCAAAATTAAAATTACACTATTCTAAAAACAGTGAACACTAAAACACTGAACCGAAAGTAAGGAGAAATTCTACGCATATGATATGACCAGTGGCGTACTAAGGGCGTGGGGGGGGGGGCGGTCTAAGTAAAGGTTAGTACCAATCACAACATGTTTCATTTAACACATTGATATATACACAGTAATGATGTATTTTATTGTCTCTCATGTAATTTACAAACTTAAAAATGGGAGGTGAAAGGGCCTCATAAGTGGAATAGCCTAGGGCCTCTTTTCATTTAAATCCGGCCCTGCACATAAGGTCCATGAAAGAGATGAATAATGTACAGTCATGTATCATTTTGCTACCCTGCTCTGGATTGAGAGCATATGATGGATAACAATATCATTAGGGTATCATTCCCTTTGTGTATTTTGTAAAGTACAAATTATTCTGTATATGCTGTGTATGCTATTTGAACTGAAATGATCCAAGCATTGAATGTCAACATAATTCAAATACCAAAAAAGACAGAAACTGATAATAATTACTTATCTAATAAGGTGTCTGTGCTACTACATTGAGGGCTGTACACTTATAAAGGTCATGTTTTGTGGACATTGGCATTGGCGCCCACAGTTAATTTTATTCATCCTGCATGCCGTGACAGCATGGCATTTCTGGTACCCATCCCTTTGCCATAATGTGTTCCTCTGGTACACGGCATGACTCGTTCTACATGGTGATCATTGTCTTCATGACTCTGGCATAGTTTCACAGTCTTGGCACTGGTGTCATGATTCCAGCATCATGGACCACATATGTAAATCCACCTTTTGCCACCACATCCTGCATCACTTGGAAATGAATTTTTTAGCCACATGCATTACCTATGTGATTCATCTGTCACTAGTTAACCACGACCTGACCCAGCCTATAAGACCTCAGAGAGCACTTGCATCAGTGCTATGTTACTGTTGCCTCTGCCTCAGTGACCCAGCATTCTACAGTCCTGCAGTAGCTTTCTATCTTCTCTGCTCCTCTTTGATTCTGGACCTCCTAGACTGCCATCTCGTTTAGAACATTAGCTATATGCCCCAACTCTACACCTCTGTTTTTGCCTCTTACAATTTTAACTCTCCTCCGTGATTCCTGGTTAAATCTTTCTTAGACCTTTTATCAATAAAGCTCCCGTGCTTTTATGGACTATGTGAGATCATGTCTCTAACTCCATCTTCTCAGGAGATAGTACTTTGCAGGGTAAGCACGTATCTTATACACACAGTGTTTTAGGGCTGACACTGCTCCTGTGTGCTGTTATTGTTCTGTCGTTATGGCATCTTGATGATGCTATTGTTTTTGAATTCTATGTCAGTAGAAAACTATTCAACACCAAAGAAAAAAAAGTCTTGTATAAAGAACAATATACAGATTATTTTTTTACTTTAAAGTGCCACGTACATTTTTGAGAAGAGAAGTGATGTGCAGGTCAGTTGAGATAAATTGTAACACTTGTTATCTCAATCTAGTTGCAAATGTGTGGTAGTGTTGATAAGGCAACAAAGAACCAATGCTGAGTGTTGATCAGAACTTTATGGCAGATAAGAATCTTGCAGGCTTGATACCAAGTGTGTTTTATCTTCAAGTAGAGATTCCGTTAGTGATGCTTGTTCCTCTTCTAGATACAGTGAGCTGATTGTATTTTCAAGGAAACAAAACAGAATTGCATGCTCGTCATTGATTTTTCAGTCATTCTCATATGATATTCTGGAAATTAAGCCATAGATCATTCATTGTACCAAGACCCAACTAATACTGTGCCATAGGAGGGAATGGAAAATACCAAACTAAAATGCCATAAAACTGTCATATAATCCTTGTGAGTGAAAATGTTACTGTAATAAGATGCTCTTCTATAGGTAGTATGATCCTTTAACTGTTTACAAAAACTTTGCAAATGGCTGCAAATTACAGATTTAAAAATGGATGTCTACTCCAAATATACTAATTCTAGTTTTGTGATGTTGATCTAAACTGGTTTGCAGTACTCTTCTCCATTCTACCCAATGCCATACTGAGTAAATAAACTCAATTTAGAAACATTTATCAAAGCCTATCCTATCTTCATGGTGTAGAAGCAAAGACCTTTGGCCCAGCCAAGGAGCTATTGTAGGCATATAGCTTCTAACTAACTGAATTCAAATAAAATGCTGAACCCTAAGATGTATGTCATTTATTAATAGGTATTAGTGACAGATAATTTGCTAGCTTATCTTACTGTTTTTGTTTTTGTGAATGCTCTATTCAGGCATCCTTTGATACCTGGGGCTCCCCTCTGTCATCCCAAATTTAGCCAAATTTACTGGTCCCATGCTGACTGTGGTTAGTGGTGTGGGGAATTAAAATGTATTCATGACCCCTTATTATTTATTAAGAGATTATTATTATTACTAATACTATTACTATTTACTAATACTAGTATAGTATTACTATCATTAAGAGGTTAAAGGGACACTATAGGCACCCAGATCACTTCAGCTCATTTAACCCTGCAATTGTAATTTTTGCAGTTATTGAGAAACTGCAATAATTACGTTGCAGGGTTAACTCCACCTCTGCTGGCTGTCTACCAGACAGCCACTAGAGGCACTTTTGGGTCTTTCGCTGACTTTTAGTATGCTAAATTACTCTGGACCTCTTCACGCTCTGAATGATGACTTCAAGTGTTAGCTAAACCCCATAGGAAAGCATTGAGCAATGTTTTTCTATGGGGTAGACCTAAAGCGAGCACCGCACATCGGGTTCTGCGATGGAGGGGGGAAATATAGGTCACTATGGTGCTAGGAAAACTATTTTGTTTTCCTAGCACTATAATTTACCTTTACCGATTTCATTTTATTCTGAGAAGACAGTCTTAGTATCTCCACAATCTAAAATTCTGGACTGTATAACTCTACATGAATTTAAATGTCAGCATTAAATTCTTCAAGGTTATAAACCATCAACTCTTAAAATTCTGAAAAAATAAACCTTCATCTTGCAAATCTCTTATGTAGACTGAGGCTAGAAAATAGAGGTTATTATCCCACACTTTAAAAAGTCACAGGGGAAATGCTGTTGCTGATTTATCTCCTGGAAAAGAATATAGTTTGGCTTAGCTGATAACCTTATTGCTGTAATAACAAAGTCAGAAAATGCCTTCCTTGATTTGAGTTTTATGCCTTATACCCTCATTTGCGCTCTCTCTCATATATATACATATAATATATATTCTACACGCACATGACATATTTCAGAATAGAGAGAAAGAGAAAGCCAGAGACACAAACATACAATATATCTTTTGCAAGTGGGTTATTACAAAATTATATTGAACCAAAAAAAAAAAGCATGTAAACAAACAGATACATTTTTATTTCTTTGCTTGTTCTCAGCAAATATTCTGCCTGCTGTTAAAATATACTGCATTGGTCTCTGGCCTATAAAAGTATGAATATAATACATATAAAAAAGACAAAGATGTTTCTAAAGTGCTTCTAGCTTACAAAGTTGTTCTCAGCATGAAATGTTTTCTCGAAGAGTAGAAAGCAGAAAGCTATTGCCAAATAATTTAAAACAATTAAGAACTGTCACATTGTTGTTGTTTTTTGCAATAGTTCCTATGTATTCACGCCCGTAAACAATTTTGCAGTGCTTGCAGATGTAAAAATCTGCTTTTACTCAGCTGCACAAACAAGGCAGTCAAAACCACCATCTTGAGGGCTCCCGTGATCCTCTGTGCACAAAGAAGCAGGGCTTACTCCTTTTAAGTACATTTCTGTAGGTAGATAGATGTCAACTTTGTATTAACTGCAGTTGGAAACTTTTTTTCTGTAACAGATTAGAATATGATGCTTACAGGGGTATGCATCGCTTTGAGACAACTCTCTCCTTCAAAAGCTTTAGCTTTGAATGAGACAGTTGCCTCCTTACTTTGCAGATTTAAAAGAGCAGGTAAATTGTTCTCTATCCCCTCTTTTGTTTATTTTATCACAATAGGCAAAACAGAATACCAGCTATCCTTATTTGCGGCGCTACTAACCCCTTTTGGAGACTTACAGAACTACCTCCTATTACAAATGAAATCACGCCAAGACACAAGCACTACCAATAGGCCTCAGGGCAAAAAACATAAACACCCTAAGACACATCTACAACTTTGATTGGAGAAACACATCACATATCTAGGGATAAAACTAGCCCCCACCCCTGACATTTACCTACAATTTCAAACCGCTGATCACCATGTGTAAAGAGAAATTTTTTAAATGGAAGTCAAGTTAAAATGTCATGGCTGGGGAAAACAAATACGATTAAAATGGTAATACTCCCAAAGATCTTATACGTATTCCGTATGCTACCAATTCGTGTCCCTCTACCTTTCTGCAAGCAAATACAAACACTGTTCTCCACCGTTATATGGGATTCCCATAAGCTGAGACTTCCTGTGCATCTTTTACAAACACACACGCCTACTATAAAGCTGCCCATCTGGAAGCAGCCATGAGGCTGCATGCCCTGTGCCAGACATTCCAAATGATGGAGATAGAAAATAAGAGATACACAGGAGGGTCAATAAAGGAGGTCATGTGGACACCCAAAGGGATATGCCCAACAACACAACAGCTATTCCCAACCATGAAACTAACATTGCACCACTGGGACCTCTTTCAATGTACACACGGTGCCCACCTTAAATTCCACCCATACACTCCACTTACTGCCCTTCGTGCGGTCAGCCGTTGGTTAACTTTGCATACCTGGAACAAAGCAGGTATCTCCTCAATTGGACATGCGATATGCCACACTAGCGTTGAGGCCTTTTCAGAATTACAAAAAGACCACAATCTACCAAATTCTTTTGTGTTTCCATATCTACAAATTAAGAGGATTCTTCAGACACACATATACTTCAGGGCTGAAATGTCCATCCCCCTTTTCGCTAAAGCAAATATGATTCATGAAAGGTGCCACCGAACACCTACCAAACCTAAAACATTATCAGCGTGTTACAAGACCATTATGCTGGGGTCCCCTTATAAACCACTTACTTTTATCGGCCAATCGACCACAGAGACCAGTATCACACTATCCAAATCGGATTGGATTTCCTCTATCAATGCCTTAAAGGGCGTCACCCAGTGTTACTCAAATGTAGAGGCGCACAAAAAACTCATCTATAGATGGTATCTGATGCCTAGCGGGCTCAGTAAAATATTCCTGAATGTAGGAGATGTGAGGAGGACAAGGGACACATAAGGCACCTATGGTGCAGCTGTAAAACCCTACAGCCATTATAAGATGCAGTCCGTGGACTTTTAAAATCCGTCAAAGCTATTAACACGCCTATCACCATACACACAGGCTTATTCCTGTTCCTACCCAAAGACCTACCTACAAGGTCCCAGCAGCCAGTAGCACTCACTATATTAGCTGGTAGAAACTTAATCGCCCTTCACTGGAAGCCGCAAATCTGCCTATCTAAGCACCAACTCGTAGAGAAGCCTAACCAATACTATGTATATGAGAAGATGTCAATAACATCCAAAAAACAAGCTGAAACTTTCAGTACCACTTGGCAGCAATGGCTGGAATATTTTAATAATGTGGCCTGTGACTAGACTTGAGATGTTACTTTGCTGATATAGAGATGTTACCTGGATGCATATAATATCACCTGGATGTATATAATGTACTGTTATCGATGCATAACATGTCATTTATGCTTATTTATGATAACTCTCCAGCCCCTCCCTTTTTTTCCTTTCTGTACCACCCCCTATTTGATTCCAAGAAAACAATGAAACATTAAAATAAAAATAATAACAAATAAAAAAGAGCAGGTAATATCATTTTTTCCCCATATTTACCTGCTTTTTCTTTCCACTTAAGGGGGACACCGGTCTTACCAGTCAGTGCCCTATCCCTACGAATGCTGACGGAGGGGAGACTGAAGAAACTCCCCTAGCTGAGAAGCAAACACAAGAATGCAATCTTACCACGTTAATAGTAAATTTATAAATGCTTTTTTTTTTACATACTTTTTACATTTTTTCTTGCTTTGTTTTGGTTTGTATAATAATTTAAAAGTGTTTGCTTGCTGGTTTAAAAGAATAATTGTCAAGTGATGCATATCCCTGTCAATTGTTTGTACTGCACTGAAGGATAATATGAAAAGTCTTTCTTACGTCTTGGAGCAGTGGGTACTTAACCCAAAGTTAGGGATACAATTTCTTCAATAGTTGGAACAGGCACTGGAAATCTCATTAAAGGGAAACTCCAGTGCCAGAAAAACGATCCGTTTTTCTGGCACTGGAGGGTCCCTCTCCCTCCCACCCACCAATCCCCGGTTACTGAAGGGGTGAAAACCCCTTCAGTCACTTACCTGGGACAGCGGCGATGTCCCTCGCCGCTGTCTCCGCCTCCGCGACGCTCCTCCTAATGATTACGTCGGCCGGTGGGCGAGACTAATCTCGCTCACCGGCCGAGGAGACCTAATGCGCATGCGCGGAAATGCTGCGCATGCGCATTACGTCTCCCCATAGGAAAGCATTGAAAAATCATTTCAATGCTTTCCTATGGGGTTTTGAGCGACGCTGGAGGTCCTCACACAGCGTGAGGACGTCCAGCGACGCTCTAGCACAGGAAACCTGTGCTAGAACCCAGGAAGTGACCTCTAGGGGCTGTCTAATAGACAGCCACTAGAGGTGGAGTTAACCCTGCAATGTAAATATTGCAGTTTATGAAAAACTGCAATAATTACACTTGCAGGGTTAAGGGTAGTGGGAGTTGGCACCCAGACCACTCCAATGAGCAGAAGTGGTCTGGGTGCCTGGAGTGTCCCTTTAACACTGGTGAGTATCAGGAAACAGTTAAACCTCTCACACTTGGGTAGGACAGTTCCCTAAAAACA
Source organism: Pelobates fuscus (assembly GCF_036172605.1). NCBI lineage: Eukaryota > Metazoa > Chordata > Amphibia > Anura > Pelobatidae > Pelobates > Pelobates fuscus. Next base: position 78,686,793 of record NC_086326.1, on the reverse strand, counting down.
GGAAAGGCAGGCCAGGAAATATAATGGTGAGCTTATCAATGGTCTTTAGCATGGTCGGTACTCCAGCAAGATTGAAAGGCAAAGTCAAGCTAACAGAGGACACAGAGATAAACCAAAGAAATAAACGAGCCGAGGACAGAAAACTGGAGTTATAAAAAAAGCTGGATCAAAGTCAAAAGCAGGAGTACTCGTAATACAATATTGGCAACTGTATTTTAAAAAAGTATTAGATTTAATAAAACAATGAATTTTTTTTATTTATTTTTTTCAAATGATGTACCTTGATTTTATTGACAAGATTTCACATTTTTATCAGCCTGAGCAGGCATGTTGGGTCAGACCCTACTGTTATCTGACCAAAGGGTGGAGTGCCCTGGTCAAACCGCTTTAGAACGGTTTGACTTCTTATCTGGGGTCTGTTCGCTGTATTGCTTATGATGTTTTTTAGCGTTCCTTTACGGACAATGAGCCTAACAGTTTGGTAATCTATGAAGTAGGATATATGATATTTAACGTGGGAAAAATACTTTTCTTTTTTTCATTTCCCAAGTATACATTTCAGACTTTTTTGCTGCAGTTGAAGTGATATATATATATTTTTTAATGTTTTGTTTTTTATTGTAGCACACAAGCTTAAATACAGACACAGAATAAAATATTGCCTTTCTGGCTACAGTTTTACGTACAGTTAGATTACAGTAAGGGATAATTTGTTGATAAAAGAAGAGTTTGCTAAAACAGAATATTGTTCCATGAACAAAATAGCCATTTAGATTATATAATGCACTTTTTTTTTTGTCATATGCTTTTTTATTGAGGCAAAAAGATTAGAGACATGATTGTACAGTGGTGATAATATGCACAGACATGCAATGGGTAAGTAAGAAGCACATTACGATTCGGTAGCATAACTATGACGGCAAAATGAAAGTGATGTATCTAGCAACAAGTGGAAACCTATCATGTCACATACAGATCACAGAGGCCTCATTTTTTAATTAAAGAAAAATAATAATAAAGAAAGAAAATACAAGCTGATTTGTGTCTCTTTTAGTTAAAGAAAATAAAAAGAGCATAGTAAAGCATACTGCAATAATAGAGTAAGAAAACCACTGGGAATTTAGCAGCTGAAAACAAGGTGCAAATTTAGAAGCAAAATATAGGCCCATCATCAAAAACTGGAGTAGGGGCTCAGCCTATGCCATCTAAGCGGGATACATTACTTCGGTAATATACGAGTCCCAAAGTTCCCAGCTGGCCTCCCCACCAACCCCAGACTCCACTATGCTCCAATACACCAGCCAAACTCAGTGACCAGTGCAGGATCTCCAGGGCCTCTCCCGGGTAGTTGCCTCACATGCAGTCTGTGGACCTCCAGAGGGTGTGAGCCATGTGAATGAAAATGATGCCAGTTGGATTGAAAAATCTAAATTTTTCGTCCTCAGATTCCATCTTGGCAATGTAGTAGGATTACCACTCAGAGCCGACCTTGGTAGGCTTGATTGTGATGTCAGGGTAGGTGCAGATCCCCTCACATAATTGTTTACTGTAGCCCAAAATGTTCCCCACAGGTGATCCAGGGTCTGTGTAAGCCTTGTCTCAGAAGATATACACGTTGCTTGAGCATATGAAGATAGAGACCTCTAAGTAGAGACCATCTTGGATGTTAGGCCTCAGCGTCTCAGGAGCTGAGTAACACTCTGCAGAGAATGATATAGTATACCAGTGGGGACTGGGATACCTGCCACGAGTCCTGAGAGGGGGGAAATGGGACCCAGAAAAAGAGAAATAGCTGAGGAGAGCGGATCGGCTTCTTTCTCCTTCCCAAGTGCATCAGCAGGCCACCGAACCAATCAACCCGGACATCAGTACACTATACAAGCCAAAGTAGATAATTCGATAGGCTATGTCTTCCCCTGTGTATATATCAGGGTTTCAAGGGAAAATGTCACGTAATGCAGGCTAAAATAAGGTAAAATTGTGTTTTCTTTAAGGAGCACCAGCTACATGCAACTGCCTCAGACAGCAGTCATGCCCCCCGACCCCCATACTGTACTAATTTAAGTAAAAGGCAATAAACAATATGCTAAAAGTTAAGAAAACGTGCCCACAAAAGAACATGGTGCATATGAATGAAACCATGGTTTGTCTGATACCAATAGCAAGAGTCTTGAGCTGCATTCAAGGGGCAAGTGGAGAGCTACTCAAGTAGCTAGGATCACAGTCTTCAACAGGCCTGTTGCTGAGCCCCATTTTTGATAAACAGGCTGAATTTTAGAGAATCTCCAATTGGAAGCAGTAGATTTCACATGTTACAGTTAGGACAAAGTAGGTGGTAAGGTAAGACACATTGGTCGACTCCTGTGATGTTGGGAAGTTGGAGTTGCTGTCCACCATAAACCACTGTCTGCTTGCAACCAAAACCCTAGTGGTACTGAATAGCATTATTACTCAAATATTGTGGTCCATAATGACTGTTTCCATGTCTCCATGTCACAGTTGAATGAGAAGTCCATTAATAAATTAAAGGCTGAGGTTTTTAAAAGTGTAAGTTGCTTAGAACGGGACGGGCTATTAGAGAACTTGGGCGGCAAGCAGGGGCATTTGTTAGTTAGATAGCAAGCCGGGGTCACTCCTAGCTGGGTCGCTACGATGCTGTTACCACAAGTTATAATACCTGCTACCCTGTGTTATTCCCCCTCCACAGGATGAGCCTCTCACCCAGTTGTAGCTAAAGGTACATAACCAGCGGAAAATATCTTCCATGTTGCCTCATTATACCGCTCTTGCAGTTACCTAACATACAACAAGTTTAAGTTTATCATTAAGCATGTTCACTTTTCTATGATAACCTAGCTAGATAATTCAGCGATTTTACACAACGGGCAGAACGTATAGAGGCCTAAGGCCAGGGAACTGCTCCCCTATAAATTCAAAGTGTTAGATAGTGTGCTAATCATTATTTTATGCAGGTCACACCTATTACCTCTATTCTTTGTGAAACGTTAAATGCTTCAACTCATCGAGACCTGCAGCAAACGTGTTATAACAACAGCTTGTTTATCTTTATAATTTTAAAAAATGTGCAGAGACCAAACTGTCATACAATTGTACAACTATGCTTGCATGTGCTGTCGTGGCAGTGTAATATGTATCGTTTTTGCTTGCACAACAAAAATAAAGAATTAAAAAAAAAAAAAAAAAATTTAGCATATGGCTAAATCTTCTTTTATGGCTCTTATTATGTCTTCTGGTATGTCTCTGAATCTTAGATTGTTCCTTCTGGAGAGGTCTTCTATTTCTGATATTTTCGTTCTAATAAATAAAATTTTAATTGCAAAGCATTAAAAGAATCTTTCAATAAAGCATTTTGAAGTTCCAAAAAAAAAAAAAAAAAAGAAAAAAAAAAAAATAGTAAAAGTTGGAGTATCCCTTGTAGCTGTCCACACAAGTAGCCTAGGGCAAACTCATTGAAAACAGAGCAATCAATCTCTGGGGGTTCCAACTGGTGCTTTTAGTGATTTGTTACCTATAAAGAAATAGCAATGGACGCACACTTAAACAAGACAGCGAGGAAGGGAGTAAACATCTTAGAAAATGTGGAGCCTTTGCTGCCTTTTAGCTATGACGATGACCATTCTCTGAAAAACAAATAATATAAAGTAAGAGTATATGATGTAAAATCACTAAGTATGAATATTCTTTTAAGTATGTGTAAAATAGAAACGTGTGTGAATAGTTCCCTTTAATTACCAAATTCTAAATTGCAGAGGCATATTTTAAGTGCAGGCTCTTACAAATGTATTAACTACCATAATCAAAGCCACATAAAAATTATAGGGCCAATTCTGTCATGGTTTGGAAGCATTAAGCATTTTTTTGTTGTTAATTAATTTTATTTACAAATTCCCATGAATATGGTTTGGACTATTAAGCTATTCGAAAGGATTTGGCCTTGCCTATTTTAGAAATTTGAAGTTGGTTGTGTAATTTTTTTTTACGAAAAGAAGGATGCTACATGCAGCATAGCAAATGTTAGAAACAATTGCAAACACACCCATATTTCGAAATTTAACGTTTCCAAAATTGCCGTGTCGTAATTTTTCTCCAATTGCAGCATAATTTATAAACATTAATAAACATAAGTATTACACAATCATCATGTTATTTGTAAGTTCCCTTTTTTATATAAAAATAGCACCAATTCAAAAAATTGAAAACGATGAATATGTTATATAGAAATGATCATGACCTGGTCATAAAAAAAAAAAAAAAAAAAACACTTTTCTAGTTAAGCTATTTTGTTGGCTGCTTACAAAAAAAAATCATCTGTGGGAAAAAAAATATATATTTTCAGTACCTTTGTTAAAGATGATTGCACTGTATGTCAATAATACTGGCAAAAAATGGAATAATCTCAGTCCTGCTCAACTCCTTAATGCAAAGACTATTAAAGTGGCTGCTAAGATAACATAAAATTATTGCTTTTACACATATAAATTCCAAAATATAAAGAACATGCAACCATTGTTTTGGTGGCCTTGGCCATTAAAGGGATTCTATAGTGTTAGGAACACAAACCTTATGTTCCTAACACTATAGTGCCCACATGCCTTAGTCAGCTAAAGAGTTTTTTAAAAAAAAACTTGATTCTTTTACCCAATTACACCTTCGATGTCCTTCAGGGCTGGGTCAGCTTTCCCCCTCCTCCAATGGCATCCAACGGGGTGCGAATTAGACCCTCCCCATAGTGTTACGCATTGCTTCAATGTTTCCTGTTGGAATTTACTGACACCGAATGTCATCATACATAGCATAATTTAGGGGACTCAGAGGTCACTAGCATCTAGGAAGTGCCTCTAGTGGCTGTCTGGTTGACAGTCACTGGAGGCAGTATTAGTACTGCAAGGTATTTATTGCAGTTTCTCAAAAACTACTAAAATTTACATTGCAGGACTAAGAGGCTGAAGTGTTCTGGGTGACTATAGTGTCCCTTTAATTCTGTCCGTCTTGCCTTTGTTACATGCCAGGTGAAGTTGTGGAGAGAAAACACTCGGTCTATCGTTACCCAACATTTCACCTGGTATATAGGTAATGGGAGAGGCACATAAATTACGAAGTCAGTTGTGGGACTTGTATGTCTAGTGCTACACACAGTAAGAGGGAAGTGAGACAGAATATCTGCGTGTGTATGCTTGGAGCAAGGAACCAGCAAAACTGGGACGCCCCAACTGCTGTGAAACACGGCTGAAGTAAACATATATACACATTTATAAAGTGTAATGTAACTGTAGGAAATGCTTGCACAGGGTCCAATCTATATTAAAGATGGCCCTGATTATTAGCGTGCCACTGGGGAGAATTCATACAAGATCCAAGATCCAGTGCCCTCACTCATTTACTAATCAGCGATTTAAAGTCTCACTGAATGTAATAGTTTTATTTAAAAACACCTCACTTAGGCAAAATTAATGGGGTGTTATTTACAGCCACAATGGGGTAAATTGACGCTGTGGCAGGCTTATGCACTGTGTGATCATTGTGTTTTACCATATAGTTCTGTTTTTTATTATAGCGGAATAGGTCATTTGGACACTGTATTAAATTTCTTGCATTTTTTGTTGAACTAAAGAATATTATTTCCTTCTACAATGATAAGATAGTGTTTAATTGAGCCGCTGCATTTGCATTGCTATGACAAGATTAGGTTATGTATTTTTTCATTATTTCTATTCGGTATGTTTACACGCCTTTGCACTTTGATTAATCCATTCAGGGATTTGGTTATTGTCTGTAATCATACAAGGTGGCATGACAACTCCGAATTAATCCATGGCGTGCCTTATTGTTGTCATGACAACACGTTATCGAATGTGTTAGGCCAACCAATGAAGCAATTTCTGCTATAGATATTCTACTTACTCTAACTTTATTACTTTAAAACTGCTCAAGCAGGTTTTGGTTTATGTGTTTTACAAAGTATCGCATTGGCATAGTAACGTTTATCTCACTGAGATGCCAAGTCCAGGTTATTTGCATAGTAGTGTTATGGTACTTTTTGAAAGTAAACCAAAATGTTCAAATGTCTATCTGTTCCTGTCCAAATCAATAAAATTAAATTGCGTATATACGCTGAAGTAATTAAGTCTGACACACGAGGTTCAGGTTAAAATAACTTCGAGAAAGTTTATTGGCAAGTGAAGTAAAAGCGGGCGCGCAGGCCCTTTTAAGAGGCATTTTGCGTCATCATTGATTATTAGAATATCAGCAAATAAACATCATCAATTGGATTAATTGTTAAGTGTCGGTGTTAGTGTCTTACCTATTGGTTCAAAAATAAAAAGGTTAGTCCCGTGCCCACCCATCAGAGGTGGGATTATTCTGGACACGGGTGGGGATAAGGGGGTCCTAAGCGTCATTTTACACGGTCAATAATATCAGGCTTCATGTCCAGGTGCAAGGTCTCTTATGAATAGAACATTTCATTACTACTGTGTTCTGTGGCCTTCAAACTATACTATCTTACAAGTTCTAAGGAGTAGCCAGCAAGTCTTAAGGAGTAACCAGCACCTCCTGGTATTTGTCCTTGCAGGAAAACACAGTCTTTTGTCTACTGTACTAATTGGGTTGAGAAGTTCAGTCACGTAATGTAGTTTTAAAATGAACAAGTTAAGTCATGAGGACAAAATGGAGGATTGAAGAAGTCAGGTTAAAAGGACAAAATGGAGGATCATCACAGTATAAAGTTAAAATGGAGTTAGTACAATAATTCAATACAAGTATAACAAGGATTTTTAATAATCCCACATCAGTCCCCCCTATGAAATGTTAGATTCTAAGAGATAAAAACTTTATTATGTTAGTATCAGAAGACGTGTTAACCCAAAGGCACAGAAACCCCGTGGCCGCTAGCTAGGTGTTAATGCAAAGTGCAAGTCTGTCCCTAGAGCTGACCCTAATAGGCTAACTCATCCATCAGTATGGCTCTCGAACACTTCACACCCATGGGTGTCCCATGGCAGCTAACCCACCACTTCTCCGCACGGGGCCTTTACCATTCACTGACAGATGCTGTCCCTAAACTAGTCCCTTCCTAGAATTCCTGCACTTTATCAACGAAAGGGATTGTTTGCAGCGGCAGACAGGGTGAGTTGACGTCTTGGAAATCTTGGTCATCAACTTCGAGATGGGTGAAAGTGGGTGCCGCTTGGTCAACAGTCTTCATGAGGGATTTTCTCAGACATGGGAGGATACAACAAAAGAGAAGAGCAAAAAGAAAAAGAAAAATTAGTATAGCCATACCAATCTGCATTAAAGCCTTTTGCCATCCTGTCATCCAACCAAACCATGGTTTCCCAGGGATCTTTTATCCCAGAATTCCTTTTTAATTCTTCAGACAGGTCATTTAATTTTTCTATGGCTAATGTAACTTTACCATTAGGGCCTGTGTTTTCTGGGATATATGTACAACATGTCATGGTGTCGGGCAAAATTTTACAAACCCCTCCTTTCTCGGCTAAGATCATATCTAGGGCCATTCTATTCTGGAAAGTCATTTGGGATGTGGCCTGCAGCTGTTCGGCCAACCCCTGGAGGGCGTCTCTGGTGTAATTAACGAAACGCTGTTGGTTGTAATAAATATAATTTATCCAGTTTAAATTCTTGTTTGCGGTAACTATGGTAAAAATTGATTCAAATCCTGCAGCAACCTCATCTCTTGCTTTAAACTCATTGGGTACCCCCCTAGGCACCCCAATGGCATCAATGTAAATGTGAGGGTCAAAACTTCCTTTTACTGGGGCTTCACGTTTAACCTTAGTGTGGCTGGGCCCATGGGTGTTGAGGTGTGTGTCAGAGATAATGTGTATAGGCATAATGGCCTTAGTCAAAGTACACTCCCCCCACCACTCTGTGTCCATTCTGGATCTTAACTGTAAATCCCCACACAACCAGTAAATATCTCCTAATGACCTAGTGTGATGCTGCAGTAAACGTACAGGAACAGTTCGATATGTAGCACAATATCCTTCGGGAAAGTTACCCACAAATTTACCAATCCCATCGTGCATGGCATAGCAAGTGTAATTACCTTTATATATTGTAATACCATCTGGGGGTTTGACATCCTGGGTTAGGAGAGGATACTCCTTTGTCCATGCAATACATATGGACCTGTTAAAATTATAGTGGTAGGCAAAAAGGCTTAAAACACATTCTTCTATATCTACTGGTAGGATTAAAGGCACGGTACCCAAGTGAGGCCGGGCACCGCCACACACATAACATGCAGTTCTATTATGCTTATTAGCATTATATTTCATCCATTCTAACCATAGATTTACATAATTAAAAACTGTTTCAGCGGCCATGGTATCTTCAAAAGTGGGGTTAGCAATGGCCATCATGTCTTGAAAGGTCTGGATATGAGGTTTTAATGGGTTAGGGACCATATGGGTGGCCCCGTGCCACTCAGAAGAGTTGCACATATCTTTAAGGTAGAAATGCCCTAACTTTTTATAGGAACCCTTTTTCCAATACATTCCCATCACATACTGGTCCGCATCTGTTGGGCTTGGATGCTCAATGTTAAGAATTAATTTCATTGGTGTACTCCCCGCAGGCTTTCTCAAAGTCATCCTCTGGAGGAGGGATCTACCATGATCATCTACTTTAGATACGGCACTTTTTGGTTTGTAACCCCAGGCAGGCCCGGCATTCCATCCCGCCGCCCCCCAATGGTCACAATTGTGCCCCCATTGCTTGTCAACTACACAAACATATGGGTCTTTCGAATGAGGGATATCTCTATAGATGCTCTGGATTTGTGGTGTGGGAAATGGGCATTCTACAATATCACAGTAGTCAAAGGTATAAGTAGCCACCTGGGTGCACGATGAATTATACCAGAAGGTGTACCCACTAATATCTTTGGTAATGGCTACTTGCTGGGCCTTCATAAGGCTAATTAAGGAGAAGATGTACCAGAGATACATGTTTGTGCGATATTCGCTTCCTCTGGGGCAGGAGATTTCTTGCAGTGGGAAGCGTGGATCCAATTTGGCCTACCGGCCAATTTAACGGAGGTTGCAGTAATCAGGAGAACTTGGAATGGACCGTCAAATCTCGGTTCTAGGGTATTTTTCCGCACAAACTTCTTGACCAGGACCCAATCTCCAGGAAGTAGGTTATGGGAACCTGTATCCAATTCGGAATCTGGAATTGAAGAGAAAACTTGGGCATGTATTTTGTTTAGGACACTTGCAAGTTCAGTTACATAGTCTACTAAAACATCTGATTGGAGTTGCAACTGCTGCGGATAATAACAACCTAGTCTGGGTGCTGTCCCAAATAGAACCTCATATGGGGACAGTGAATGCTTCCCTCTAGGTGTGTGCCTAACACTAAATAAAGCTATTGGTAGGCTTTCTGGCCAGGACATCTTTGTTTCTTGTGACATTTTTAACATTCTGGTTTTTAGAGTGCCATTCATGCGCTCCACTTTACCACTACTTTGTGGGTGGTAAGGGGTATGGAAGGCTAGAGTCACCCCTAGGGCGGTCCAAATTTCTTTAGTCACAGTTGCTGTAAAGGCTGGGCCTTGATCACTCTCAATGACTTCTGGGAGTCCGAATCTACATACAATATCTGTAAGTAGGCGCCTTGCGGTTGTTTTTGCAGTGATATTGGCCACTGGGTAGGCTTCTGGCCAGCCTGAGAACATGTCCACTATTACTAGTGCATATTCATGGGGCCCACTCTTGGGCATTTGGATGTGGTCAATTTGAATCCGCTGGAAGGGGTACATGGGCTTTGCCAGGTGTTTCGCAGGTACTTTAACTGGTCTCCCTGGATTGCATTTTGCACAAATGACACAGGCCTTGCAGAAGCTATTGATCAATGTTGTGATTCCAGGTGCTTCATAATACTTCTGTATGAGGGCGGCCATCAATTCTTTTGACAGGTGTGCAGGCCCATGTGCCCATTGGACAACTGCTGGATACAAATTTCTGGGAAGACAAAATTTGAAGTTGTTGTAATATATTCCGTCCTTTTGGACAGCTCCTTTCTTTTTCCATTTCTGGATTTCTTCAGGGGTGACTGCAGCTTGCTGTTCTTGTAAAATTCGCAAATCAGTAGGAAGAGTTTGCAGAGCAAAAATAGGAACTTCTTCTTCTTCTTGTCCGGACACTTCTTCATCCACTTCCTGCAGATCCCTGGCCGCTAGCTTAGCAGCCTGATCAGCTAGATGGTTGCCTTTTGCTTCATCTGTATCCAATTTCCCATGGGCCTTGACTTTCAAAACGGCCACTTCTTCGGGAAGTAGGAGGGCATCCATTAGCTCCTTAATTGCAGTGCTGTGTTTGACTGGTGTACCGGCGGTGGTAAGAAATCCTCTTGTCTTCCAAATTAGGCCGAAGTCATGTGCCACACCCAAAGCATATCTTGAATCTGTATAGATGTTGGCACGTTTTCCTTCGGAAATTTTGCATGCTGAAGTCAGAGCCTGTAATTCAGCTTCTTGCGCAGACATTGCTGGCGGTAAGGATGATGATTTGATGACTTCGTCTGTTGTGGTTACGGCATATCCTGTGTGATATGTTCCTCCTTCATCGGCATATCTTGATCCGTCCACAAACAGGGTAAAATCCGGATCTGGTAATAGATTCTCATGCACAGTTGGTAAGTGTACTGTTTCCATTTTCATCTGTTCAAAACAGTCATGAGGTGTTTCTGGGTCATAATCATTCTTTATGACCAGGTCTTGAAATTCCTTTTCCAGGAAATGGCGTGGCCATGCTTCCAGAAGGTCAGTTGTTGGGTATTTGGCAATACCATTTTCCTGTAGCTGTTCTTCGTTCATGGTGGCCCATAGTTTTGCCATGGGCCCAAGATCATTCCATGACATTGTCTTCAACTTGGTAACAGGAATATGTGGGATAGCGGTATCCCAATGGCGGTAGAGGTAGTTGAGTTGTTGAGGTAGCTGGACCAAGACCATGCTATTACCTTCAGAGTCACAATAGAAGTCTTGTGCAGTGAGCTTTACATCGGTCCAGTGGTAAAGCTCATCTTCATAGCAAGGTTCGGGAGTAATGTTTGGCTTGTACCACATGGTACAGAAGGCGTAATCCGGGCCTTCACAAAGAGGTGTCTCATCTTCATAAAATGACAAATGTGGATGCATGACTTTCTTGATACATCCACAGAGCAGGTAAATGTAGGTTTCATCCGTGATAAATCCATAATAGATACCCCCCTCAGGGAGTGGAAGAAGAGTGGACGGATTAAGCACTTGACATCTTTGGATGGAAATGTTGTCAGGCAAAAGAAGATGACACTGTAGGCGCAGGTGTCTGGCTGGAGACACGTGCTTGAGCTGGACCTGGTTGACAATAGCAGAAATGTCATGAGGGGCCAAAACAACCAGAGGGTGGCCAAGGACCAGGTCCGAGGTTCTTTCTATGAGCTCTCTTGCGGCAAAAACAGCCCTGAGACAGGAAGGAGTCCCTCTGGCCACAATGTCTAGTTGACATGAGAAATATCCAATAGGCCTCTGGCGGCCTCTTAAGTCATTCGTTTGGGTGAGAACTCCTGTTGCGTGGCCCTGTCTTTCAGAGACAAATAATTTGAAGGGTTTGGAGTAGTCAGGTAGGCCCAAGGCAGGAGCAGAAGCAATGGCACGTTTTAAAGCACCGAAATTGTCCAGAGCTTCATTGGTCAGACAGAATGGGTCAGACTTAAGAGCATCATAGAGAGGTTGCATAAGCAGAGAGGCTTCTGGGATCCATGCTCTGCAGTAGGAAATGAGGCCTAGGAAGGCATGAAGAGACTTTGAAGTCCTTGGAGGCGGAATGTCCAGAACAGCTCTTACCCGGTCCCGAGTAAGATGTCTGGTACCTTGAGATAGGCAATGTCCAAGGAAGATCACTGAAGATTGACAGAATTGTAGCTTGATGAGCGAAGCTTTGCATCCTTGTTCTGCCAAATAGCAAAGGAGACTAAGTGAGCAATTTTCAGTAGTAGGTACATCAGCTCCACAGAGTAACAAATCATCCACATACTGGAGCAGAACAACTTCTGGGTGCTCGGCTTGCCATGGATCAAGAATGGTACCCATGGCCTTTGCAAATTGACTTGGAGAATTTTGTGCCCCTTGGGGCATGACAGTCCAGGTATACTGTTGCATCTCATGAGTGAAAGCAAATAGGTATTGACAGGAAGGGTCCAGGGGGACACTGAAAAAGGCATTGGCCAGGTCAATGACTGTGAAGAATTTTGCAGATGGTGGGACTCCAGAGAGCAGAGTATGGGGATTTGGTACAAGAGGGGTATCCAGGACGGTAGCTTCATTAACAGCACGGAGATCCTGGACCATCCTGTACTTCTCTGGCTCACCCTTTGGAGTTTTCTTTTTTACAGGAAATAACGGGGTGTTGCATTCAGATTTACATTTTACCAGGGCACCCTTCTCCAGGAGTGCCTTGATGTGGACAGAGATTGCAGCAGACTGTGCTGGTTTTAATGGGTATTGTGGTTTCCTTGGTAACTTAGCTCCTGGAATAAGCTTTACCACCACAGGGGGAACATTTAGGTGACCTATGTCCTCTGGGCCTGAGGACCATAACTTGGCGGGCACCTGTGTTTTTAATTCCTCTGGGAAATTGGACCTTAATTCTGCTGCTTCCTCACGGGGCTTTTCTAAATGCAGCATCAAAGGCAGGGAGCACAGGGCCCGTCTGGGGTGAAGGTGATGGATGCTTGCAGGCGTGAGAGGACATCAGCACCTAACAGGTTAATTGGGCATGTGGAGGATACTACAAAGCGAGCGAGCAGGCTAGAACCAACTCGTAGTGGAGTTGTTAAAGGGCTATGTCTCGGCTGGCCATCCACTCCAACACAAGAGACATCAATATTTGACAGAAAAGATGGGTCCGGCAGGTCTTGTTCTCGCAGAACACTACGGGCTGCACCTGTGTCAACAAGAAATGTGGTGGGGTGGCCTTCAATGGGCAAAGTCACTGTGGCAAGTGGCCCCCCTTTATCCCCTGTAGACACTGCCATTACAGGGGTTACAGACACAGGCTTGCCAGCTTCCTAATCATCTGGTTCTTCAACAATTGGAACCTTTTTCTCGGTCTTAGGGCCTGGGGCAGGCTTGGAGAACTTTTTGGGTGCCCCTGGTTCCCTTTTAGGTTCCGGACAGTCACTTCGGTAGTGTCCCTGAGCCCCACAATTAAAACAAATTACATCCTCTAACTTGACTCCCTTGGTGCCGGAGGTGATGGGGGTAGCGCGGGCCACCATGAGGGGAGCTGGATTGGATCTCCTTGGGGTCTGAACAGATTCCAAACCTCTAGCAACTAAAAGTAGGGTATCCAGGGGAACAACCTTATATTCAGGGCGTGCAGCAATGATTCCTTTACGTATAGAGTCTTTAACACCTTGGACAAACGCACCTGACAGCATTTGTGAATGAATTTTGTCAGTGAGATCAAATCCTAAATCTGTGAACATTTGATACAGTCTTGCATGGAACCTTTCTACTGATTCTCCTTTATCTTGAATAACATCAGTGAGGCCAGCAGCCTGATCTGCAAGTTTGTCTTTAGCCCATTCTCTTAATTGGGTGCAAAAGGTTACCCCGGAGGGGTAATCAACATCACTGGAAAGCAGATCTGTACTGAGGTGACGGGCCATGCTCGGCCAGTATGCATCTCCTGCTTTAATAGCACAAATGCTCAGCAAATCACGCCATGCGGCGGAATAGGTCTTTTGAATTTGAACTATCCCTCGGTAAAAAGGCATAGGCTGTTTTTCTGGGTCGGGGAGCGATTTCATTAATGCGCTAGCTTGAGTGGGGTTAAAGGCAACATATTTAGGAGGGGTCCGTTCACCCCGGCCCTTGTGTCCAAAGGGATCATCGATGGAACGATGAGTTGAGGCTCCTGCAGCGGCTCCTGCGGCCTCCGACGAGTCCTGGGATGAACTATCCTCATCTCTCTCATCTAATTCTATGATCTGAGCTTTCTTTCGTGCAGGGCCCGGGTAAGGTGACAGGACCGGAGGATGAGCGGGGGTCCCAGATGCGGGGGTGGCTAGCGAGTCATAACCGGGGGATAGGTAGTCACCGGGAATTACCGGCATCAGGGCTGTACTGGGGGCCGCCATATTAGTGGCCGGAAAGGGTAATGTATTAGGATTGAGGGAAGAAGTGGCGGCCATATTGGATGAGGGCACATCCGAGGCAGACTGTGCCGGACTGGGCATGACCGGAACCTGGGGAGTGGCTTGGGGAAGGGGTAGTGGATATCCGGGATAGGGCAGGGTCATGGGATATGGGAAGGGGTAGGGCCAGGCTGGGAAGGGGAAGGAGGTGGGATATTGGACTGGGGTGGAGATGGGAGGGGACGGAGAGGGATTGGTAGGGGTGGGTGGAGGGGGAGGAGTTGGGGCGAGGGTGGAAGAGGTGGTTAGTTGGGCGGATGAGGAGGGGAGGGGATCATGAACGGAGAGGGAGCGTAGGGAAGGAATGGCAGATGAAATGTTAGGGAGAGGTACAGCAGGTAGCGTAGGGATGGATGAGGATGATGGGAATGTTAGGGACGGGGAGGGGGAAAAGAAAGATCCATCAGAATTCAGGACCGGGCAAACAGGGGAGGTGGCGGGATGGGGGTTAGGAGGAGTGGGGAACATAGTCAGCTGGCTATCACCTACTGCTGACTGAACCTTGGGGATAGACGTCCCCTGGGTGCCACTTTGGGGCGCTGGCTGAGGGTAGACCCCAGCAACACAATTCTGATGATACACAAACAATTTCACACCTTTGTGATTTATTTCTTCCTCAACCCAACCTTCTAGCTGAATAGCCTTCGCTACTCTGTACCATGCTTCAGCAGTCTTTAATAAACCATTATCCGTAAGCTTGCCTTTCATTTCTGCCAGTAACTTACGCCAACTTTCTGGTTGCAATCTTCCACCCGTTGGTACAGTAATTTTACATACTTTTGCAATCTTTACAACACCTTTAACCATCTCCTCACCCTCTCTGTTTTCTACCAAATCACATGCTAACCAGCCCTTACTGGGCTTACCTAAATCCTGCCCCATAATCCCCCTACCCCTATACCAGCGTCCTAGATAGAGAGAGAGAGAGGGAAAACTGAACAAGAACGTCTACAATGCTCGACTGCCACCTGAGAACCGTGGGACTTTCTCAGATGCGTCTTCCCAAAACGTAGACTAGTCACTGAATCCGCCTACCCGAGGTGGTAGACACGGATTGGAGCGAGGTGAGAAGTGTGTGACCAATCACTTCTCTTTCAAGAGGAATGGGAGTGGATAGTATAATAATATAGGAAGTACAGAAAAGATGAAAGGCAAGGAAAATCCTTAGAGACAGATACAGGAGTTCATAAGACTCCTAATTAGACAAACAAGACAACAATACAATTGAAATACAGTGCATGCATCACAGTTCAAATGAAATCAACAATAATCCCTTTTCCTTTTACATGTGCTTACTCTAAAGTCACCTCCCTCAACCTCGTAGTGTCCCCGCTCGGAGAATGACTTCCTCAAGTCTCACTATCACAATTAAATAATCAGTGGACCTTCAACTCAACTAGAGCCGAAGGGTCCGGGTCAGGACGTCCCCAACTCAACTAGAGCTGGATGGTCCGGGTCAGGACGTCCCCAACTCAACTAGAGCTGGATGGTCCGGGTCAGGACGTCCCCAACTCAACTAGAGCTGGATGGTCCGGGTCGGGACGTCCCCAGCTCAACTAGAGCTGGATGGTCCGGGTCAGGACGTCCCCAACTCAACTAGAGCTGGATGGTCCGAAAGCGCACAGTGAAGCTAGCTAGGCTATCAAAGTGACACAAAATTGGATCACAGGAAACTATGATTCTACACAGATTCCACAGTTCCACAAACTTCTTTTTCCCTACAGCCCCAGCCACGAGGCTCCTAAAAGAGTTAAACAGGAAAAGATGACCCCCAGGAACACATCCACAGGTCAACCCCCCTTTTTCCCTACAACCACAGCACCGTGGTTCCTAAAAGGAGTAAAACAGGCAACAGAAGACCCAGGCAAATCCCCTTAGGTCCACCCCCCTTTATCCCAAAAGAGGTAAAATACAAACAGATAGACAGACACACTGAAGACCCAAGCAAATCCCCTCAGGTCCACCCCCCTTTATCCCAAAATGGGGAAACAGGCAAACAATTCAAACACACCCAGGCAACAGATAGACTAAAATGCAGGTAAACAAATGAGTAACGAGGCACCGGGCAAGATATTACCTGTCTTTGATGTCCTCCCGGGAAGCAGTCACAGACACGTGGACGGGTCAATCAAAGGGGCCGGAACATACCGGTGGCTCTGCAGAAGTCTCTACCGTGTACCTGGAGGTGATCAGTCTCCTTTCCTTCCCCCCGGATTCCTCCGTCCACCCTTGTCTTCCTTAGGACGGCTCACCGGCCGGACATAGCCCGATGCCCCACGTTGGGCGCCAAGTTGTTATGGTACTTTTTGAAAGTAAACCAAAATGTTCAAATGTCTATCTGTTCCTGTCCAAATCAATAAAATTAAATTGCGTATATACGCTGAAGTAATTAAGTCTGACACACGAGGTTCAGGTTAAAATAACTTCGAGAAAGTTTATTGGCAAGTGAAGTAAAAGCGGGCGCGCAGGCCCTTTTAAGAGGCATTTTGCGTCATCATTGATTATTAGAATATCAGCAAATAAACATCATCAATTGGATTAATTGTTAAGTGTCGGTGTTAGTGTCTTACCTATTGGTTCAAAAATAAAAAGGTTAGTCCCGTGCCCACCCATCAGAGGTGGGATTATTCTGGACACGGGTGGGGATAAGGGGGTCCTAAGCGTCATTTTACACGGTCAATAATATCAGGCTTCATGTCCAGGTGCAAGGTCTCTTATGAATAGAACATTTCATTACTACTGTGTTCTGTGGCCTTCAAACTATACTATCTTACAAGTTCTAAGGAGTAGCCAGCAAGTCTTAAGGAGTAACCAGCACCTCCTGGTATTTGTCCTTGCAGGAAAACACAGTCTTTTGTCTACTGTACTAATTGGGTTGAGAAGTTCAGTCACGTAATGTAGTTTTAAAATGAACAAGTTAAGTCATGAGGACAAAATGGAGGATTGAAGAAGTCAGGTTAAAAGGACAAAATGGAGGATCATCACAGTATAAAGTTAAAATGGAGTTAGTACAATAATTCAATACAAGTATAACAAGGATTTTTAATAATCCCACATCAGTAGTAACCATGAGCTAAATTAATTGTGTAATTGACAGTGATCACTTCAAGTGTGTAGGCAGATCTATGCATATACTGAGAACAATTTATCTAATTAGTTTTTCTGAAAGATGCAATGTAAACTATGCTTTGTTGTTACGTTACTTACGCTATAAGTAATATTATTTGTATTTTTAAGCTGCAATGTTAGCCATGCTTTGTTGATATGTTACTATGTATATATGATTTGTTCATATGTTTGTTACAGTGTATACTTTTACGATGTTCAAATTACATGTACATATATTTTTTGAAAGTGTTTCTGTTTTAAAATATGGTGTTTTTTATTGTGTATTTTTTACTACAATAGAATCATTAAAAAAACACAGCAAGATTTCAATGCAAGCAGATGAACTTTTATCTTACTTACACATCTTAAAGCCATCCCATTACAAGGCCACCAGTGTGAAATGTGCTAGTGAAATATTTCTATTTTTTTTTTGTTTTTTATATATACATTTTTGAATTCCATTATTCCAAGTGGTATTTTGTATCTTATTACTGGAACCTGGAAGCTGGCCCTCCAATAATACAATTATTGTTAAAGATCCAAATGTTAGAATTATACCACCTGAAGTCTTCCACCCTTGAACATTGGATTCTGCTCAAGTATTCTGGATATCATTATACTTTTACATTTTTTTCTATGATATAAAGCCTTTGTCTGCCCTTCTGTTTAAATTCTAGGTACACTGACTATGACCAAGCCTATATGCTACACGTGGACTATACCTAGTCCACTTCCAGTCACATCGGAGCTAAGATAATAGCTTAACATCATATGAGTGTGACACTTTATTCCCGTTGTAAGAAATAATATGTCCTTTTAGTGGATTCAAACTATATATTTGTTTATATTTTTTTTATTCTGGGTGACTACATTGCTACATAAACCTACATGCAAGACTGCTAGACACAACTATAAATTAACTTCAGGCATAACTTCAATCTTGGTTGTAAGGTATTGCTGCCATCTATTCCAATAAGAGCTATATTTTTTGTATTTTGGCCATCTTGGAGTTTTTGTCTTTTTTGTTTTTGTTTGTTTGGTATGTTTTTTTTTGTTTGTTTTTTTGTTTTTTTGTTTCTTGCTTATTTTTTATTTATTTTTAAATATTGTATTTTTCTTTTTGAAGCATTATTTCTATAATACACAATGCATCAGTTGTTCCTTTTATTCGTTCAGCTAGCTTTTAAACAATATGACTAGCAACAAACATAAACCATAAAACATTCTCGTGCATTTGAAAGTAAAAATATTTTACATTATCCCCAATGTTGTTCTGTGCCCTTTATAACCTGAACAGGCCCCCTCCTCTTTATTCCCTTTCAGTACTACTCATCTGACCTCATTAATTTCAAATGTTCTCTATTCCATACCTCCCACCAATGTTCTCTTCACCTTGACCTATACTTGTCCTTACCCCAAGGGGCCGATATTAATTCAGGCAGATCCCACCTGATTCTATTGTTTATTGTGTATGATGATTACACAATCAGTACATGTGAATCGCTCTGGAGAAGTGAGCTCTATAAAATATGACATAAATATCAAAATAATGCACCTTTTATGTGATTTATGTTGTTTCAACAATATTTAAAATAAATTTCAAATTAAGCTTTAGCTTTTTCCCTTATAGCACAGATATCTTGCATAAATACATCTACATTTGTGACATTTATTTTTAGTCAACATTTAATTAGTGTGCTAGGTTAAAAAAAAGTTGATCCTTACAGATGACACTGTGCACCAGCCAGGTTAGTTAATAAAGCTATGAGCTGACCTTCAGCATTAAACGTGGACCTTAAAGTCCATTTTTCCCATGAAAACCTGTTTTAACCTACGTGCTTGGTCAAATGAAGTTTGATTTGCGTTGCCTTGACAACCTTATCCAAAGGTTCATTCCTCTCTGAATAACTGTAGAATAGGGCACGTTTTTAGAAATTGAGGGTCAATATAGAAAAAAAATTAATTAAAAATATATTTCTCAGATCCATAGATTTGGATTTTTAAAAAACATAGCCAGGGAACATAGCTTGCTTAATATAGCAGGTGCTTGTAGAATTCTTAGGCTCCCCATGCTCCCCACTCCTCCAATAAAAAGAAAATGCAGATAAAAGTAAGTTTCATTAATTTTTTTTAATTAAAGTTGCAGAATATGAAAATCGTATATATGTGCAGAATTCTACTTGTAATGTGTTGGGGTTTAATCTGTGAATGTGTGTGAGTGTATGCTGCTGTGTAGATGTATGCAGGGTTAGAGATAATGTTACAAGATGATAGGATAAAAGGTTAGAGAGGGATTTATGTCGGAGTTAAATTACAAAGGGTAATTAGCATTAAGAGATTTTAAAACGAGTGTGGTTTAAGTTGTGGTATATATTACAATTATTGGGTTATGGGTTAGGGTTAAATTTAGTATATGGGTTAATAGTTTTTTAGGATTATTAAGTTTAGGGTTAGAGGTGTGTCAAGTTTACTACTGGGGTGCATGAGGTAAAGGTTTTTTTCAGGTTTAGGCTTTGAGTGCTAACGCTTGTGATGAACAGAAGGGTTTGTTTAGGTTTTGGAAAGTGTTAAATTTGAGGTTAGGGAAAGGTGTTTAGGGTATAGATATGTAGTGTTTGAAGGGTGTCATAGGATTGATAGTATAGCTGCAGGATCTGTTGAACAGTGTGCATCACTCAATTCTGTTCTATGATATACAGTGTGCATCACTCAGTGCTGTCACTGCTCCTTGCACAATCCA
Source organism: Pelobates fuscus (assembly GCF_036172605.1). Taxonomy (NCBI): domain Eukaryota; kingdom Metazoa; phylum Chordata; class Amphibia; order Anura; family Pelobatidae; genus Pelobates; species Pelobates fuscus. The sequence goes on along the minus strand of NC_086326.1, from coordinate 78,666,719 downwards.
CTTCCTGTGCGAAACTTTAATAATGGGCAGATGGGAACTTCCTGTCCAGCCTCACACACAGACACTTTAGGAGCTGGGACAGCATTGAGTTTTAAACCTTCGATAGCTGTTCCTGAAGCTCTGCTATCAAGCATAGAAAGCAAACTAACTAAGGACACTAACCAAAACGCCTGGTGCTTATACCTTACCAGCCCACCTAAGCTTCAAAAAGGCATATAAGTGCTGCAAACAGGTGTCCCCTACAGGACAAGCACCTGTAGGCCGGTGCCCATTCTGCCTAATGGGAAATTCATCCCTGCAGAGGAAATACAATTTAAAAGTGAATTGAATAAATATGGGGCCATCATAACACCTTCCAGACCAGGGTTATTGAAAACCATTGTTATCATGGCAGCCCTGAAAGGTCATTGGTGGTAAAGGAATTAAACAGAGAGAAAGCTAATTGTGTCATTTAAAGTGGAATTATCCTAAAAGAAATATAACGTTTGGATATATTGTAGCATATGATGATGCATGCAAAGTTATAATGCCCATATCACGTTCATCTAAAATATAATCATTTTTTATTCAATCCATCAGCCTCTTTTGATGGTTTTATTGGAAAAGAAAAATCAGTGAGAAAGGGTCATTGATCCTTTTCTAACCAGTATAAATCAGGCTGGCATTGTTCCAAACAGCATGACAGTTCAAACGCCCGCAGAATGCACAAGAATCACAGCAGCCCAGACTAAAGGGGAAGTATGTTTTTTTTGGAATGTGTCATATTTTAACATAAATTTACAGATGAAAAATTAGGTTTCTTGCAGTAGTTATGGTGCATGGATTCTATGAGTGCTGTCTCGCAAAAAGATTTATTGGCTACCAATGCCGATCCACTTAATCAGAGATATCACAGTAACATCATGCACTGAGAGGCACAGATTATTAATTATAGGATGATTTAGCCATTACAAATTACTCTAGAATTTCTCACATTTCCCCTGTAAATTACATAGTTACATAGGCTGAAAAGTGACATGTGTCCATCAAGTTCAGCCTGCCTCACTTTTGTTTTTTGCAAAAGAAGGTAAAAAAAAAACAGTTTGAAGCACTTCCAATTTTGCAACAAGGTAGGAAAAAAGTTCCCTTTTGACCCCAAAATGGCAATTAGATTGATTCAGCATCCCCAATTCAGCTTAATTCTTGAAGAACTGAGTATTTCAAAGAGAAAGGAGCTATATTCCAGCTTTCTCTGCCTCTCAAAGCATGTTGTGAACACCTAGTTCTTAATCACAACAAAAAATAATTTGTATAGATAATGAGAGTGTGTGATTTCCTAATTTAGAGGGTTTTTCACTAAAGTGAGAATTCCAAGTGAATTTCAAACTTATGGTGAAAATTGTCAAATTGGAAAAATTCTCTAAGACAGCTATGCTTTTTTTTCCAGTTCGGGTACTCTGGGCTTATGTAACGAACCTCAGGTACTATGTGAAGTACGTTCGTTCGCATACTCCCGAAAATGCTAGGGATTACAGCCCGTTCGCAAAGAGCGTTGATTCGTAAGTTCCCGAAATCCAAGCTGTTCGTGAGAATAAATCAAGGGGTTTGTCGTTTGCATACACAAACATCAGGCGAGACTTGATGAAGGGTACAACAGGAATCTTTTATTATGGCCAGGTGGCCCACTTATATACACAGACCCCCAGCATGGGGTCTCAAGCAAGGACATAGCAGAACACTCCCACAACATGCCCAAAACACGCCCAAGACACACTCAGGCATCTCTATGTCTGGGAGATAAGTTAGTGTACTTTCCTTAAACTAATTATCTCCCAGGCACTAGAGTTACAAAATATAAAACATAAAATATTAAAAATACATACAACACCTATAGTGTTATGGGCAAATGCAAATATTACAAGTTTTAGAATGAAATGTTGTATTTCTTAAACTGTGTACTTTGTCTTTAAGAGATATTGCAAGTTGACAAGGTGTTAGAAATGGAACATATTGTTTTTCATAGATGTTTCTTTAAGCAATAACCTCAGTGCATAATATGTTTGCGCCATTTTGTCCCAGACGAATTACAATAACAATAATGCATAAACAAGCTTCAAGGCTATACTACGACTCTTTCAGTACACAATATACTGTGGTAACCCCAAGTTAATGGAACTTCCCCAAATCCGGGAATCTCCCACGACTGTGCACTTACGTCTTAGTATAAACAACAGATAAGCTATTCAGACTTTGGGAAGCCATCTTGTCCCAAGTTGGTGGAAGTTCCCCAAGTCAGGAAAATTTCCATGACGTGTGCACTTGCTTTTAGTTATGGCCTTGTATCTTTGCCAAATTAAGGGAGGTCCTAAATTGATTTAAAGTAGACAAGTTACTTTTTCATATATGAACTATGGTAACTCTAAAATGACGACACTTAAGGTATAAATAAGCGTACTTTTAAATGTTAACACACAGAGGAGAGACTTGGAGACGACGCTGCTCCATCTTAAAATGACTGAGAGGCTGACATGATGACATGTTCAGAAGGGTATGTTAACCTATTAATGATATTTGCAAGCATTTAATTTCATCTTATAAACTCTGCTATAATGGATGTTATATGTCTATATTTATATTTTTATATAATAAATATCTAAAAGACAAAACTATTGCTTCCAAGACAATCCTTATTTTATATTGTATTCTCAATTATTTACATATGTTAAATAGAGGATCTCTTACTAACTATATAACATTATGGCTAAGATATCTGTATGGTTAGCCCTGCTAAGTTCTATGCTTTAAGACATTATAGAGGTAAATAAGGGAACCGCCCACGGTTACAATTGGCGACCACGAAGGGACTTGTACTTGGAAGCGTTAAATAAAAGATAATAAATACCTAGGTAACCTCTTATACGTAAGAGAAGACACAATACTTTGTCATGGCACAAGTCTTGAAATATCAAGAATCTATTGAGCTATTTGCAGCCCAGACTCAGAGAGAGATCTTCATCATTAGAGATGATTTTAATGTGAACTTGTACAAGGCACTTTAAGTTCCGTTGCCAGGTACATTGTAATTAGCATACAATGCTGAAATTGTGGATCTTAATATCATAAGAGAACAAATATACATATTTGGTAATCTCCCTGATATGCCTAATACACCAGCACAGCATGGCCCATTAGTTCCAGGACAGTGGATTGCAGGCAGGGGGATATGTTCTCTTTGTAGCTGCGTAGTATGCATGCGCAGGAAAAAGATTAATGCAAAATGTTGTCAAAAGAAAAGTGATAAGACAGAGAGCGATGAAATTTGAAGTCTAATTCCAAGAATGCAAAGAAAATTGCATTATGGCTTAATGAAAACATTCATGCAACAGACAGACAGGACTTTTAATTATTGAATTACTGCGTTCTGGATTCTAATGTCCACTATATATGAAAAGTTTCATAAAACAGTGATAATTTCCATATTGTCAGTTACGCTAGCTGTTGATTGAAAATCAGGAATTATAACAGCATAACTATTTTTGGAGTCTGGAGTTTCCAGCCAAGGTTGCAGAGATAGAGACATGTAAACATTCCAAGGAATTGAGAAGTCGTTGGTTTATATTCCAAATTATGAACAACATTATTACATACAGCCATAAAGAGAAAGACATGGCTTTTAATACATTCAGTGCAGTACAATGCAGTACACTGCAGCATATATTTTATATAATATATGCTAACTAGCTCATATTTGTTCCTAAACAGAGTTGAAATTATACTACCCTCCTAGAAAAAATGCAACCGGTGGTTATACATCCTTTGCTTCCCTAAATGCTCTGCAAAAATAAATATTTATAAAATGATTAAAAATAATATATATGTAAGATAAATCAGGGCAAAATAAAATTGTAACTATACAGGATCTCTGATAACTTTTAAACAGAAATTATTAAAGGCTTATTTAAATAAAATGTTAAATACATTTACAGCTTTAAATGTAACCAAAATATACTAAATGATGTGTTAAGCAGCCAGCCCAATTCACTAGAATAGCATAAGTATTCTACTATTTAAAGTGCACAATTCCTGCACATAATGACTTTGCTTACTCAGGTACAGTCTTTAGTCTATTGCAATGGCAGGATTAAAATCCACCAATTTTAAAAGGGAAAGCTTACTTAAATAAGTGGTACTATCCCACTGTACCTGTATTGCTAGCAGTAAGGAAATTAGAACAATGATATTGTACTACTGACTCTAATCAGATCAGACACATGTAATCTCAGTGAATTTTATAAACTAGGTTTTCATAACACATAAAATAAAATAAATACACCAATGTTGTTTATAAATAAATGTATATAGACTAGGTAATAAGAGCATTTACATGCATTCAGCAGCCTGCTCCCTCAGAGCCAGAAACAGATTTAAAAAAAAATAAAAATAAAAAGTAGGTTTTAAAAAGTCCACAGTCAACCACACATGATGGGGTAAATCATTGCTTCTTTAAACGCTATATGCTGCCACAATTATGTATATAAATACAGATTAGGGCACAGCGTAGAAATAAAAATACAGTTTCAAATCTCATATATGGGGATTCAGTTCCACCACATATTGGTGTATCTTACACTAATTGCTAATACTGAAGGAGGCTAATTTTAATAATATGTTGTAAGAGCATTGTGAATATATATACTGCAAAATTAATGTGATATTGCAAAGCCAGCAATATTCTAAACAGACATTAAAAATTAAGAAAAAAAGAAAAATCATAATGCATAAAGAATAATGCAGTGTCAATTAAAGTGATAATGCTCTGATATAGTAAATCCCATTGCATATCACAAATCTGCTATATGAAAAGTATAATTAAAGTGACTTTACTGTCCAAAGCCCCCTCACATCTATTTTATAGAATCTATACTTTTCTGTGGTCACCTCCAAAGGGGCCTCTGAAACTGGGGGGCTGAGGAGGGGTGCTCATCCTAAGAGGAATCAGATTTCACATTTAAAATAAAATAAAATAAAAAATATAATAATAGAAGAGGGAACATCCAGAACATGCATTTTGTATATAAACTTAATTTGCAGATATTTATGCCTTAAAGACATATAAAGGATATTTCATTAAATATGCAGGTATCTTTAAAAATTAAGCAATGTTAAAAATAAATAAATAATAATAAAAAATATATATATTTTTACCACAATATAAACAGCTTTGTTAAACAGATTTAAGTACAAGTACTTATGTCAAGAAATATACCGAATCCGTTTACAACAGGCAGGTTTAGCATAAATGAGAAGTGGGGGATTTATTATTGCCCGAGAAATCTCTGAACATATTCAGAATTTTTGAGAGCAACAAGTATAGATAGCAGATTGCAATGGACACCATTACAATATTGCTTTACCGATTGAGGTCAGAGCTTTAAAGAATAAATAAATAAATGTTCTATATCTCGCTAGATCACTGGCTTTTAACGAACAATTTGCACAACACTTATAAAATAGTTTGTTATAATGCACAGTATAGCTGTGACAAAATAATATACAGAGTAAAAATACTATTTCACTGTTTAATAGACTTACCCAGTATTTAAAGATGACATGTTTCTTGCAAAGTCATCGGGACTTTGAGGGAGTTTCTAACTATGTTTAATTAAATAATTAATTTACTAAAGAAAAGAAAAAAGGTTTTGTTTTTTTCCCCTGCAAGTGAATATTCAGCGCAAGGTCATTTTGTGTTCACAGACTATTCGGATTTTAAAAAAACTGTTCTTTATCTCACGCTACGAACGGCCTTGTAATTCCTATGCACACTAAAAGTTGGCTTTTAAATGTTATTGTTTTAACTTTAATATTTCATAGTTAATACAGAGGATAAAGTAATTTAAAGAAAGTATATTGAAAGTATATTAATTGATAGGATTTAATTTATCTATTTTGGTCCACTGATCTCGAGTCTCAGTCTGGTGTTCAAATAGTTTTCCTTACGCTACGTCGTGTGTTTATATCCACAACTGCATGTTGCTTTGTGGAAACAAATTGAAAGCCTGGCATTGTAATACGTGTATGGACATGCTTATAACAAAGCATGGGCCCTCTCCTCATATAGTTGGCCGTTAACAGGCACTTTGATGCAATGTGTCTGTGGTCACTGGATCACAAAAGCATACCCTATCTCTCAGTCATGATGCAGAGTTTATGCTTGCAAGGATATCCAGACCTTATCCACCTGGTATCCGTATAAATACTCCTATCGTTTAGAGGGGTTAATTACATAATAACCTTTGAAGGTAATATGTTGGTTGTTCTTCCTATAGAGGAAAGATAGACTTGCCCAAAAGCTTTTTTATCGCTAGGACAAGCTCTTATAGAGAGAGGTAATGTACTTCTGACTCCTGAAAAGTAATATTGGTGGTCCAATATGGGATATACTGTAATTCATGTGTTTAGTAATCATAAGCATTTGCTTATTGCCACATTACTGATGTACTGTTTATTGAAATATTACTATCTAACGTACTTTTTGAATTACTATACATTGGAAGTTATCAACATCTCATGGTTATGAATATGCTTTTGTATGTGTTGATGCATGTACCAGGTTTACTTGGATATATCCTGTGCGAAGTGCAACCTCTGATACCACGTTTTCTAGTCTCACTTCCTTAGTATGCATTTGATAATCCCAGGACCATCCATTTGGATGGTGGTCCTGCAGTTACTGCAAAGGAAACCTAAAACTGGGCAATCACATTTGGGTTACTTTGGGATTTCAGTGCCCCAACCACCCCCAAAGTAGTGGGGTTGTGGTCTGGGAAAATGCTGAGGTTAAATGATTATTAACCAAGTTACTAGTTGCTTGCCCCACACAGTGGTATCTATTTATTCCTATGGTACATGTGAGCATTCACAACATACCTGATGATACAAATGGTGAGACACCATATGAAATGTTACATGTTTTTCACTGACAAACATATTTCTGCACCAGGGAGAGCTTAGAACCATTGGTTCTATTAGAGAAATTTAGGGAATTTTTTTTTTTTTCAGCCCATCTCACCATGCACCACCAACTTTTTCTTAGTTGGCCAGCTTGTCCTGGAGAGGGTGACTCCGAGAACTTTTACTACAGAGAACAATCAGAGCCAACAGAGAACAGTAAGTTTTGATATTTTACAACCTGCTAAATACTTACAGGACGTTCACAGAACCACTGACTGACACAATGGATGCTGTTAAAGATGACAAGATAAAACAAACAGAGGATGACAGAAATGCCACCAGAACACAGCCACTAGAATCATAGCCACGTAACAGACTGAATCATGATCTGACATCTGAACCTGCAAATGTGAAGGAGAAGGATGAACGACAGACGTGATACATTCACAGTTAACATGGAATGTATGAAAAATGAATCATCAACATCATTATGGAGAAAACAGACTGAACCTGAATCATCTTTTACAGTAAGAAAGAAATGCAAAGATGCAAGCAAAAGGATGCTAGAAAATTGGTTATGGTGTCTCCTTCTTACAATCTGCAGCATTATCATAACATCAACCCTAGCTGTCGTTTTAAAACTGCATTGGGATTATGTTAACAAGCAGGAAACACCTGAACTGAATTGGACTGCACACTATACAAGTTCTGTGATCGTGAGGACTACCTCCAAGAACCATCTCAAAAGGAGAGACACAGCTCACAGTGAAATGAATACACTGGTATTTCACAAGGAACCTATTGAGATCATTCCAAAAACCGATTATACATGAGAGAGATGTGATTGGACTATTTCAAATCCTAATAATGGACTCAACGATGATGGCAAAGCATGCTGAAATCAGAAAAAGATGGGACAGATGCTTGTGAAAGACTTTGGATGCACCTATGAAGGTGATGTAAGAAAAGACTATGCAATATAGTTTATCATTGAATGACTACCGCAAACAGCCTTCTTATGCTGAAAAGAAGTGCTATGTTAATTCTGGACATTGCTATTATCCAGACAGAAGATGACCGGAAAAAGAAATAAAGGCTGATAATTGTCAACACCCAGCTGTTTCTCAAGATGGAACATGGTACTGAGAAAACCTGATTGACTATCAAAGCGCCTCACAGTACAAGACACAGATTGTTGCCTACAACTCAGAAAACGTGGTTAATAGGAAGGAGCAGAAGAAGAGGAATATAGATTTCGTACTGGAGTGAAAACCACGCTGGAACAATATTCTGTAACAATGAACTTTACAATGACATTTGGTGGCATATGAATTTGAATTCGGAAGAAACATATCAATTAACGAAAGAAACCTTGATGCAATTAATAAATAATAACAACACAGGCCTACTAAGAGCAGATGCCCTGCCAACAGAATGGAATATAAAAGGCCAGCAAAATCTTTCAGAAACCTGACATCATGGGACACTTGTACTAAAGCACGATTTGCAGCTTTTCTTAAACTCTACATATTATTTACATACTTGCAAAGCAAAGAACTCCTGTAAACATAAACACAGAGACATTAATACAACAAGGAATCTGTCATGGTTCTGTTGCAGATGTGATCTACCGATGTACTCCTTGCTCTTTTGGTATAACTATACCAATCAAAACGTTAAATGGCTCCATAGAATCAAACGACAAAGGATTTTTGCTATATTCTGGACTTGCAGGAATGTGGTGCACGGACAGAAAAATTATAATTACTAAAGCAATCATGCTATTTGTTTCCCTGTATCAGAAATGTGTCAGTGACAACGTGTAATATAATACAGATACTATAATTAATGGTATAAAATAAACACATAATGTGTTAATTACAAAGGTAATTATTATTATTGCTAAAATGCCAAATGCAGCTGCAGTATGGCCTACAAACAAATATATTAGATAAAGTATAAGAGCATAACAGCTAATTACCCAGATAAATAATTGAATCATGATAGTTAAAGATCATATGATTACAATAACAACTGCAATAACGTTTAAACTTTAGAAGAAAATGTGAACTGTTCTTATTAAATCAGAAACTACTCGATATCTGTATAAGTTGGCAGAGTGGTATAATTAATATAAGTGAAGTACTTCAACAGTTAAAACTTAACTGAAAGACAGGCAGAAACTTTACTTCACCTATCATAAAGTTTATTTACAATGATAAACATATTCAGTCTGCCATAGCTAAGGCCAGCCAATGGAAATCAAAGAGTATTATGGATTAACCCGTCCAGGTGATATACATGATGATTTTGGAAATTGATCATTTAGGTCACCTATTGCAAACAGGTGAAAAGATGTCAAAGATATAAATTCAACATCCATACCACTCTATGTATATATATTAAAATACACGTAGAAATATTTTATCGGTTTTTCAAATACCAAGGAATTGTTATTTGGTTTGTGATGGTTAAAGGTACATAACGCCACCTATACACAAAGGTAGAGATAACATATAAATACCTTCAATATTGTATCTGAGTGCTTTCTTAACTCACTTTTAGAAATAATAAATATCCAAATCATCTTAAGCCACACCCAACAGCCACTGAAAAATATACTTAAACAATTAAGATTCTCATTGTTAAGCATCCAATCTTTCCATAATGGCTGTCAGATCTTGGTAAAAATAAAAATAAAATTCAATATTTGGGTGTTTCTGGTATTTTAAGCCACTAATAACTGTAGTTATTATATTATCTAACCATAACTTAGGGAATAAGTTGTCTTCTCCCTAACAGGACAAAGAACGATAAATAATGTCATATTTCCAATTATCAACTATTCTAAATATATTGAGACATTTTGAATAAAAGAGTATTTTTATCATTTAAAGATAATGTAATTTTACATACCATTGTGAACAAAGGCGGTAAATACTGTTTCATATTATCCTTATATCTCTAAATCATATACAATGGTTTTATCTCTAAAACAAAACACTAGAAAGATTAACTATGTTACTATTTCATCTATCATTATTATACAAAGTATAACAACAAATGTAAAGATTTTTCCACAGATTTTACCTGTTAACATTTTTAGCACAACAGCACCTGATGTCAGTGAGATGTCTATCACTGAGATGTTACAAAGATTCCAATCCAGCAAAAAGAGGCGTTCTTGAGATACCACTTCGATTGCTGTATCAACATAACATTTACTATAATGGGAACCATGTCACTTAAGACAATGTCTTGGATGTCTTGGAAACGCTGTCAATTAATTTATTCCGTAAAAGAATATCGGAGAGTATCCAATCTATACACATCATAAACGGTGTAAAAATATTTCATGAAAAAACAAAACAAAAAAAGCAAAGACAAAGACAAATACCAACACCATCACCACGGTGATAACAGATGATGCTGATTCAATATCTGCAACCAATTCTAGCCAAAAATTTGGAAAGCTGGACTCCACAACCTACACTCAACAAATACCCGGGTATTCTACAAACACAACCTCCAGCAATATATCTAAGGAATGTAAACTTCTACAGGCCTTTACAGACTTTGGATTACAAATACAATTACTACTTTTAACTTTGGATTACAATTCGTATCTGGATCCATCCAAGAATATCTTACTCTAGAACTTGGTGTTCTTTTCAATTCTTTCCCAGTCAAAAGCTTTGCTCATTTTAATCAACCACCTTTACAGGCAAAGATCACACTACGGATATTTTACTGTTACAACAATGATCAAAGATGCTGGGAGCACAAAAAAACCTAGACTGTTGGAGAACTTTGGTTCACTAATTTAAGGAAGAAATGGTCTACAATGTCCACAGTTTAATGGAGAGGGTGTTATGGGCAAATGCAAATATTACAAGTTTTAGAATGAAATGTTGTATTTCTTAAACTGTGTACTTTGTCTTTAAGAGATATTGCAAGTTGACAAGGTGTTAGAAATGGAACATATTGTTTTTCATAGATGTTTCTTTAAGCAATAACCTCAGTGCATAATATGTTTGCGCCATTTTGTCCCAGACGAATTACAATAACAATAATGCATAAACAAGCTTCAAGGCTATACTACGACTCTTTCAGTACACAATATACTGTGGTAACCCCAAGTTAATGGAACTTCCCCAAATCCGGGAATCTCCCACGACTGTGCACTTACGTCTTAGTATAAACAACAGATAAGCTATTCAGACTTTGGGAAGCCATCTTGTCCCAAGTTGGTGGAAGTTCCCCAAGTCAGGAAAATTTCCATGACGTGTGCACTTGCTTTTAGTTATGGCCTTGTATCTTTGCCAAATTAAGGGAGGTCCTAAATTGATTTAAAGTAGACAAGTTACTTTTTCATATATGAACTATGGTAACTCTAAAATGACGACACTTAAGGTATAAATAAGCGTACTTTTAAATGTTAACACACAGAGGAGAGACTTGGAGACGACGCTGCTCCATCTTAAAATGACTGAGAGGCTGACATGATGACATGTTCAGAAGGGTATGTTAACCTATTAATGATATTTGCAAGCATTTAATTTCATCTTATAAACTCTGCTATAATGGATGTTATATGTCTATATTTATATTTTTATATAATAAATATCTAAAAGACAAAACTATTGCTTCCAAGACAATCCTTATTTTATATTGTATTCTCAATTATTTACATATGTTAAATAGAGGATCTCTTACTAACTATATAACATTATGGCTAAGATATCTGTATGGTTAGCCCTGCTAAGTTCTATGCTTTAAGACATTATAGAGGTAAATAAGGGAACCGCCCACGGTTACAATAGGAACCCCCACAAATATTATATCACCGGATAGCCTGGATATAAACACCCAAGTTGTCCATATAGAGTTTAGATCCCACAAACACCCACCGGGGTAACATTTTGACTGACAGCACACGTTGCGTCTGCCAAATTAGTTCCAGAGAAATTTTCGGTGGTGTACCCGGGCAAGGAGGAGAACATTTCCCGGTATCCCTGGAGCAGCTGGGTGGCCTCAGCCTTTTTTTTAAGGATTGAAGTCTTTTTCTGGGATGGATAATGACATCACAGTGAGGCTGCCGGAAATGGAGCTACACTTCCAGCAACCAAGGAGTTAAACTCAATATATAAAGAGTTTCATAGTGAAATGCTGCAGTTACAGACTCCCGGCAACTCGAACACTTCAAATCACTGGACATAGTGTTTGGACTAACACTTTAATTAATTGTGTCCACAAAGGAAGAGAATCTTCATTCCGCAAGTTCAAGGTCAAACGAATGACACATTGTGGCCAGCGTATTTATGGAGATGTGATTGCAAAGTGTCATAAAAAGGACGTAGAAGTGCAGCATTCATCTTCAGTCATGATGCCGGAATGTTACGCGCCTTCAAAGCAAGTGACATGGTGACAAAGGCAGGAGGGGCATTAGAAGGTACACTGCCCTACCGAGTGAAGAATTCACAAGTGTACAAAAAGGTTGACATATCCCTCTCTTAAAGTCTTCAACTTACACACAAGCACTTTTATGAAATATTCAGTACTTCACAAGTCTAAATTTACATGAAATCATTTTCCAGTATTTACCACCTTCTCAGTGGCATGCAGGACCTTATATCGTTGGATTTTTAATGTCACATTGCTTCATCAAATAATGCGCTAGGACAACAACACACACACATAACATTTAGCAAGCACACCCCCTTTGCAGAGCCACACATTGCAGTAACACACAGCAATAACAGCTCACACCTGCTGCATGCCATTTATGGAGAAATCGAGCACACATGCCTATTAGCGCTGACACAGACTGTCATATTTTCTGCCCTTTTTTTCCATTTTGCTGCTACTTTTGCATTCACTGAGACAGACAAGAGAGATTTGTGACTCTGGGATCAATGATTAGCCTGGGAAACGTTGCCTTATGGTTTTGCTGTAGAACAGACTCATTAACTCCTTGTATTTCATTGTAACAAGTGTAAATGTGTTATGCCTTAATTTCTGATTGTCTTCCAAGATGTCAGTCTTCCAATACTGGTGGCTACTAATATGATATCTGCCACTGTAATTACTGCATTTTTAGAGCAGGATATAGTCTCAGGAGCGGTTGTACATAATATTATTATTATTATTGCCATTTATATAGCGCCAACAGATTCCGTAGCGCTTTACAATATTATGAGAGGGGGATGTAACTATAAATAGGACAATTACAAGAACACTTACAGGAACGATAGGTTAAAGAGGACCCTGCTCAAACAAGCTTACAGTCTATAGGAGGTGGGGTATAAGACACATTAGGACAGATATAGAATAAAGGCAAAGCAATGGTAATAGGTGCATGTGGCTTTAAGGAAAAATACATTTTCTGTCTTGTTACTAATTGTTTTTTATTTTATTTTTTTACATTTACAGCATTTTTTTACCCATTATAGATCATGGGTAAGGCAACCCCCTTAATATTACAACATTATTGTAAAGCGTAACGGAATATGTTGGCGCTATAGAAATGGAAATAATAATAATAATATGTCTGGCAGGCAAAGGGTCCTTAAAGGAATACTAGCGTTAGGAATGCAAATGTGTATTCATTACGCTATAGTGTTCTAGCCAACGTTGAGGTGATTACCCCCCATCCTACAAGGGTTATAAAGGTAGATTACATATGGTTTCTCCCATACCACGCTGCTCTCTCCATGTTCACCACACATTCTAGGTTGTAATCATAAATCGTTTATTCAGCCAATCCAATGTTTTTCCATCTGATTGAGACCCCATTGTACAGCTCTATGGAATTTACTGGCACTATATAAATAATAAAATAATAGTAATAGCCAAGTTTCATTCAGCTATTTCAGCAGAAGCTCCTCTAGTGGCTGTCAGTGTGACTGCCACTAGAGGCCTTTAACCCCTTAAGGACACATGACATGTGTGACATGTCATGATTCCCTTTTATTCCAGAAGTTTGGTCCTTAAGGGGTTAAACTCTGCTAAATAAACATTACCCTTCCTTTGAGATGAAGTGATCTGGGTGTCTATAGTGCCCCTTTAAGAGGTTAAACTATCAGCTTCTTGAGAAGATGAATATAACTTTTTTTATTTTTGGTTTTCTTAATATTTGTGATATGTGTGATAAGGTGTTTATTATTCCATTAAGCTGTGTGGATGACTAGTAATAATATAATACTGTCCTGCTAATCATAGATTTGGCATCCAGCAAGCTGTTCATCATTCTATTAAATACTATAAGGATTATAATCCGTACATTTTAGTGAACTGACAATACCATCACAAAATTTAGGTCAAAATAGCGAACTCTGAGAATTTTTGAATCTTTGCCATTTGACACACAACTTTCCAATATAACTGTCAAACCATCAAAAGTCAATGTTTGGTGATTAAGTGTTCTTATTGCACTGATTTGCAGCGATTTTTGTGACTTTCACAGGAAAACTGTGGACTTCTGTGTAAATATTTGTTTTGCAAATAAAAAGCTAACAAATAAAGCACATTATCTGTTCTGTTAACGTACATAGATAAAGAACAGCGCCTCATCCCTTACATAAAGTACGGAACGTTTGGGACGCAAAATGCTCTTTTTATGGGGCATGTTTATTTACTCAAAAGGACAAACGTTTAGTAAGGTTTAATGGAAAATCACAGACGCAACTCAAATGTCATATTTCTATGTACAAAATGAGTTAATAAAAAAAAAATGTAAAATCTCAGAATGTTTCGTCACATCCTTATTGTGACACCCTTGGTGAAGCTTTCTCTTCTATTTATCCGAAAAGAGCTAAAGATTTTACTCTACAGCATTGAGAAAGATCTTCACAAGATAATGCTCAGCTAAGATATTAATAAGACACGAGGAAGACCTGTGAAAATTAATTAAGTAAATAATTCTTCCCTGTCATCTTTCCCCATTGTCACCTCCGCTAAGAGCCTTCAATGAATTTTATCTCAATAGGATACATTAACTGCATCTCCCCCATTCATGGCTGCGTAGCACACGGAAGTTATGTATCAATCTCTAGAACTAGCTGCTATGCTGAGCAATATTCTTGAATTTCTGTGTCAACATTTTCCTCTTTTATATATAGGGCTGTATTCCTATTATAGGTCTCGTGGCAAGGGGTACTCAAATATGAGGATCAAGAGTTTAATGATTTCATAACCATTCCTGCTATGCGTTTTGGCTTTACTTAATTTTGTGTTAAATTCTTGTCTAGTGTTAATTTATAAAATTAAGTTGAGTCATGACCAGTGGAATGGCGGGGGAAAAAATCTACCTTATTTGCCCTAATTTAGTAGGTTTTAGATTCCCATATGTCTGTTGTACAACCAGAATCCTTTGTTTTATGTCACCAAATCTATGAAGTTTTATTAAAGAAACCCTCAATGCACCATAAACACTGCAGCTTGCTGTTGTAGTTATGGTGACAGGAATGCCTCCCCCCGCCCCTATGTAAGTAACCAAACCCTTTTCTAAAAGTTACATTTCTTACCAGGGTACACTGTGTTTTGCTCCCTGCCTCCTAACAACTGGGAGCTCTTTTTCTAAACTAAGTTCGGCAGGAGAGCTAACGGAAGCTCGTAGCAGGAGCTTCTAACTCTCCATTGTGGAAAAAGAGTGTCAGGGAGCAGCGCCCAGTTAACCGCAGGTAAGAAGTCAAACTATAAGCACCTTGGCTACATACATTGGGGGGCTTCAGGGCACCATAACCACTACAGTACTCTGTTGATGTACTACTTGCTAAAAGTATATAACATTTATATTATTTTACATACAGGTTTTGGTTGAAGTTTTAAAATTTGGAAATACTAGCAGCACAGGAGATATAAATCTAGCACTCACTGTACAAAAGTATTTCACTGACAGCACTAACTGATTCATTTCAATGTAAAAATGAATTATTTAAACACTTAGCATAAAAAACATTATGAGCACATGCTTTTCCAATTAAGTAGATGGACAAGGTTAATCTAGGTGAATGTTATAATTCCATATCGGTGTAATTTATTAAAGCCACCTCAGCCAATATAGATGAAAGGCATTGGCCGGGTTGGAGAAGGAATTTTAATCCTTGACAAACCTGGTTTACAATTTGTGTATATGCTTCTTTCACAGGGTAAACGGGTAACCCTACAAGATTTATGTGGCTTTTAATATGGTATCCAGGTGGTGCCAGGCACATTAGAGCTTGTGCAAAAGTTTTTATGCTCCACAGTAACCCTTGTAACTCAAGGATGGACTTCAATAGGTTCACGCAGAAAACAGCAAGGTCATTGGTTGCAAACGTGTTGCCATCACTGGGGCTCTCCAGCACCATTCTGGCTGGTCTATGGCGCTGCATGCTGCCAGTGCGTATCCTTTTATATGCGCCTGCAGTTGAGTCCTAATGCTGCATCCACAGTTCTCCTTTGGCACACGCTAACGATGTCGTGGGTAAAGCAAATTTGCCATTCTGACGTCCTTGCTTCTTTTGACGCCCTAAAGTGATGACATTAAATTAGGATCAAGCTCCAATTATTTAAACCCCATTTGCCTGGTCCTAATTGTTCTGTTGTGGCTCTGGTTAGCCCAACAGCACGTTTCTTTGATTTTGGTTTGTGGCTCGATTATTATGACCTGATATCTGCCTTGTTTTCTCAGTGATATCTACTGTGTCCTCTGTTATCTCCTCACCTTAAAGGATCACTATAGGGTCAGGAACACAAACATGTATTCCTGACCCTATAGTGTTAAAACCACCAACTAGCTGCCTTGGGCAACTCATGCCTCCATAAATATAGCAAAATCTTACTGTATTTAAGTCTGAAGCTGTAACTCTGCATGCTGTTTGCCTCAGAAAAACAAGCAGTGTGCTGACATCATCAGAAGTGGTAGTCTGATCCAATCACAATGCTTCCCCATAGAATTGGCTGAGACTGACAAGGAGGCAGATCAGGGGCAGAGCCAGCATGATTCACACACAGCCCTGGCCAATCAGCATCTCCTCATAGAGATGAATTGAATCAATGAATCTCTATGAGGAAAGTTCAGTGTCTGCATGCAAAGGGAGGAGATACTGAATTTTGGATGAATTTTGAGGAGTGGCCAGTGAATCACTAGGCTGTAATGTAAACACTGCATTTTCTCTGATAAGACAGTGTTTACAGCAAAAAGCCTGAAGGTAATGATTCTACTCACCAGAACAAATTCAATAAGCTGTAGTTGTTCTGGTGACTATAGTGTCCCTTTAACCTTGGCTTTCTCTCTGACCATTCATTTGTTAATCCCAGCCACTACAAGTACCAGACTGGTAATCTGGACTGTTATAGTTCTCTGTTGTGTAATTAGGTTTGTGCTTTGGAGGTTCTTATTATTAGTGACAAAACGACCCATTAATGAATTGGATAGATATATGATTGATGTGCAACACAGCAGAAAGACCACAGTCAAGTGATAGTAGAATACAATACATGTAGAAATACTACTGAAAGGATATAAAGCTCGGATAGCATACAGGTTTCTTATTCTCTGCACAAAACACAAGCCAATGCAATAATGAATATCAGTTTCCCCAAGTTGTTGGTGAAACTTATAATCCTGCTTTAATTATATTAATTTCTATATACTTTGCACACGGATAGGTCTTGTGGACATTGGAACTTTCATATTCAGGAATTTAGTTCAATATTTAATTTTTTTATGGACTTGGATTCTATTAACCAAGATAAGATTATCTTGAATAATTAAATAACAATTTCCCAAATATTTGCCATGAAAACTATAGACTCTGCATTATGGCCCTTCCGTATTTGGTCACGTGATTACTTTTTACTTGCCTTTGGTAAAAAAAAAAATATCATTAAATAAAATAATTATATAATAACAAATAATGAAATACTAAAATAAATTCAATTTCCTAGAGAAGTCGAAGGGAGAACTGCTATTCAATTACTAGATGAGTTTATCTAGCCCTTGGTATCCAACCGAAATTCTAAAATCTGTATACAAAACTTGAGACAATTCTCTTATACCGGCTAAGCAGGGTCATAGAGGACTGCTATCAGAGCTGATAAAGTAAGCCAATGAGTTTGATCCTGTATCGGGAAGACACTGGAGAGAAGATGCATGTTGCTCGAGAATCCAGGAGACTTAAGTGTAACGGATCACCTGGCACCCCGACTGGGTACCTCCGTTGAAGGATGCTCCTAGCTCTTCCTGAGGACTCCAAGCACTGCAGCAGACACCACAACCACCGAACCAGAGAAGCATACAAATTCTCTCAAGCATATGAATGCTGTAAACAGCTGAACAGGAAAAGCATACAATCAGCTTACACTCCTGGCAATCAGCATACAATCCAATTCCCCCAATAACGAGACGACACTTCGTTTTGAGGTCAAGCAGAACTGACAGTACTGGCACATACAGCCTCTTTTATTCACAATCCACAAACATAGTATGGCCCACAGGGTTTTGAAATACAACCAATCAATCCGTACAATACACACAGACACTCCCACCCAAAATCCTCTCCTCTGCCTGTGATATGATTACTGAACACAATGGGTAATATAATTATCACAGGCAGAGAAATACAGTTTTTACAAAATATTAATAACTTCCAAAATATACATGCCACAAACATAAAAATCATATTCGAACTCAGCACACTTTAATTATAAACATAGTCAAAATTCAGCCAATTCCATACAGGGGTTAAAAAGTTAGCTGGAGGTCCCTTTTTACCGACCGTAAGCACATTTTCATGCCCAAAAGAGTTCCAGAGAATCAGGCTGTGCGGTCGGTCTATTTCCCATGTTAAAGTCAGTTCAAACAGACAAAGGACAACCATTCGAATTGTAGAACTGTCGAATGAACTGTCGAATGAACTGTCGAGTGGTGTTCGAACTGTCGAATGCATTAAAGTCTGGAGAAGGTAAAACTTCAGCTGAATTAAAGATGGCCGCCGCCACGTGTTCGTTTGTCGAATGGCGGCCACTTCGACTACTTCGGCACTTCGGCTGCATCCGAAGTGCCAATTTAAAGCTGCAGAACTCCAATACAATTTAAAGGGGCAGCAAGTCTTTTAAAATCCAATCTGCTTAAATAGTCTTTAACAGGCAATATTTTCCAGGGGCCATAGTCTTAAAAGGGCATTGTTCCCAAAAGTCACAGTATGTCCCCAGATGGTTCTTAAAGGGCCAGCAGCAGCATAATAAAATACAATATGCCCAAAAACTGTATTTAAAGGGCCAAATCTCCCAGGGGCCATAGTCAGCAGGCAGGAGGCGGGCAAACAGTCGGGCAACACTAAGTAGGTTGTCAAATTACCCTGGGAGGGTACTTCGGAACTCCTGGCACCAAGCAAGCCAAGTACCCTGGAAGTATGTATTGTATTCCTGAAGTTCTAGCTCTGCATGAAGATGCCCAATAGAATTGCTCCACCTTTTGCATGCTCAAGACCCAAACAGTGAATTTTGTAAACACCCAGTAGTAATTGACAAGAATATAGATTGTTGATTGGATTATTATGTTACTCTGTATGCATTTACCCAGTGCTGGGTATTGTGGGAGTTACTGGTGTAAGTATACATTCTGTAATCTCGTCTGAGTAGGTACCTTACCACTGCAAGTTCAGCTGGTCCTGTCACAGTTATCTGTTTGTTTGTCCACTTATTTTACAATGCTGTGGAATAGGTGGACATCTTCTAAATAATCATATTAATTGTAATAGTTATAGTTAGCTATATTAGTTAAAACCCATTGTTTATTATATTAATTAAAAGAGAATTGACAAAATTAGCTTTGTTAGTATATACTCTGTCGTAGATCACAGGTCACAGCCTCACATATCCCTGCCTGCAAATAGCAGGGACACTGACTGAAGGGTAACTATAATAGAGTATTTCTATCTGTGTTTGTGTGAATGCATATGCCTGTAAAGTTTTACATGTGTCTGTGTTTATATATATTTATATATGTAAGTGTGCACATGTACAGTATGTGTGTATTTGCGAATAAGTGCTTCTGTTTGACAATCTTGCTTTTTGGGTGGGGGGCAAAATTATTGTTTAAGGCTAAAGTTCTGTTTTTTTTTTTTCAAACCTAAAAACTTCCATTCTGTTATATATACACAAGCATAAACAAAGTCCCTCTAAGCACCAGCCTCATAGATCACAGGACATACCGTTGCTAAGATTCACTAAGGGTCTCCCATTACCATTCACAGCATTGATAGATTTATGACATTCAATACAGTAGACTAATTTCACCACCACTATTAATGGCTACAACCATTAAATATATTGTGCAAGAAAGGTTGGGGAAGTGATCGTACCAGTAGGGCTTGTTTTTACTGCAGCTGCTTACTCATTGGCACTTCTAAGGACGTGTTTATATAAATTTCTTTCAGCAGATCTTGTGTTGCATTAATGTAGCGTATGTTTTACATCTTCACCAAACACTGAATTGTAAAGGAAGGAAGGCAGACAGAAAGGCTGTCTTTGTGTGAACAGGCAGGGGAGATGAAAGGATCTCCCTTGTTGGCCATGACACATGGGCAACGCGGTGGGTCCCCTATGCTTGTGGGGCCCCCGAGCAACTGCCCAGCGTGCCCATGCGTAAAGACGGCCCTGGCCGTAGTCACATGTAAATCTTACAATTTTAAGGCTTTGATTTACTAAAACTTGATGATTAGCGTACTGGATTGCCACTGGATTCCTGATTGGCAAATTTAGTGTGTAGATTGCTTTTAGATAAAAAATGATATGATAGTAAGAGCCTAAAAATAACATGATAGTACAGTGTTAACGCAAGCAAAAACAAACAAACAAACAAACCCCTTTTTGTCAATGTACACAATATTTCAGAAACAAAATAGAATTCAGGAGATATAAATATTGTTACATATTACTACATATACAGAGTTCCTTTATGAAGAGCATATTGAACAATTCACACAGATTTTGCAACATTCTTGCGATTTTCAGTTCTTTATTTTTCTGATGGACTCAGTTTTGAACTTTCTATTTACATAGCATTTTTACAGGGTTACGAATCACATGAGCAAGAGGTTACAGTGCATGAACTGGTGTACACACAAAAAAAATTAACAGAACAAATATAGAATTTACAAGAAATGGGAAACGTGTGTTATCATATTTTATTTTTACCCTTCCTCCTCTGGTTAACACGGGCATTAAGAAAGAAAACAATTAAGTACATTTACTCCTACAGGCAGTGTGGCTGTTCTGTAATATTTTGAGTCGATTGTTTCTTGTTTTATTTGTAGCTTTAGATATATAGAAGTGGTAAATCTCAAGGCACTGGGGGCGGAGCCTGAATCTTGAGCTAGCCAGACGAGCTCCTGCCTTTGTACGAGCTCCTGCCATCGGTGCTGATTCCCCAGAGCTATCTTGGGCTACTGAGCTGAGAACGCCAAGCTGAGGTGCTACCTACCTGGGGGGCACTCCACTGAATCTATCGAGACCACTTTCAAGACCCCCAGCCGACGGGTCCTGCAGTGGCAGGTTACGGCCTACTAACGCCTGAGTGGGGGAAGTGCGGCTGACTTGCTCACTCCACTCAACCCTGTACAGCACAGCAAATCTCCTACCCTCCCCCCCCCCCACCCCTTCATGAACATCCCACACATGGGCTGTCGTTTTACTCTGTCAAAGTCTCTTCTTAAGCTCAGACAAGTTGTTTTTTCAGCATGTTACTGTATTTCTATTTTAAAACATGAAAAAAAATGGTGCCTTTCATGCACACATATAGGTTTGTACTGCACATGTGAGTGATGTATGTAATCTATACCGTATAATGTCGATGCATATTTCATGTTCTTTGCTTGCACCAAAACAAAAAAGAGAGTGACAAAAAAAAAAAAAACTCAAGGCACTATGAAATAAATATAAAGAATTGTATTCATTTAACGCCAAACCCAGCCACTTAGTTGAAAATAAATCTGTCGGCAAGCCCAGGGTTCTCCAGTTAAAGTCAGAGGTTTAAAACTACTGGAAGCCGTTATTGGAGACTTAAAACAGATAGAGATGCAAACAGTGAGCTATTCTTTGTCCTTTTAAAAGAGAATAAATGGAAAAGAACACTGACTTGCTCTCAAAAAACCTCCAAAATAAAAAGTTTCTCTGATAAATATCAAGTTTCCCGTATGAGCTGGGTATGAGCTTTTTTTCCCCAATACATTTTTAAAGGGTTATCCCCAAGCACCATAACCCCTTCAGTGTTTTGAAGTGGTCATGGCGCTTGGAGTCTGTATGTGCTGTGATTTAGTAAGAAATACATCACATGCAAAGACAAATACATTTTCTTTAGCCAGCCCACTACAAACGTTTCCGGTGGCCAATGTTAAATCTGTTCATAGTTTTCATCTGTCCTCAGCACACGTAGCATGTTGGCGAAAGATGACCATTGGCCGCCCAAGGCCTCCTTTCAGCCCATCCTCTGGTATATATCTCCCTTTGCAGTGAAAGGAATACAATCATCCAAGATGGACTGGGCTGCAGTAAGAACCTGGCCTTGGCATGGGATCACAAGTGAATGTATTGTTCATTTATTTATTTTTAAGAGGGGAGGGCATGTTAGCAAGCGTTGCTACTTTCAAAGACAGTGGTTTTTTATTTTTTTATTGTTAATAATATTTGCTTGGAGTAAGCCTTCAATAGGATCCCCATACCCTCTGAAGCATATGGGGGGGGGGGGGGGGGGGGTAAATTAGACAGGCTTATGAATGGAGTTTAACAAAGAAGCTATAAAAATATAAAGGGAGCAGAATTAAAAATAGTGGAACGTTACAAATCACCCGAATGTATTTATGTATTCCAAATTGCATTCTCTTAATAGTCCTGCATTTATATATTCTGCAGGGTACTGTTTATTTCAAGAAAGGTTAAAAAGTGCATGATTAATAGTGCTACATGTACATTTGTTAATCGCACTGACATGATTTCCATAGTGCATTGCCTTTTAAGAAAATGAGGCCAGGTTTTTTACATTTCCATTTGGCATGGATATACAGGAAATATCACTCACCGCATTCAAACAGGGAACTCTCACTAAACAGCCTCTTATCGACATCATCTCTGCTATTGCATATAACTGGTCATCAGCAGCACATTTAATCTCGGTTTTCTACCGCAGTCGACTTTTCTGAAGGCTGTCACAATAAACAAAGTTACGAAAAAGAATGAACATTTCTAAGACGTCCCCAAATTGAGTTTTTGTTTCTCATTTGGCATTCAGTATTCGTTTACCTGAAAGACGTGCGTCTAAATCAGATTGGAGCTGTATTAAAAATACATTTAAAAAATTGTAGTTCTGCCTAGAGTTGCTTATATTATTAAAGCTGGCAGTTTATTTTAAGTTAGTCTTAATTTTTTTTTTTTCTGCTTCAGTTGCTACTACAAAGGCTTAACATTTACAGGCATTTTAACGAACATGAAAATGTAGCTTATTATCTTATTATACCGAATAAAACAGGCTTTGTTTTTTCGATGTGCTGTTTTGGCTGATTCTAAGAGAACATCTAGGGCTAACATTTCTGTCTTAAGGACTGTAGGCCTTTATCCAAATTTTAACCTCTAGGTTAGTAAACATCTTGCTAACAGCAAATGCTTAATCTGTTACAGTGTAGAAAATTGTTCAATTTGTTTTTATCACCCTGAGGATTTCCATAGATGTAAAATTCCTAAAACTAATGGCTCGTTAACAAACTTGTCACTACTTTGTACTGGCCAGCCACTACTCACTAATGTGCCTGTCACTATGGCTCCTGAGAAATAGGCAATTTTAGACTGCAACATTTTCCAAGTAGCGACAAGGAGTCACCAGCTGCCGCTACCAAAAGCCAGTGGATAAGTAGCATTTAATGCGTCCGTAATGCTCTGGAACCTGCAAACCTCAACTTAGCAAATGGTTTCCCATTGGATTCCAACAGTATTGCTAAAATTACAAGTTGCTACTAATCTAAAAGAAATTAACACTAATGTCTGTCCTGGTGGAAAGGGGTTAACAGCCAAGTCCCTATGCATCCTATTTGGGGGGGGGAAAGCATGTTGACTATATGAAATTATTGAAATTCTAAAGCACATATGATAAAATAGTAAAAGAACACCGACATAACTTCATTTCAATGATCCTCTGATGTGCAACCACTCTGTCTTCTCTGTTCCTTCCTCTGACCACCTCCCACTCCAGGATGGTTTGACTTGACATTTGCTGGCATTAGCCACCCACTGCGAATAACAGTATGTACTATTACTCTCAATGAGAAGCTAGTGATCTTTGCCCTCTTTTTCTTTTTCAAATAGTGTTTTTTTTTTTTTTTAAAGATCTAAAACCAATAACAGAGCTAGGGGCACTCAGAAAAGTTGTTTTAGATAGGTATAAGATGAGCTGCACATTCTGTTTAAAGAGCATTTACAATATATATATATATATATATATATATATATATATATATATATATATATATATATATATATATATATATATATATATATATATTTTCATTAAAATGCACTAATGGCAATTTAAGAAAGGAAAGTTCGATTCACCATCTCTAACGCACCTTTCCAAGCGGACGTTCTTGTAGAATTTTGCATTTGTGCATTTCTTTTTAGTAATTTTCTTGTCTTGCTAAAGTTCAGAGCTATGTTTTGGTAATAACTTTAACTAGTACATTGAGACATAGTAAAAAGTCCTATAAAACATCAAAGGTAAAAAAAAGTTTGTCTTTTATTGTTGGCTGCATGTGGTAGCAACCTCTTATCTTATGAGTCTATATGTAATACACTGGCCTCCACTAATATTGACACCTTTGGTAAATATGAGCAAAGTAGGCTGTTAAATACTGTCTTTATTATTTAACCTTTTGATCTTTTGTTTGATTAAAATACACAGAAACACTCTGCTCTCGTGAAAACCGTACCATTGCAAATACTACACAGGTTTATAAAAAAAAGAATCTTTTTTTCAAACTATCAATTCATATCTGAAAAATACATTTAAAGTATATTCTTCATATCTTTTTTTTTTTTTTTTTTTTTTACACCTGGGTGACTAGGAACAAGACATTGTTCAACCATGACTTCCTGTTCCATAGGGGAATAAATATGAGGTAAGACATTCCCTTATATGAGGTAAGTCATTCATTATAATGGGTAAGACCAAGAAATATATCTGTGATGTTGAGCTTCACAAAATGGGAAGTATCTATAAGATAATAGTAAAAGCAGGGCAATAATAATAACATGTGGAACGCATCTCGGATCAGAAGCCTTGTTTGGACATTTATATAGACTTTTATTGTATGTTCTTTAGTTGTTTTTCTTTCTTTGCATTTGTTTATGTTTTATTTGTAAAGTTAATAAACATCTTCAAGTCATACTTTCAAGTCCCATTTGGCTATATCTATCATCTGCTGCTAAAGAAGGGTAGTTCCCCATCTACAGGCACTCAAGTGAACATATTGAGAGCCAAGTTTCAGTCGTTTTGAACCAGGTGAGCAAGCACTTGCACTTTTTATTTCATTACTTTTTAAAAGAATTATACTACACTAGAGAGTTTTCTCTTGTTTTTATTTAATTTCTGAGGATAATACCTTTGGATGTGAAGAGGTACAGTGTCACCATACGACAATACTGCTGATGTAATTTGAGCCTGTGCCCTAGAGGCTCTCACGTGAGTTGACACACGTATGCTATACATGTGTTATAAATTCATTACACAAATTCACACTATATGGTTTTTTTCTCTCTTTTTCCCTTTTTATGTTTATTCACCATTTGAGTTTTATATGCATTTTAGGGTAAGTGTATACCCCATATTGAATTCTATTGCACTCCACTCTTATAAATTAGTATAAATTTGAGTGTGTATCTCTAACCTTGCTAATTTGACTTTGTGCAGGGCAATAATTAAGAAGTTTCAGTCAACTGGAAATGTAATGAATCAACCTGAAAGAGGACGTGTGTCTATATTGTCTCAACACACTGTGTAGAGGATGTTAGTTGCGTATTGGGGTCAGAAAGTCTCCAAAACTACAATCCGGATACATCTACATCATCACAAGTTGCTTGGAAGGGTTTTTCTTTAAAAATCCACTATTTATCCAAAACAAACTCACGTGTCTTCAATTTGCCAGACACTACTGGATCTTCAAATAGGATCAGGTTCTATGGTTAGAAGAAACCAAAATAAAGATTTTTGCAAATAAACACCAAAGATGGGTTTGGTGCACACAGAGAGATAGCCACATGGAAATATACCTCTTGTCCACAGTTAAATATGGTGGTGATACTTTAATGTTTTGGGGCTGTTTTTCTGCCAGAGGACCTGGAAATGTTGTTAATATGCATGGCATCATGGTCTCTATCAAATATCAACAGTTATTAAATGAACACCTGACTGCCTCTGCCAGATAGCTTGAAATGTGCCATGGTTGGATGATGGTAGGAATTATCCAATACATTCATCAAAACCAATACACAAATGGTTTACTGACTACAAAATCAAGGTCTTGCCGTGCTAATCCCAGTCCTCTTGAACTCCATAGTAAACCTGTGGTTCACTAGCATCGAGGGATCGGGAGGGATTCTGAATTGAAGAATGGTCTCAGATTCCTTGCCATGTATTCTCCAACCTCAAAAGGCATTATGGGAGAAGACTTGGAGCTGTTATATTGGCAAAGAGAGGTAGCCCAAAGTATTGACTAAAAGGGTGCCAATAGCTGTGCCACTATGTTGTGTTTCCGATTGTTTAATATCCATACGAGCAGAGTATCTTTGTGTATTTTTTTGAACAAAGGATCAAAATGTTAAACAATAAAGAGAGGTTTTTTTCAAAGCCTTCTTTGCTCATATTTACCAAGGGCACAGTATATCGATAATATAATATCTTTATATGGTGCACTTACACTAACTTATGTATTCTAATAGGTAATGAGCAAACTCTACATGTCAGTACCTTATAAATTAAATATATGGGTATACATTAAAATCTTCTTCATAGCAAAGTGGTCAAGGCAGCATTTTTAGTAGCATATGTTAGCAAATTTAAGTGGTCTGTCCCTTAAAGTGGCACTATACCATGAACATTCCTTTCCACAAATCACTGTGAAACAATAATGCATACAAAGAAATAATATTTCCATCTAAGCTAGCTATAGTAATTTCTGCTAAAATTATCAATTTAAGATATGCCAGTTTTTCCAATGTAAGACAGCCATGATTGAATTGAATTACAATTTTAAAACCTTTCATGTTTATTGATTAATAACAATCAAGGATGTAAAACAGGTCATATCTGCAGCCAATCAGAATAAGCATGAATTAATTTTGTCTTGTAAATATTACAAACAATAAAATAAGTAGCAGATATCTATGAATTATATATTTTTGGAAAAAAACAACATAATGGGTTAATTTATACAGAAGTTGGTATAAACGGCATATCATATATTTTGTAACACATGCATAGCCAAAAGATGCCCATCTTTTGCGGAACAATAACTCCCATGTTGCTTTACCAACCACAATGAGTCTTTTTATCCTTTTCATTTTTATGCTGTGTTTGAAGAATGTGAGGAGTTTCTAAGGATATAGACAATTAGGGACAGTGAACACACAGACAATCTGTTCCATATCACCTGTAAAGATTCATATGGCCGGCTGCACACAGAGTATAATTTAAAAAATGAAATGTAAAAAATATATATATATATATATATATATATATATATATATATATATATATATATATATATATAAAAGAAAGAGGAACCTTGCACTCCAACTTACTTAGTAGCAGACCCGGTGCTCGATTGCACTGAATAGATATAGCCAAAGTAAATCAGCACTCCCAGGATTTGTGCAAAAAATGAAAACAATTCTTTATTCCAACGGTCAACGTTTCAGTTCCGCTAGGGAACTTTCATCAGGACAGAATGCATCCTAAAGCTTTTTCCAATCAATATGTTAATTTTAATTTACTTCATGAAAACATACACAAAGTCCCGATCAACGTTTTGACGTTTGGTCTTTCTCAAGATCAATTGTACAGTGTGCAAAGAAACAATATATAGATAAAAATAAAGTAACTTACCAATCTTCGTTGTAACCCCCGGATATTTATAGGTGAAGAAGGCCCTGCTCAAACGAGCTTATGAGGATTTTGAGGTAGGTGGATATATGTCACTAGGTGTCTTGCCCAAGGACACTTATTGGTGAGGTGGTCTGACCAAGAATCAAAACTGGGCTTCCCGGTTCTAAGGCAGTGAGGTTACTACTGCTCTAAATAACGCATCCAACAGTACAAATTTAATAAAGTAAAATATCAGTAAGAAATATGTCACACTGTTCACAGACTGCATTATATTTTACGCTTAATGGTGTCATCGTCACACAAATGAGCATCAGAAGGTCCTTTTACAGTTGACCTTGAGTTCCACTTACGCTCCTTCTTCAGACAGTGAACCTCTGCAGCCCACTGCCTAGTCACTCAAATCAGGTTTTCAATGACTGTGTCTGACTATTCTTCCAAACAAGACTGAAAAAGGGCAGAGTATCCGAAAATATCTTATTTGTTACTAAAATGGAAATAAATGGAAAGCGATGATTGGATTTTGAAGGTTTGTTGACATTTTTGTAAGCTTTCTTGAAGTAAAAGAACTGCTGAGGGGTCGACATTGTTATCTTTTGTTATTTCCTTTAGCATTTCCTTTGACAGGGAGACATTAGTGTACATTATGTTTTTGAATACAATACTTATTTTTAGTTAAAAGAATGAAGAAAATATTGTACTCTTGGCATGATACAATTATTAGCATTTAACTTTGATTAAAAAGTGGAATTATTATTAGTAAAGAAAAACTCTGGGAACCATCATCACTACAGTGCGACTACATTTATTACCACCCAAAATTTCAACAGCCAAAACCGATAAACGGGTCGGTGCTTGATAAATATCATCCAATAAATATGCTTTGAAAGCACATTTATAGGTGCTTCACTCCTTCACCCAAATAGTAAGGGGGCCCTATAACTTACCTATAGCTTACATTCAGAAGTGTTCTTTTTTCTGAATTCTTCTTTTTTCAAGCCCAAAAAAGGCTAAATAAAAGTAGTTATTATATCCCCTACACTACAGCTCCTATACCCCCTACTCTCCCTACACTACAGCTCCTATCCACCTCCACACTACATGTCCATCCTACTGCACTACAGCCCACCTCTATGCTTCATCCACTTCTATGCTACATTCCATATCCCCCTCTATTGTAAAGCCCCAGTCTCCCTTTACACTACAGCCCATAACTCCACTGGAACTGGTTTGAGAAAGAAGGGAGGTGCAAATATAGAACTTGCATATAAATTAGAGCCCTTATATACACATTACAGCCCCTAATTACACACATTACAGCCCCCAGACATGGGCGTAGGAACCGGGGGGGATGGGGGGGACGCATCCCCCCCAGCAAATCATGCGGGGGGGACAGGTAATGGGGAAATCCCCCCCCAGCTCCGCCGGCCCCCCTTTTGCTGCAGCCGCCTGAGCGCTCTGCAGAGAGCCTCAGGCGGCTGTAGCTCTGCCCGGGCGGGCGCAGCCAGAGGAGAGGGGCTGACAGGAGGGAAGCGCTCAGCGCTCCCTCCTGTCACTCCCTCAATGTAGCGTGGCCGAGCGCGGTATGATCCGCCGGTACAGGGAGCATCTGTCTCCTGTACCCGGCCGGACTAAAAGGAAGTGAACACTGAGTGTGCACTTCCTGTTCGTCCGCCGGGTACAGGAAACAAAAGCTCCCTGTACCCGCGGACAGTACAGAGCTCGGCCACGCTACAACACAGGTAGGGGAGGGGGGAAGAAAGAAACAGGGAGGGAGGGGAGAAAGAAAGAAACAGGGGGGAGAAAGAAACAGGGGGGAGAAAGAAACAGGGAGGGAGAAAGAAACAGGGAGGGAGAAAGAAACAGGGAGGGAGAAAGAAACAGGGAGGGAGGGGGGAGAAAGAAACAGGGAGGGAGGGGGGATAAAGAAACAGGGAGGGAGGGGGGATAAAGAAGCAGGGAGGGGGGATAAAGAAGCAGGGAGGGGGATAAAGAAGCAGGGAGGGGGGATAAAGAAACAGGGAGGGAGGGGGGATAAAGAAACAGGGAGGGAGGGGGATAAAGAAACAGGGAGGGAGGGGGGATAAAGAAACAGGGAGGGAGGGGGGATAAAGAAACAGGGAGGGAGGGGGGATAAAGAAACAGGGAGGGAGGGGGGGATAAAGAAACAGGGAGGAAGGGAGGGGGGATAAAGAAACAGGGAGGAAGGGAGGGGGGATAAAGAAACAGGGAGGGAGGGGGGATAAAGAAACAGGGAGGGAGGGGGATAAAGAAACAGGGAGGGAGGGGGGATAAAGAAACAGGGAGGGAGGGGGGGATAAAGAAACAGGGAGGGAAGGGGGATAAAGAAACAGGGAGGGAGGGGGGAGAAAGAAACAGGGAGGGAGGGGGGAGAAAGAAACAGGGAGGGAGGGGGGGATAAAGAAACAGGGAGGGTGTCATGCCTTAACTATGGTATCCTCTTACTTCCTGGTTCCACGGAGCCTAGCCACACCCCTTTATGACACGGTCTCCTTATTTAATCCGACCGCACCAGCTGATCGACGCTGGATTATTGAACTACGTTCCGTACTCACGAACCGGCTACAACTTCGTTGTGAAAGCCCTCTGTTATCGGACCGGACTGGAAGACTTCAAGTTCCCTTCACCTCTCCTCATCCACGACTAAAGCTGAACTCTCTTCACTCATGATAACCGCCTCTGAGGAGATCTCGGGAACCAGTGTTCTATGTGCCGGAAGCTAAGTAAAACCTCTGTGATAAGCGTTACATCTAAAAAGCCGTTATTTCCTGTCTCCAAGGTCCTTCGATAAAACAAACCAGTTACAGCTAACTTCAACTCATACTCTATATAAGTTAGCTGCATCTGTCTTGCTTCAGTTAAATGCTATGGAACAACTATTGTAACTTCTTATCACCTAATTCATTAATACTACTAAAAGACTCTTTCTGATTCAGTGTCTGCTAATTACTACCGTTTACTACTTAAAGCTACAGTGCCTGTAATTGTGGACTTCAGTTATCGTTTACTACTTAAGCTACAGTGCCTGTAATTGTGGACTTCAGTTATCGTTTACTACTTAAGCTACAGTGCCTGTAATTGTGGACTTCAGTTATCGTTTACTACTTAAAGCTACAGTGCCTGTAATTGTGGACTTCAGGTATCGTTTACTACTTAAAGCTACAGTGCCTGTAATAGTGGACTTCAGTTATCGTTTACTACTTAAAGCTACAGTGCCTGTAATTGTGGACTTCAGTTATCGTTTACTACTTAAAGCTACAGTGCCTGTAATTGTGGACTTCAGTTATCGTTTACTAATTAAAGCTACAGTACCTGTAAATTGGACTTAACGTCAATACCTTTTACTTTTTATAATAAATATTCAAACTATAA
Source organism: Pelobates fuscus (assembly GCF_036172605.1). Lineage (NCBI taxonomy): Eukaryota > Metazoa > Chordata > Amphibia > Anura > Pelobatidae > Pelobates > Pelobates fuscus. The sequence continues at coordinate 78,635,266 of NC_086326.1, read as the reverse complement.
GAAACCTGCAGTTGTGTTCCTTCATAACAAATGTGTAGACGTGACAGAATAATCCAGCCCTTGTAATGGATTCAGCAGATTTCGATTCTACGATAACTACGCTGAATCAAAGAGTTGATACACTAGCCCAAGGTGTGCAAGACCTGCAAGTTACTAACGAAAGAATTCTCACTTATGTCAGAGATTTACAAACTCATACTCCTCATACTATTCTGCACTCGGCTAGTGATCCTGCTGTATGTAACCCTGAAAAGTTCTCTGGAGATCGTTCTAAATACAGGGAGTTCCTTAACTCTTGCAAACTATTAATTGCTTTGAAACCTAGATCTTATCCTACAGAAAGAACTAAGGTTTGTTCGGTTATTTCCTTTTTAAGAGGTGAACCTATGTCATGGGCCCATTCCTTTCTGGAAAACGATGACCCCATCTTAGACTCACTGGATGAATTTTTTGAAGCCATGTCTCTTCTCTATGAAGATCCTAACAAACAAGCAACAGCTGATTTAACAATCAGAACTCTACAGCAAAGACATAGACCCGTTGAAGATTACATTGCTGAATTTAAAAGATGGGCAGTAGAAATGCAATGGAATGACATCACATTGCGCAACCAATTTCGAATTGGTTTATCTGAAGCTGTAAAAGATGAACTATCTAGAACAGAACTCCCTACTACTTTGAACGCTCTAATTCACCTATCAATCAGCATTGACAGAAGATTAAGAGAAAGAGAGGCCGAAAAAGCCCTCTTACATTCTAAAGACCGAAAACCTTTCACTCCCTCAAAAGCTCCTGAAAAGACTTCCTTATCAAGCGAACCTATGGAAATAGGGGTAATAAGAAGTCCTCTCACTCCTGAAGAGAAGAACCGAAGACGTCAATTAAACCTATGCATGTATTGTGCTTCTCAAGATCATTTGGTTCCTGATTGTCCCTTATTGAAACGGACAAAGGCCGGTAGGCAAGCCTATGCCTCTGCTATCTTAAGTGCACTCCCTTCTACACCAACCACTCAGTTCACTCCTATATCTCTCATACTACAGTGGGATAAGGTGAGAATTATGACTGAAGCTATCATCGATTCTGGTGCAAATGGAGTATTCATCGATTCAACCTTTGTAACAAAGAATAAAATTCCTTGTGTTCGAAAAAACACTTCTGTTCCTATTAGAGTGATTGACGGCTCCCTTATCTCCTCGGGACCGATTCTTCATGAAACCATCCCTCTAAAGGTAACCACCAATCATATTCATACTGAATTTCTAGTATTTGATGTTATTCCATCACCTCTCTATCCCGTTATAATAGGGATCAACTGGTTAAGGAACCACAACCCTCAAATTTCTTGGTCTCCTTTCTCTCTCACCTTTAACTCCCATTATTGTAAAGAAACATGTTTACAACAAATTCCCATTCTTCAGATCTCAAAAGAACCAACTATACCTTCTTGTTATTCAGACTTTTCAGACGTATTCAGTAAAAAAGAAGCTGAAACGCTCCCACCTCATCGTTCCTACGATTGTCCTATAGACCTCATACCTGGTGCCCCAGTACCTTTTGGGCACATCTACCCACTCTCTGAGGCTGAATTGCAAATTCTCAAAGAATATCTGGATGAAAACCTACGGAAAGGGTTCATTAGACCCTCTAGTTCACCTGCTGCCTCAAGTATGTTTTTTGTGAGAAACAAAGACCAGACTATACGTCCTATCATTGATTACAGAGCTTTAAACAAAATAACAGTTAAAAATCGTTATCCTCTTCCCCTCATCAATGAACTGGTTGAACGATTAAAAACTGCTACCATCTACACTAAGCTTGACCTTTGCGGGGCATATAATCTCATCAGGATAAAGGCTAATGATGAATGGAAAACTGCTTTCCGAACAAGATATGGCCTCTTCGAATATCTGGTGATGCCTTTTGGACTCTGCAACGCCCCTGCAACATTTCAACATTTCATAAATGATATCTTTAGAGACCTATTGGACGTCTGTGTTATCATTTATTTAGATGATATTCTCATATACTCCAACACTCCTGATGAACATAGAAAACATGTCAGATGGGTGTTATCCAGACTCAGAACTCACAAACTATTCGCTAAACCCGAAAAATGTATTTTTCACGTCAATGAAATAACCTTCTTAGGTTATGTTATTTCCCCTCATTCAATAAGTATGGATAATTCAAAAGTCGATTGTATCATCAACTGGCCTGTTCCCTCTACAGTAAAAGAATTGCAGCGATTTCTAGGGTTCGCCAACTTCTACAGAAAATTTATTAAAAACTACTCTGAGATAGCTCACCCACTCAATCAACTTAACAGTAAAAAACATCCCTTCAATTGGAACGAGAAGGCTCAAACTGCCTTCAATGAATTAAAGAGAAAGTTTATAACAGCTACTGTTCTTCAACTTCCAAATCCTTCATATCTTTATGTCCTTAAACCGGATGCTTCGGAAATTGCAATTGGAGCTGTCCTTTCTCAACATAAAACTCCTCAGGAACCTCTTCATCCAGTCGCCTTCTTCTCACGATCATTATCTCCTGCCGAAAAGAATTATCCTATAGGGGAAAAAGAATTATTAAGTATCAAAGTGGCTTTAGAAACCTGGAGACACCTTCTTGAAGGTGCTCAGACCCCTTTAATCGTATATACTGACCATAAAAATCTCGAATATCTTCACTCCAATAAAACACTGTCTGCTCGACAAGTAAGATGGAATCTTTTTTTTTCCCGTTTCAATTCCCAAATCGTCTTTAGACCTGGGTCTAGAAACAAAAAGGCTGATGCCCTTTCCAGGATCCATAAAGACACTATAATTGAACCTCCTCCGCCTACAGTCATTGGAATCTTATCTTCTCTTATTGACGACATTAAAGATCTCAGTGAAGATGCTCTTGAACTTCCTAAATCAATTAAATTATCCAAGAAAAACGGTCTCTACTATTTTAAAGACCGGATTTATGTACCTCCCTCTTTCAGAATTAAAGTACTTGAATTTATTCATGATTCTCCTCTGGCAGGTCATCCAGGTATAAAAAAGACCCTTGAATTGTCTAAGAGATACTATTGGTGGCCTCGTCAAGACCAAACTATTGAATCTTATGTCAAATCTTGTTCTATATGTCAAAGATCCAAACATGTCCATCATCAACCATTCGGTCAATTGTTGAATTTACCAATTCCTGAACGACCTTGGCAATCCATTTCTATGGACTTCTTGGTGGAACTACCTCCTTCTCACCATCATACCACCATTTTAGTGGTAGTAGACCGCTTCACGAAAATGTCTCATTTTATTCCTTTAAAGAAGTTACCCTCATCCTCTGAACTTTCAAAAATATTCCTTGACAACATAGTTAAACTTCATGGACTGCCAGACGAAATCATTTCAGACCGAGGAACTCAGTTTACCTCCAAATTCTGGAATGCATTATGTGCTACTCTTCATATCCAACGTAAACTATCATCTGCATATCATCCTCAAACAGATGGACAAACTGAAAGAGTCAACCAATGCTTAGAGCAATATCTACGATGTTATTGTTCTCACTTACAAGACGATTGGATAACATGGTTACCCATGGCAGAATTCGCATACAATAACTCTTTTCATACCAGCAGCAAAATGACTCCATTTTTATCCAATTATGGATTTCATCCCTCCTCATTTCCTGCTCAGACAGTTTCTTCATCTAACCTCTCCGATTCGAATCAAATCTCTCATATATCCTCTTTATTCAAGAAATTGCATGAAAATCTAGAATTGGCCTCCTCCAATCAAAAGAAGTTTTTTGATACAAAAAGACAACCTTCACCCTCTTATGAAATCGGTGATCTTGTCTGGCTTTCCTCAAAGAACATCTCTACAAACCGTCCATCAAAGAAGTTAAGTTCCCTTTTTCTTGGTCCTTTTCCAATAATATCGGTTATCAACCGTAATGTTGTTAAATTGAAACTTCCACCTACTTTGAAACTACATCCTGTTTTTCATGTGTCCTTGCTAAAACCTCATCATCCTGACCCTTTCCAAAGAAATGTCACTACTTCTCCTGATCCCATATTGGTCCAGGGTGAAGAAGAATACGAAATTCAAAGTATACTGGATTCAAGGATCCATCGTGGCTCTTTACAATACCTCATCAGATGGAAAGGATATGGAATTGATGAAGATACATGGGAAAACTCCTCTGTCGTTCATGCTGACAAATTGATTTCCAAATTTCACAAGCGTTACCCTTCTAAACCAAGTCAATAGCACCCAGAGGTTGCTCATTAAGGAGAGGGTACTGTCATGCCTTAACTATGGTATCCTCTTACTTCCTGGTTCCACGGAGCCTAGCCACACCCCTTTATGACACGGTCTCCTTATTTAATCCGACCGCAACAGCTGATCGACGCTGGATTATTGAACTACGTTCCGTACTCACGAACCGGCTACAACTTCGTTGTGAAAGCCCTCTGTTATCGGACCGGACTGGAAGACTTCAAGTTCCCTTCACCTCTCCTCATCCACGACTAAAGCTGAACTCTCTTCACTCATGATAACCGCCTCTGAGGAGATCTCGGGAACCAGTGTTCTATGTGCCGGAAGCTAAGTAAAACCTCTGTGATAAGCGTTACATCTAAAAAGCCGTTATTTCCTGTCTCCAAGGTCCTTCGATAAAACAAACCAGTTACAGCTAACTTCAACTCATACTCTATATAAGTTAGCTGCATCTGTCTTGCTTCAGTTAAATGCTATGGAACAGCTATTGTAACTTCTTATCACCTAATTCATTAATACTACTAAAAGACTCTTTCTGATTCAGTGTCTGCTAATTACTACCGTTTACTACTTAAAGATACAGTGCCTGTAATTGTGGACTTCAGTTATCGTTTACTACTTAAGCTACAGTGCCTGTAATTGTGGACTTCAGTTATCGTTTACTACTTAAGCTACAGTGCCTGTAATTGTGGACTTCAGTTATCGTTTACTACTTAAAGCTACAGTGCCTGTAATTGTGGACTTCAGTTATCGTTTACTAATTAAAGCTACAGTACCTGTAAATTGGACTTAACGTCAATACCTTTTACTTTTTATAATAAATATTCAAACTATAAGAAATCTGCAGTTGTGTTCCTTCATAACAAATGTTTAGATGTGACAGAGGGAGGGAGGGGGGATAAAGAAACAGGGAGGGAGGGAGGGGGGATAAAGAAACAGGGAGGGAGGGGGGATAAAGAAACAGGGAGGGAGGGGGGATAAAGAAACAGGGGGGGATAAAGAAACAGGGAGGGAGGGGGGGATAAAGAAACAGGGAGGAAGGGAGGGGGGATAAAGAAACAGGGAGGGAGGGGGGATAAAGAAACAGGGAGGGAGGGGGGATAAAGAAACAGGGAGGGAGGGGGGATAAAGAAACAGGGAGGGAGGGGGGATAAAGAAACAGGGAGGGAAGGGGGATAAAGAAACAGTGAGGGGGGGAGAAAGAAACAGGGAGGGAGGGGGGATAAAGAAACAGGGAGGGAGGGGGGATAAAGAAACAGGGAGGGAGGGGGGAGAAAGAAACAGGGAGGGAGGGGGGATAAAGAAACAGGGAGGGAGGGAGGGGGGATAAAGAAACAGGGAGGGAGGGAGGGGGGATAAAGAAACAGGGAGGGAGGGAGGGGGGATAAAGAAACAGGGAGGGAGGGAGGGGGGATAAAGAAACAGGGAGGGAGGGAGGGGGGATAAAGAAACAGGGAGGGAGGGGGAATAAAGAAACAGGGAGGGAGGGGGGATAAAGAAACAGGGAGGGAGGGAGGGGGGATAAAGAAACAGGGAGGGAGGGGGGATAAAGAAACAGGGAGGGAGGGGGGATAAAGAAACAGGGAGAGAGGGGATAAAGAAACAGGGAGGGATGGGGGGAGAAAGAAACAGGGAGGGAAGGGGGGAGAAAGAAACAGGGAGGGAAGGGGGGAGAAAGAAACAGGGAGGGAGGGGGGAGAAAGAAACAGGGAGGGAGGGGGGAGAAAGAAACAGGGAGGGAGGGGGGAGAAAGAAACAGGGAGGGGGGATAAAGAAACAGGGAGGGAGGGGGGATAAAGAAACAGGGAGGGGGATAAAGAAACAGGGAGGGAGGGGGGAGAAAGAAACAGGGAGGGGGAGAAAGAAACAGGAAGGGAGGGGGGAAAGAAACAGGGAGGGAGGGGGAAAGAAACAGGGAGGGGGGAAAGAATCAGGGAGGGGGAGAGAAGGGGAGAAAGAGTGACAAGGGAGGGGGAGAGAGAGTGACAAGGGAGGGAGGGAGGGAGGGAGGGGGAGAAAGAGAGTGACGAGGGAGAGAGATTGACATCCATCACACACACACACACACACAATCACACAATCATGCCACCCTTACACACACAGAAACACACAATTCATCCTTACACACACTCAATGCACCCCGTGCACACACACACAATCACACAATCATGCAATCCTTACACACACAGAAACACACAATGCATTCCTTACACACACTCAATGCACCCCGTACACACACTCAAAGCACCCCTTACAGACGCACACACTGCATCCCGTACATACACAGAATCACACGTTGCAGCCCTTACACATACAAACACAGATTCACACAATGCATTCCTTACACACATATCAGGACATCCCCTACACACTCCACCCCCTGTGAACAAACTCATTGGTGGAACGTGAAGAGGACCCTGGGACCCAGACCTTGAGCTGTGTAAAGGGCCCCCAAAAAATGGAGCTGCTTCCCGTTCTCACAGAACATTGATTTTTGGGACCACAGTTAGAAACAGCCTCCAGAGAGCCTGTTCTACACCAGACCAGTGGAGCCAGACTGCAGCTAGAGCCCATCATCATCCTCATCTGGTTGTAAGTAGGCAATGTAGCATATTATTCGTGGCACTAATCTCTAATTTACCTCACATTAAAGAAACACTATAGTCCCCAGAAGCACTGCAGCTTAATGTAGTGGTCCTGGTGTCTATAGCCTGTCCCAGCAGGCCTTTTAATGTAAACACGGCGGCAATCCAGCACTGGCATTAGTTAACATGGCAGAAAAATAATTGGAAAGGGTTAGGGGGGCTACTAATAAGGATAGGGGGAGAGGGGTAGGTAGAAAAATAATTGGAAGGGGTTAGGGGGGCTACTAATATGGATGGGAGGAGGGGGGAGGTAGAAAAATTATTGGAAGGGGTTAGGGGAGTACTAATATGAATGGAAGAGGTAGGGTGGGTTCTAATATGCATGGAAGGGGTTAGGGGGTACTAATATGCATGGAAGTGGTTAGGGGGGTAGTAATATGCATGGAAGGGGTAGGGGGTTAATATGCGTGGAAGGGGTAGGGAGTTAATATGCGTGGAAGGGGTAGGTGGGGTTCTTTTGTGCATGGAAGGGGTAGGGGTGGTTCTAATATTCATGGGAAGGGTAGGGGTGGTTCTAATCAGGAGGATCCCGGCGCTGTATCCGGGTAAGTAAAACCCCTTCCCTGTAGTGACCCTTTAATGTTATTATTTAATCATTTATATAGCGACTGCAAATTCCGTAGCGCTGTACAATGGGATAAACAACTCCTAGTTTACGGAATAAGAATATACCCGGCGAGTAAAAATGCTATCCCCCCCAGATTTTTTTTGGTTCCTACGCCCATGCCCCCAGATACAAGTTACAACCCCTGTACACACAGTCTCTACATACAAACTACAGCCCCTATATACACAAACACATTACAGATTCAGATACAAGGCGCAGCCCCTTTACAAAAAATGTTCTTAGATACAAAAAACAGCCCCAAAACACACACATTATATTACATACAACAGCCACTATAGACACATACAAACATTACAGCTCCAAATGCATACATCAGATATGCATATTTAAAGAAACACTGTAAGCACCATAGCCTTCATAACCCACTGTAGTGGTTATGTTGCCCTAACAGTGTAATGATCTGACAATTTACATGGGTCCGCTAGGTGCCCATGCCACGTCCAGTCTTCTCCTTCAGAAACCACTGGATTCCTTCATAGAACTATATAATGGCCTACACAGTGCCACACTCAGCCAACGAGCGTGGCCCTACTTAGCTTAGTGGAGCAACCGGATTCTCCTCCAGGGAGAACCAGAAATAGGTGCTAGAGGTAGGAGCATCTGGCAGGATCCTGTTCAGTTGTTAAACTGTTATAAAACAGAGAGGATTTCCCTGGACTGACAAGGAAGGAGATGCATGACTGCTGCCCATAGTAGGGAAGGGTTAAAATGGGGATACATTGTTGCAAAAAGGGGGCAAGATAAAAGGGGCTCTGAGGGGAGGGTACTTACCACTTGTTAAGAAGGAGCCTAAGGCTTAAGAAGTTTCCCGGCCTCCCTCTCTGTTTTTTTGGTGACTATTGTGTGCTGTTGTTGTTGTTTCTCTTCTTCTTTTTGTCACAGCATGCGGTTTTCCTGGCCAGCGCAAGTGACAGAAGTGCAGAGTTGGCTTGGGGAGTCGCAGCCTGCTAGGGCTGATGGCGAAAGGCAGGCTGTCTACGACTCTGGAAAACATATGGATTATCTGTCTGTTGGGCAATCATCCCAACAGCTGACAGGTGGAAGGAATGCTGGCGCATTGATTGATTTAACCCCTTAAGGACCGAGGACGGTTCAGGACCGTCATCGGCATTTTTGCATTGCCGACCGAGGACGGTCCTGAACCGTCCTAACGGTCCAATGTACTTACCCGATCGCCGTCGTTCCCCCGGCGGCGATCGGCGGTGCTCCCGGTGTGGGGAGACTGCCTGCAGCCCAGACAGTCTCCCCATGGCGGATTAGGACCCCTGTGACCATGTGATCGCCCAACAGGGCGACCACATGGTCACAATAGGTGTCCATGTCTCTGCCTGCAGGGGGACTGTCTGTGCTGACAGGCAGTCTCCCTGCTTAGTGTAAAATCATAAAAAAAATAAAGTTTAAAGTTAATAAATAAAAATTATAATTATATATGTGTGTATATATATATATGATATATAGACGTATATTATATATATATAATATACGTCTAAATATCATATATATAATGTCATACGAAGTGTATTTTTATATTAATATGTACATATATTAATATAAAAATACACTTATAATTAAATTACACACGTGTATATATATAATATATATAATAACTATATATATTGTGTATATATTATTATAAACTACAAATAATAAGTAATTTAAATTAAACTAAAAAAATTAAAAATAATAATAAAAATTTAAAAAAAAATTATATATCTATACGAAATTTTATTCTAACTGTATTTTGATATTAATATATATATATTTATATCAAAATACACTTAGAATGAAATTGTATATATATCTATGTATATATAAATAAATAAAAAGAATACGAACTATTCATATGTCCATATACAAAATTACATAAATAATTATATAAATATACACGTAGACTTCAAATATATAAATATGCATATATATTTAAATTCTACGTGCGTATTTATGTAATATTTTTACATAATTAAGTTATTTTATTGATTGCAATTTAAGGGACCTGCCTGCCAACCCAGGCCGAGAGTACAGAGAATTTAATTTGCTATCACTGTATTTTACCCTGTAACGTTCTACGACACCCTAAAACCTGTACATGGGGGGTACTGTTTTACTCGGGAGACTTGGCTGAACACAAATATTAGTTATTCAAAACAGTAAAACATATCACAGCGATGATATTGTCAGTGAAAGTGACTTTTTTTGCATTTTTCACACACAAACAGCACTTTTACTGATGATATAATTGTTGTGATACATTTTCCAGTTTTGAAACACTAATATTTGAGTTCAGCAAAGTCTCCTGAGTAGAACAGTACCCCCCATGTACAGGTTTTATAGCGTTTTTGAAAGTTACAGGGTCAAATATATGGGTCATATTTTTACATTGAAAATGGCCAGGTTGGTTACGTTGCCTTTGAGAGCGTATGGTAGCCCAGGAATGAGAATTACCCCCATGATGGCATACCATTTGCAAAAGTAGACAACCCAAGGTATTGCAAATGGGGTATGTCCAGTCTTTTTTAGTAACCACTTAGTCACAAACACTGGCCAAAATTAGCGTTCAATTTAGTTTTTTACTTTTTTCACACACAAACAAATATGAACGCTAACTTTGGCCAGTGTTTGCGACTAAGTGGCTACTAAAAAAGTCTGGACATACCCCATATTGAATACCCTGGGTTGTCTACTTTTAAAAAAATATGTACATGTGGGGTCTTATTTAGCGATTTATGACAGATAATAGTGTTACAATGTCACTATTGATACATTTTAAAAATATAGGTTTTGAAACCTCAATATCCTACTTGTACTTATAGCCCTATAACATGCAAAAAAATAGCAAAAAGCATGTAAACACTGGGTATTTTTAAACTCAGGACAAAATTTTGAATCTATTTAGCAGTTTTTTTCATTCGCTTTTGTAGATGAGTAAAAGATTTTTTACATAAAAGTCAAAAAACATGTATTTTTTTCAATTTTTCATCATATTTTTTCATTTTTTAAAAATTAAATTACATGAGATTATATAAATAATGGTATGTAAAGAAAGCCCATTTTGTCCTGAAAAAAACAATATATAATTTGTATGGGAACAGTAAATGAGAGAGCGGAAAATTACAGCTAAACACAACCACCACAAAAGTGTCAAAAAGATGCCTGGTCGCAAATGTACAACATCGCAAAAAAAGTCCGGTCCTTAAGGGGTTAAATAAAGCTGTGGCCGTTGCCCTTATCCAATATCCAGGCGTCTTGTCATTATTGGGGCAACGGGAAATATGTGTCTGGGTCAGCAGTCATGACAAATTACACTGGGAGGATGCCAGGACAGTCCAGGCACTATAGCCACTACAGAGGCCTGAAGTTGTCATGGTGTTTGAAGTGTTCCTTTAATAAATATTCACCTTCTATAAATTAAAAATATAGAAATAATAACAAAGAGAACATTTGAAATTTTCTTTGCACACCTATGTTGAGCAGCCAGCATGGCAGGCAGGGGCATAAGGAAGGTATTACATCTTTCTTTTCATATTGACCCCCCCCCCCTAAGTTTTTATCTATTTATTTTTTTGTGCATTTTTGTACAAATATATTTTACATTTTAATGTGGTGGCCTACTACCTGGCCGACTGCCACGTGAATAGCCCTTGCTCTGTCAAGGATTTTTTTAAACTATTTTTCCGCTTTCTTTTAGTGCTGCAAGCAAGTAAATAGTTGGGATTTTTAAAGCCTGAATCATGAAAGAAACAAAATGGTTCGGCCATTTGTCAATTTGTTTTTTTCTTGAAAATAATTACGAGCATGACTTATCCCATTTGTACTTGTTTGAATATTAAAGTTTTTAACATTTATTAGACTTGTGCACAAATTATTTTCCACTGGTACAAACTAATCAAAATCTTTTTAATCTACACCGAAACGAAAAGAATCCTTCCAGGATTGACCTTTTTAGTCTTAATCAATGAATATGATTCCACAGGTAAATCCTAGATGTATCCACTTGTTAAGGCGTAGAATAAAAGGAATGTGATTTGTTCGTATCGGCTGAAAAGAATTGTGTACAAGTCTAACATTTACCATTAGATCAATACATGCTGTTTGATGTCTGTCATAGTTTAGAGTAAACTGAGAGCTAAGGTCATTCCCATTTAAAAGAAAATCATTTAAAGCCTCAACACGTTCCCCTTTCTAAATCAACAGCAGATCATCAATAAATAAACTGCAAAATAAAATATTAGAACAAAAAGCATGTTCAAGTCTGTTTTGAAAGATGTGGGCCTCTCCAACCATCCCACATAAAAGATGGCATAGGTTGGTGCACATTTAGAACCCATACAAGTCCCACACCCAGTGGTGCACACACAATCCATGGGGCCCCAGTGCGAAACTGATCAACAGACACACGTACACAAAGACACATACACACATACACACAGACACATACACACAGACACATACACATAGACATGTACTCACAGACACACAGACACATACATACACACAGACACACACACACACACATACATACATACAGACAGGCACACATACATACATACAGACAGACACATACATACAGACACACACATACACACAAACACATACACACATACATACAAACACACACATATACAAAATGTTTAAGTCACCCACCTGTTTCCTACCTTTTAGGTGCAGGAAGGTGACTTTCCCTGAGGTCCAGTGGTGGCTCAGGCTGATGGGAGTCAGAGTTCTTACTCTGACTCCCTCTCCTTCCTCCCGCGCGGCTCTGTCTGATAGCTGGGAGGAGTGACCTAACAGCATGGGCCACCCGATGGGCCCCTTAAACGTGCAACCCCGGTCTTTTGCCACGCGGGCTGGGGTTGCAACACATGGCGGCGGGCAACCGGTTGCAGGGGTCCGCAGGGCGGACCGGGTCCCCTGGAGTGATGGGCCCGGTCGCAGCTGCGACCCCTGCGACCGAGGTATGTATGCCACTGCCCGCACCACTGCCCGTAGAACAGTGAACCAAAAACATGTAATTCTGAGTAAGAAGGAATTTAACAAACCCCAATTATTTTTTTCACAGGCTCTCTATAATTACAATATTTGTTGATAACCCCCTACGTCTGTTGGAGAAGAAGATAATTACATTTAGAGTTCAATTTTTCATATGAATTTTCCCGTGCGTTTTCTTAATACAGAAATCATTGGACCTGGAGGCAGAGAAGTAATATCTTACCATATAAAAAGCTGCAATTGTAGGACTAACATAAGCTCTCTAATATAAGTATTTTATATTAATCTCTGCAATAACAAATGTGTGCTTGTTTTCTTACTGTATTCTGATGAACTGACCTTTAAGTAATGAAATGATACCTTTACGGTATATATTCTGTGTGAATCTTACGTCAAAGGCGCTGTAAACAAAAGGACCGGAGGGAGAATGAATGAGAAGAGTGAAGAAATAGATTAAAAAATATAAAGCCAAAAACAAAAATTAAAATTTTTTTTAAAATAGAAATTCCAAAATAACTTTTTTTCATCTCGGTTTAAAGAAAAAATGCAATGTACCATTACAATACATGTGGGATTATTCAGTGTATTCAACAATTTAGAGACTTTGTTTCATAATGCAAATCACTCGTTATCCCCATCCCCCTGTTTCTCCCTAATTAAAGTTCCTTCTCTTAATCTATTTCAGTTTTTCTTTATTTTGTCTAATCGTTATAATGGCAGGTCAGAGGTTAAACTGCTTTCTAATCCAGAAGCACTATTCACTGATGCCATTTTTAATTACCTTTAATAAACGAGTAGTGTTTCCTGCCTTAACTATTTTGCATGTGTGCATTTGTAATCGTTGCATATATTCTATGAATATAAAACAAAAATAGCTAAAAGGAACGATTGTCTTACTTTTCATTCGTGCCATCCCAGAATAACCCCGATGTAAAAACACATCTTGAAATTAGATTATTCCTACATCACTAATGTATCACGCAAGGTACATCTTACTGTGTTTCATGGAAAAAAAAGATTGGTAGTACACTGGCTTTGATTTAATATGCTCTCCAAATGATTCAATACTGTTACGAAAACTTCACAAATGATTTAGCTACATAGCTTCCCATAGCCTTCAATGGTGACGTCTGGAGGTAAATCTTATGGAACGTTTTTCTAACGATATTGAACCATTTGGAAAACGTATTAATTACATTGAGGCAGTAGTGTCTTATTTTATTAATATCAGACGAAATTTTACAAACCTCAATTAACTCTTGCACTGCACATGAATCAAATTCTAAAGCTTGTAACAATTATAAAGATTCAAAAACATTTATTCTTCTCCAGTGAAATGGTGGGGATTTCTTCTCCTACTGTGGATATAGTGTTTTTTCAGCTGCACTGTAGAGGAAAATATGTATATCGACACACATGCACACAAACATGCAGGTATATATACATATATAAAAACACACACACACAAGCGTGTGAAATATAATTACTCAGTGGTGGCCACAAAGTGGAAAAAATAATGCCAGTCAGTAAAAAAAAAAAAAATCTGGCTAGTATAAGTATTTCCTCTGCAATGAACTGGGCCCATATGTAATTCTAAAATCCAAATCTGCAAAATGTAAGACCAAGTTCCATCTGAATTGGAAAAATTACCTTATTCACCCATAAAGAAAACATTATAGGGTCAGAAACACAAACATGTATTCCTTACTCTACAGTCATAAAAACACTATCTATAGTAAAATATTACCTTTATTCCAGTCTGCTGGTGCTGGCTCTGCCCCTGATCTGCCTCCTTGGCTGACATTATCAGAAGATTGTCAATTCTAATGATGTCAGCCAAGGAGGGAGGCATGGGTCGGAGCATCTCTATGAGGAAAGGATTCTCTATGAGGAAAGTTCGGTGTCTCCATGTAGAGGATGGAGACATTGATAACACTGCACCAGGAAGCCCCTCTTGTAGTCGTTTGAGGAGTGGCCACTGGAGGTGTCCCTTAGGCTGTAATGTAAACACTGCCTTTTCTCTGTAAAGACAGTGTTTACAACAAAAAGCCTACAGGGACTGCACTCACCAGAATGTTTGGGTGACTATAGTTTCCCTTTAAGCATCGGAAAACTAAAAACATTTTGTGTTAATTGTTTGTCTAGGAGTTGCGATATTTGCATATAAAAAAATGTACATAGTAATAAATGAATGAGCACAATATCGGGTAGTACCCAGACTAGTTAATTTGGTTAGTAGCATAGGATCCACATGCACTACTTGAAAAAAATTGGTGATCTCAATTCACAGTTTTAAACGTGATTACAGCAGGTATAAAGATTGATTATAGGTCTCGTCTCATTTTGCACAATGTTAGTAATGAAAAAGTCACATCGTGGAATAAGATCATTTTCTTTTATTTGCCTGTTCAAAAACAAAAACAGATTATATATAGAATTGTTTATTTTGTAGTTTTTGAACATTTTATTGTAATTCGGAGTAAGTGTACAAGGCAAAAATGCACAACCAGTACAGGCAGTTTTCAGAGAGTCATATGATCAGCATACATAGATCAAAGGGTCAGCTCCAAACAAATATGTGTCTACATATCCTCCAAATGCTTAAATTGAGAGAGAGAGCTTAAAGTCATCTCCTGTTTGACCTATATATGCTAAATGTGAATGCACAATAAACCAAAGTGCTTCTGAAATATACATTTGTGTGTTGTCAATTTTACTCTCCGAAACTCTTTGATCCTGATGAACGTTCCGAACGGCGGACTGAAACGTTGATTTTTATTTTAAACTTCTCAATAAAGATTGGACTTTGAAAGACCATGAGGGCAGCTATCTCTATGGATTTATATATAAATATAAATAGGTATATCTGCAGAGGACACTACGCTTCACACTTATTAACTGTCTCTATTTCATGATTTCATTTTGCTAGTTCCTGGGTATGTGTCCAATTTTTGGATAGTTATGTCATGCAAGATATATTAAAGGTATCCACGTCATTTAAGTTGCCCCAAAGGGCCTCTGCTGTTGGTAATCTTTGCGTCAAATCTTTGACCTGCGGAAGTCATTTAACCTTTGTTTTGCTCTGTAAAAAGAGTTTGTATTTTCAGTAGCTACATTCAGGTAACCTGATATTGTGACCTTTAAAAAAATTAATAATAAAAGGTTGATCGTCAACTACCTTAATGCATGAGTTAAGAAAATGTCAATGAATTATGTTTTCAGGCGTTCTAATTTTTTATCTTTGTTTTTAGGCTGCCCTTCTCCTGTTACAGCCCATAAATAATAATGTAATTAGTAAATCCGTAGTTATCGAAATTATAAAGGTTTATGTACGTCATTTATCTGATGTCTTTGTAGGACAGCTTTAACAAATCACGATAATGATGGGGTGATTTATTCTATGGACATGGGGAGGAGTTAGTGACCAAAATAAGCTTCGTCCTGGTCATTGAATAGCAATTCTTCTACTGGAGTCTAAGGTAAAATAGCTGTTCAATTATTATAAAGTTATCTCTGGCCACAGTATCATTCACGTGTAGATTATATCAATAACACAATGCAAAAAAAGAGTTTCACAAAAAAATGGTACCTATACAGGTGTATATCATTGATTGCAAGATTTTATAAGTAGCATCAAAAACACATTAAAACTTGTCTCCTACACCATGAAAAACACCCAACGATTCCTTGATTCCAGTATCAAATCTGAAAGGAAACTAATTTCTAAATGTTTTCATAGATCTAATTTCAATTTCTTTATATGCCTTTTAGAGAACACAGATAAAGACCTTTGTACAGACATTCGTACACTTTGCAAGAGTCACATAAAGTACATAGCATTGCACACTTCACAGACGACTCCTACACTGCACAAAATAGTCACATATTACAAAAAGGTGTTACACACTGCCCATGGTATCCATACATTATGAGTCACACACTACACAGAAATAATACAATGCGCAGCTACCCATATGAAGAGCATTCATACAATTCACATACGGCACAGAGCATTCAAACATTACCTATAGCATTCACATACTGCACACAACATTCATACATTACCTATAGCATTCACATACTGCACACAGCACTCATACATTACCTATAGCATTCACATACTGCACAGAGCACTCATACATTACCTATAGCATTCACATACTGCACACAACATTCAAACATTACCTATAGCATTCACATACTGCACACAGCATCCATACATTACCTATAGCATTCACATACTGCACACAGCACTCATACATTACCTATAGCATTCACATACTGCACACAGCACTCATACATTACCTATAGCATTCACATACTGCACACAGCACTCATACATTACCTATAGCATTCACATACTGCACACAACATTCATACATTACCTAAAGAAATCACATACTGCACACAGCATCCATACATTACCTATAGCATTCACATACTGCACACAGCACTCATACATTACCTATAGCATTCACATACTGCACACAGCACTCATACATTACCTAAAGCATTCACATACAGCACACAGCATCAATACATCACCTATAGCATTCACATACTGCACACAGCATCCATACATCACCTATAGCATTCACATACTGCACACAACATCCACACATTACCTATAGCATTCACATACTGCACACAGCATTCATACATTACCTATAGCATTCACATACTGCACACAGCACTCATACATTACCTATAGCATTCACATACTGCACACAGCACTCATACATTACCTATAGCATTCACATACTGCACACAGCACTCATACATTACCTATAGCATTCACATACTGCACACAACATCCACACATTACCTATAGCATTCACATACTGCACACAGCATTCATACATTACCTATAGCATTCACATACTGCACACAGCACTCATACATTACCTAAAGCATTCACATACAGCACACAGCATCAATACATCACCTATAGCATTCACATACTGCACACAGCATCCATACATCACCTATAGCATTCACATACTGCACACAGCACTCATACATTACCTATAGCATTCACATACTGCACACAGCACTCATACATTACCTATAGCATTCACATACTGCACACAGCACTCATACATTACCTATAGCATTCACATACTGCACACAACATTCATACATTACCTAAAGAAATCACATACTGCACACAGCATCCATACATTACCTATAGCATTCACATACTGCACACAGCACTCATACATTACCTATAGCATTCACATACTGCACACAGCACTCATACATTACCTAAAGCATTCACATACAGCACACAGCACTCATACATTACCTAAAGCATTCACATACAGCACACAGCATCAATACATCACCTATAGCATTCACATACTGCACACAGCATCCATACATCACCTATAGCATTCACATACTGCACACAGCACTCATACATTACCTATAGCATTCACATACTGCACACAGCACTCATACATTACCTATAGCATTCACATACTGCACACAGCACTCATACATTACCTATAGCATTCACATACTGCACACAACATCCACACATTACCTATAGCATTCACATACTGCACACAGCATTCATACATTACCTATAGCATTCACATACTGCACACAGCACTCATACATTACCTAAAGCATTCACATACAGCACACAGCATCAATACATCACCTATAGCATTCACATACTGCACACAGCATCCATACATCACCTATAGCATTCACATACTGCACACAACATCCACACATTACCTATAGCATTCACATACTGCACACAGCATTCATACATTACCTATAGCATTCACATACTGCACACAGCACTCATACATTACCTATAGCATTCACATACTGCACACAGCACTCATACATTACCTATAGCATTCACATACTGCACACAGCACTCATACATTACCTATAGCATTCACATACTGCACACAACATCCACACATTACCTATAGCATTCACATACTGCACACAGCATTCATACATTACCTATAGCATTCACATACTGCACACAGCACTCATACATTACCTAAAGCATTCACATACAGCACACAGCATCAATACATCACCTATAGCATTCACATACTGCACACAGCATCCATACATCACCTATAGCATTCACATACTGCACACAGCACTCATACATTACCTATAGCATTCACATACTGCACACAGCACTCATACATTACCTATAGCATTCACATACTGCACACAGCACTCATACATTACCTATAGCATTCACATACTGCACACGGCATTCATACATTACCTATAGCATTCACATACTGCACACAGCATTCATACATTACCTATAGCATTCACATACTGCACACGGCATTCATACATTACCTATAGCATTCACATACTGCACACAGCATTCATACATTACCTATAGCATTCACATACTGCACACGGCATTCATACATTACCTAAAGCATTCACATACTGCACACAGCATTCATACATTACCTAAAGCATTCATATATTGCACACAACAGGATGAGAGAAAATGGAAAAGAATAAAAAAGGAGGGAAGTAGAATAGAAGGAGAAAATTGATGTTGGTTTCATGTGTAGGGGAGGGGGGTATGTTTTCTCTTTCTCTTGTCTACCTTTTTCTTAGCAATTATATGATTTTAAATCCCAGTGTTGCAGAACAAAACTGGTCTTCTTTATTTATAATTATCATTTGCACAATAAATCTTCCTTATTGTGGAATCTACAGTTGCAAGAAAAAGTATGTGAACCCTTTGGAATGATATGGATTTCTGCACAAATTGGTCATAAAATGTGATCTAAGTCACAACAATAGACAATCACAGTCTGCTTAAACTAATAACACACAAAGAATGAAATGTTGCCATGTTTTTATTGAACACACCATGTAAATATTCACAGTGCAGGTGGAAAAAGTATGTGAACCCTTGGATTTAATAACTGGTTGAACCTCCTTTGGCAGCAATAACTTCAACCAAACGTTTCCTGTAGTTGCAGATCAGACGTGCACAACGGTCAGGAGTAATTCTTGACCATTCCTCTTTACAGAACTGTTTCAGTTCAGCAATATTCTTGGGATGTCTGGTGTGAATCGCTTTCTTGAGGTCATGCCACAGCATCTTAATGCACTGTGAATGTTTACATGGTGTGTTCAACAAAAACATGGCAATATTTCATTCTTTGTGTGTTATTAGTTTAAGCAGACTGTGGTTGTCTATTGTTGTGACTTAGATGATGATCAGATCACATTTTATGACCAATTTGTGCAGAAATCCATATCATTCCAAAGGGTTCACATACTTTTTCTTGCAACTGTATAAAGCTCCATGTGTCTCAATCTGTTTTTATTTTTTTCTTGAGTAGTTTTCATAAAATACACAAAGAAAAGTAGGGACCATTTCTTTTATATTTAGTTGACAAATAGGTGGAGCTTAAAGCAAAGTTCTGTTTTAGTTACCAATCAAATATACCCCCAATCCTCAGTAAAAAAAAAAAAAAAACAATCCCACAGAAGGTAAACAGCAGACATCGTGGGCAGAGAAGAACAAAATGACTCCATCTATATATTGAGATCTCGCACAAGAAAGAAAGCAAATATAAAGGGAAGTGGCTGGTAGGGGAGTATAATCATTATAGGGTTACTGCAACCACCATGACCACTGCAGTGATTTGACTGGATCATGGTGGTAGGAGTAAGTGTGTACAGTGTTTCTGCTTGAAACACTGTACATACTGAGATATTTTAAATGTTGTGCCATCGGCTAGTTGCACCTCCAGCACACGTGAGATTGGCAACCCGGAACTCTGTTCCGGGCTGTTAATGTCAATTCTGGGTATATTTTGCATCAGCCATTAATGTGCACAGCGCGTGGGCAACACATGTGATCATATTCTTATTTGCAGGCAGAGCACATGCAATGGAAAGATTGCTTCCCCTGCCATCCTTCCCTACCACTTTGAGATTCATCCTTCCCTCTCTTTGGCCCAGAGTATGCGCATGTGCACTGAGCCGGCGAAACAGACCAATCTGTAATGTCAAGCCTGTAATTGGACTGCACAAGTGAAATCGGAGAGGGCGCGGAAGTCAATGCCGGGATCAAACTAAATATCCTCTACCCACGGATTGCAACACTATAACATCGGCAGGCACAGGAAGGGAGGAGGGACTGGTACATATGGAGGGGAGGCGGGACTGGGACACATGGAGGGGAGGGGGACTGGGACTCATGGAGGGGAGGGGAGACTGGGACACCTTGAGGGGAGGGAGGACTGGGATACATAATAGGGAGGGGGCACTGGCCACTGGGACACATGGAGGGGAAGCAGGACTGAGACACATGGAGGGGATAGGGGATTGAGACACATGGAGGGGAAGGGGGACTGACACACATGGAGAGGAGGAGGTACTAAGACACATAGAGGGGGGACTGAGACACACACAGGCGAGATGAGGGATGAAACACAGGGTGGGACTGGGTGGAGAAGAGATGCTAAAATAGCATAGAAACAGAGGTTTCTCTATGAGAAGCATTTGTTTGGACAATTCTCTGTGAAGTAACTGAAAGTCACTTTCTGTGAAAAAGAGGAGAACTGCAGCATTTTGCAATGTCTTTTAGACTATTTCCCCAATTAAAACATACATAAAATATGCATACATGTATTCGTTGGGGATATATCTACTTATTTGTGGAGTTTTTTTTTCCAAGTGTGAAGTGGTCCATTAACTATCCAAAGTAGTGCATGTTGATTTTGTTTCAAAGCATTGAAGTTACTATGAAACTGTAACCAGAGTTTGACATTTACCCGGAGCGGAGAATCCAAGTTTAGTCAGTAGCAGGCAATGACCAGAGGCTGGCATCAATGGAGCAGAATGCAGTAAACAAAGCAAGGGTCAGTGACTGGCAAAAACAAAGTGAGGGTCAGTGACTGCAGTAATCAGGCAGAAACCAGTAAACAAAGCAGATCTTGTGCACGGGAATCAGACTGAAAAAAGTTCAGCTTTGCACATAATACCAGTGCACTGGGAACAGAGGACAGCTAAGCTGATACTGTTATAACATCCCCTAAATTCTAATGTAATGTAACTCTGTATAGTCATAGTATTAAATAAATCATGTTATGTAAGGTAGTTCAGCCCATGCACCTGCCATAGCCTAGCAATAATTTTAATGTAACAAATGTAAGTTTAATTGAGTTTTCAGAGCTTCCTATCTCCCTGTATATTACGTGACAATAAAAAAGTATCCTATTTCAAAATTATTTTCAGTTATATTTCTACATGCAACCATGCGCCACCCCATTCCCTCCCTTACTTTGTCTTACTGATAGGTTAACCTGACAGAAACAGGAGGTTGTTGGAACTTCAAACAAGATGCTACAAGGAATTACATGTGTACAACTGAACACAAACACAAAAAGAGGAGTTAAAGAAAGATATGTCATAGAGTTATAATTACACCACCTCTCTGATTTAATGCCTTAATTAAAGGGACACTGTAAGCACTGTAATTACTTCATCTTGTTGAAGTGGTTATCGTGTCTGGAGTCCCCTGTTGCAGCCTTTTCATTCAGCGTTAAACTGTTTTAATGTTTTAATGCTAAATGAGAATCCCCGGCAACCATTTAGCATTATCCTGAGCAGCAATAGGCGGCTGTGATTAGCAGAGAGTGTTAGCTGCCAGCATGTAAGTGCTCATTGCTAGTATGAATTGATATGGCTAGATGGAAATGTGTTATCTCTGCCTTAGCCGTACCTTCAGTAAGGGTATAGCAGTGGGTCACTAGGGACCCTCATTTAGTGTTAAATTGCTCAAAAATAGCTTCACGTATAATGGAGGGACATGACTAGTGTACTCCAGGCACTATAACCATTTCAATAAGATGAAACGGCTATAATGCCGTCAGTGTCCCTTCAAGTAAAATCTAAAGTTATGGTGGCCATTTGCAATATACACAAAGCAAAGATAAAGCCGTGTGCCCTTGTCTCCCACCCACTCACTCTGCACTTCCTCTCCCTACTCTCACAGTTCAAACTTTAAATGTAGATAACTGTTATGATGATTATAAGCCTAGAAACTGTTGTTCAACAGCCAATAGTCACCAACAAATTGTTTTAAATAAACAAATGATCCAAATGATCTTCTCCTGGGCCAGATCCACTGGTGAAGTGTGATGGAAATGTAGTGTTAGTGTCTGGGCATCGGCAAGCTCCCTGTTGCTGCAGATGAAGAATCAAAATTACCAACAGGCAGACAGCCACCTAAAATATTACGATAAATGTGTAGCAGACAGCACTTGCTACTAAACTGGGCTCTCTCAAAACCCACAAACCACATACATCTGTCAATTAGTTTCACATCGTACATGCAGAGGAGGAATGGAAATTGCCATCATCACATTCACAATTTACCATATTCTAAAAACAGCATGATTATCGTTCTGACTGCTACACACTCAGGGCTATTCACTAACGTGAAAACACCAGGAATTTTTAAGTGAGTTTCAAAATTTAGACCAAAATAGCTAAACTGGAAAAATTCTCCAATTTAATTCTGTTTTCATTTTGACTATTTTGGTCTTTAACTTGAAATTCACTTTGAATTCACTCCTATTACCAAACAGTTCTCACTTTAGTAATTAACCCTGAATTCTTTCAAAATGTAAATTAGAAGTTGCAAATGGAATGTTCGTGAATGCAGCAAAGATGGCCCTGTTTCTAGGTAAGACCTTTTTTTTTTAAATGAGACGTTCCAAATTTCAGAAAGATCCAAATTACAATATATAGAACTTTGCTATTTGTGCTATTTTGGCAATTTATGTGCTATATCGGCCAATTCATTTGCCAATTCCCTGATGTTCTAATTTGTGAATAAGCCTCAGTGATGGCAAGCATTGGCACCCTTTATATGTCTGAATTACATTTTCTTTCATCATTTGAAGTGTAGTTCACAAACTTGGATTGTCTAGGTTTGCCATCACGTACGTTGAGGCCCATTACATTTAATGCCACAGTGTCTTCAAAATCTGTTTGGTTCAAAATCTTTATGGTCATTATTACAACTCATCATGGCTCATTAGGGAATATAATAAACATACACATGCAGGTCAAGCACTAGTGAAGAACATAGAGAGTTAAAGCGACACTGTCATGGCCGAATCCCGTTTTGTTTTTTTTAACCCTCCTCCCGACTCCACTACATCTAACTGACCCCCTTGTCACCCCCAAATGCCCCTAAACCTCCCATATTACCTATTTTCTATTCTTTTTTTTCTGCCCCGATCTATATTCAGGGCTCCGCCAACTTTGTGTGGGTAGAGGAAGTCCTTGTGGGGCACGTCATCTGCCCACACTAGATAGACTGTGAGATTCCCGCACATGCCCAGTGAAACACTTGGACATGCGAACGGGAATTTCATCTATTCATTTATTTGTCAGAAAGACGAATGAATGAATAGAAAAATCAGACGAACAAACAAACACTGTGTATCAGTGTTCGTTTGTTCGTTCAGTTTATTACAAGGAGGGAGCTACCGGCGCACAGCTCCCTCCTTGTAATATGTAAAGATGGAAGCGGCAGGGAGCAGTGCTCCCCACCACTTCCTAAGCCCCCCATGTCCTCCCTCACTCTATGGGGGTCAATAGGACCCCCATAGTAGCATAAGGGAGATTAAAATTAAAAAGCCTGTGGCTGCTAACTGTAAAAAAAAAAACTACTATCCGGCCCCCAACCCTGCGCGTCGGGTGGGGGCCCTAAATAACAATAGGGGGGGGATCTATTGTTCTCCCCCCCGGTCCCCACCCCTGCATGGTGGGTGGGGGCCATAAATTACAATGGGGGGACCTACAGTCCTCCCTCCCTGGCCCCCACCCCTGGGGGGAGGACAGTAGGTCCCCCCCTCATTATCTTTATGGCCCCCACCCATCGCACAGGGGTGGGGGCAATAGGTTTGTTTTGTTTGTTTTTTTACTGCTCACTGCTTACTAGACATGCCCCTACTGGCGGTATAGCGAGTAGGGGCAGATTATTTACTTATACTAAGTAATCTTTACTTAGTATTAGTAAATGTGGCTGAAAGACCAATTTAGGTCTTTCAGCCTTTTGGAAGATAACTCCCTAATACCGTGGAAATTAGGGAGTTATCTACTAAGCGGCTGCAAGATGCAGCCGCGGCACAAATTGAATCGGAATTCCGATACGAACAAAGTACCGAATTGAGTTCTAAAAGAAACGAACACACTGTTCTCATTCAGTTAGAACGCAATTCTCTAGTTTCGTCTAAAATGACAGGAAGCATCGCAGGAACACTGAGGAAAGGTAAAAATTATGGGAAAATTGCTCTGACCAGCGGAAATGAAGCACACTTTGCTCCTCCGCTGGTCAAAGCTGGTCAAAGCTGGTCAAGCGGAGGAAACCTCCATAAGGCAGAGTCCCTACTTTGTCTTATGATTTTAAAGAAAACTATAGAAGACAGAAAGAAAAGAAGAACAGATACTGAAAGAGGGGGAGAAGAGGAAGAGATTGAGGAAAGGTAAGTTCAGCATGACAGTGCCGCTTTAAATGAATAGTAGTTGCAATAAATGTAACAATCCGTCACTTGCTACAAAAACAAAAAGATACAAAGAAAAAAAAAGATAATTCCTGAGCCAAATTTAAATTTCAGTTAAAAATAATAATCAAAACTGTAACTACTGTCTCCACTACTTTCTCCACTGTGCGGAACTGCCTTATGACTGTTTCATACGTTATATTTTTTATGAAACATACAATAGCCAGTTCATTCACTCATTCACTAAACAGCAATTTCAAGTCTTACAGAACGTAATAGTTCTATTTAAAACACCTCACATAGGCAAAAAATAAAGGGGGTTTAGTTACATTATATGATAATACATTGCATAAGCCTGCCGCAACGTCAATGTACTATTCTTGGCAGGTCCTACTCTAGCACCTAATGCCTGCTCTTTTGAGATTAATCAACTTACTTGGGAAATACTTCTTCCTGAACTCTATGCAAGTCAAAGCTAAATAAGGCCTATTTTTTTTTTATAAACTGCAATAATTACCTGCCCTAAATAGGGCTAGAGCAGGATCTGCCAAGAATGGGGTACATTGACGTTGTGGCAGGCTTGTGCAATGTTTTATTTTTATATATTATAACAAAACCCCCATTATTTTTTGCCTATGTGAGGTGTTTTTAAACTATTACATTCTGTGAGACTTGAAATTGCTGTTTAGTGAACAAGCGAGTGCACTGGATATTGTATGTTGTATATATTGGCCCCAGCAGCACCCTTACAAGTATGCATGTTCAGGTGAGTGCAGCCCTCTTGGTTTCATTTATATTATTTATGTACATATCAATTCAAAATCCCACAATTAAGCGTTCCCATTTTATGTTAGTGTGTGTACATCCAGTTTCCATACACTTTTACAATGATGCAGATATAATCTTTTTTCTTCATTGCGTGATATATCGTCTTTTTTGGGGGGAGGGGTGAGACTGGATTCTTTTACCAGCAAGAAGTAACTGGATATTGTATGTTGTATATATTGGCCCCAGCAGCACCCTTACAAGTATGCATGTTCAGGTGAGTGCAGCCCTCTTGGTTTCATTTATATTTTTTATGTACATATCAATTCAAAATCCCACAATTAAGCGTTCCCATTTTATGTTAGTGTGTGTACATCCAGTTTCCATACACTTTTACAATGATGCAGATATAATCTTTTTTCTTCATTGCGTGATATATCGTCTTTTTTGGGGGGAGGGGTGAGACTGGATTCTTTTACCAGCAAGAAGTAACTGGATATTGTATGTTGTATATATTGGCCCCAGCAGCACCCTTACAAGTATGCATGTTCAGGTGAGTGCAGCCCTCTTGGTTTCATTTATATTTTTTATGTACATATCAATTCAAAATCCCACAATTAAGCGTTCCCATTTTATGTTAGTGTGTGTACATCCAGTTTCCATACACTTTTACAATGATGCAGATATAATCTTTTTTCTTCATTGCGTGATATATCGTCTTTTTTGGGGGGAGGGGTGAGACTGGATTCTTTTACCAGCAAGAAGTATTAACCAGTCTTTGATGACTGTCAGTAAAATATAACATAATTCAGTAACATTAAATTTGGCACCTTGAATTTACTATACTGCATATTAGATTTAATCTGTGATTTGACTTAGTCTGTGAATAAATACCATTGTACACAGGAGAATTTATTTTGCTTGATGCTGGCAGTATGTTGATACTACACATAGTATTTCAGTATGATTTCTTCTAAAAGGGATGCTAGAAAAGCTAATATTTGTTAAGCAATTTAAAGTGAATACAAATATATGAATTTATAAATCAAAATGTTGGAGAGTCCACAATACACATGCATTAACGTCTAAACCAACTAAATAGCAATGCACATATGCCAGATTGTACAAACAGTTTTGTACGGTTAGGGTAAATGCCATTGAAAAACGCAATAAATTTAACATCATCTATACATTTACTAGCAATTTAACTAGCACAAAGTATAGAAGATAATGTCGTTTAAAACGCCACTACGTCAATTTTTCATTACTGATGCAATCAGGTGTAAATCATTTGAAAATTATTCAGACAAAGCATTGATACATTGAAACGATGTAAAAGAATATACATACTGTCTATGTGTTGTATGCATACTGTTCACTGAGACTTGGACTAGACCCATCTACATTTTCAGGTCATTCATTTAGAATTGGAGCAGCATCGACCTCCTCTAGCAGCGATATGCCAGTGCATACAATTAAAAGACTAAGACACTGGGAATCATTTGTTACAACAGATATTTCTCAACCAGAGAAACGTCAAGGCAGCATTTAAGAGTTTGGCCATGTAATTGATGTAATAGGATTATGTAACGAGCTCACGGAAATCTTTTTGTCCTCTTTATTTACAAACCTACCCATACGACGGTTCCGGCACACCACAACTTAATTTGCTCTAAATCACGGCTTTTGTCCCATGATTACAAATGTGGCCTGTAGTTGTGGGAGGGGTTACCTGGCATATTTGAACTCAGTCAACCCCCTTACCTGAGCCGTTGCCATTTGTTTTACCCCACATACCGCTCCTCTTGTTATCATATCACTACCCTGGTGGGACCTCTTTAATCACAAGCCTACCCATTCAGCAAACCACAAACGACTTTTCTCTATACCACAGCTTTTGTCCCCGACCACAAATTTTATATATTTATATATATATATATATATATAGAGAGAGAGAGAGAGAGAGAGAGAGAGAGAGAGAGAGAGAGAGATAGAGATGTATATGTAGATCAGCTGTAACAAATGTTTTTTTTTAAAACATCTATTTAATGATATATGATATATTGTATGAATAATAATTTCTGACATCAAAATATACAGCTAGGCATGGACTTGTAATGAGCTTTTCTACAGTTTATTTGAAGAATTACAGTTCAGTGCTATCAGATACATTATATGTGATTGGAAGATTTACAGTTCAGTGCTATCAGATACATTATATGTGATTGGAAGAATTAACATTCAGTGCTATCAGATACATTGTATGTGATTGGAAGAATTAAGGTTGCTCATGTGTCTGTTTCATGATAGTGTATTATCTTTTATCTCTTTGCCTTACAGGTTTTAATAATCTTCAACGGAAGATTTCAGAACATGTTTTTGACTAGACATTATCTGTTAACTACAAAAGTCAAGTCTTTCATATGAGCAAAAAAAAACAATAAAAGCATCCATTCTAATATTTCTGGTCCCAGAGGGGTAGCCTTTGAATTGCAAAGAATTGAGTTAAAACACACATTGGATAAGGTTACAAGAATTCCCTTTTAAAGTGACTCTGTCATGAAAAATGTAGTGTCATTTGATAGGGTATAATATGCAATCCCAGGACAAGGCCATTAGCATGAGAATCTATTTCCAGTTCACCGCAGGTCCCTCTTCTGACATATGTCATCAAGATCGGACAATTAGCATATCATGATTCGTAATGTCCTTAATCATTGGAGGACGTTACTAGTGATCAGAGACATGTTGGCATAATGTACATTTTCAAGTCATCTAGTCAGGGCTCCAATCAGTGGATTAACCCAACCATGAAGCAGTTTTATAATTGGCAAAGTTATTAATTAGCATCACCTAGGGCCTTCAGTTGTATAATTATTCCCTTATCAATGCTTACACTTCTTATCACATCTATATTTGCAGCTATGAAGATATGTGGGCTTAAAAAAATAATGAAGAGGACGTTTTGCGGTAGGTCAGCTAAAGATTGTAGGCGAAATAAGGGGACAGTACGTGGGAAAAAGTGACACTAACAAGTGCAGGCTGGCCACTCAATAGGGGTTTACTTCCAATCCACAGGATACAAAAGTAGTGTAGTTAAAAACTGTCACAGGTGGTGGTCCGGAGACCGGGACCCCTGTATGCCTGACGATGGTAGGAGTCACAGCGTGTAAATGAACTATCAGGGTCTGGTGCAGGGTAACCTGTGCAATTTACACAATGGCTGGGTACACTGTTTCAAATTTGCCATTTTAATACCGTTAAAATGTTCAAAAAACCTAATGTGTAAGGTGCAAATTCAAAAACGAAAAAATAACAGAATTTAAAAGCACAATTACTGAAGAAGTTTTTAAAATTAAACATTTTATTAATTGCCAAACTAAAAATTTTATTTATTTATTAGAGTGCAAATGTGGAATACAGTATGTTGGCAGCACCAGAAGAAAATTACACATTAGGTTTTTTGAAAATTTTAAAAGTATTAAAAGACGACATTTGAAATACAGTGTACCCAGCCATTGCGTGAATTGCACAGATTTTAATTTCCAGACTTTTATTTGTATAGGGATTGATGTAATCATCCCACATTGGAGAGGAGGTGACACAGAAAAACTATTGGCTATGAAAGAAACTAAATGGATTCACAGATTAAAAACTACCTCCCCTATGGGCTTGAATGTCGATTTAGATTGGATAGTTTTAATGGATTGATTTTATTATACATATTTTTATAGTTCTTGAGGTTTTAGCCCTATTTTTTATGTTAACCTTTTTGTTCTCTTTTCCCTTTTCAAATACAGGAGTCCATTGTTTTTTCTATTAAGATTTTTAATTTATTTATTTTTTCTTGATTTTTTATACTTCCTGACTTTCTATATTCAATGATCTCATCATAATGTTCATCAGTACATATCAGTCCATATGAAATCTTTCTCATATAACGTTTTTTATCGTTATTATATTTTTTGTTCAGTATGGCTAATTCCTATTATTGTCAATATTATGTTTTGTTTGATTACTATGTGTTTAATGTATTTAATGTAGTTTTGTATTGTATCATTATGTATTTATTAATATTAATTTGATTTCCACAAACAAGTCTTACTATATTTTTCATTTGTTAACGAATTCTGCATCTATTTTTCACATTTATATTTTTTAATAGTATACACTATACACTATGGCCTGATTGAGGAATTATAGGTTGTGTAACTTTGCACTTTTGACTGCTAATGCACCTTTTACCGCGGATGCACTAAGTTTCGTAAGATTTTTAGGTTCTGAACGGAACAGTATTCCCCGGCTCACACTATCAATAAAGTTGTTGCGTTTCAGATACGCGCATGCGCAGTGGGAAATGTGATGACGCTCGCTGTAACGTTCTCCCCCGCTCTGCGCATGCGTGTGTTATAGAAAGCCGCACAATCCACTGTATTTAAGCTGCCGGTAAGGAGGAGTATACACAGCTCTTGATAAAGTCCCCGAGGACCAAAACCTAAAGCCAGTATCTGCGAGACCTACAGGACAACATCCAGCCTTCACCGATATAGGTTTGAGGACTGATGATTACAGTGTGAGATTGACTTCCTGAGGTACCAAAAGCTGACATCAACTATATGGGGACTTAGCCCTTTAGTGACTGACAAGCTCTCTAGCAAAAACAGATATTTTTCTCTTTGTGCCACTTATTTTGTGAGTGTACCCATTGTTTTTATCCTTTTCCTTTTTGTCATTAAATACTTCACTATGTATATTTTCTCTTATGTTTCTATTACATGCCATATTCAACCATCTGAATGATAATTATATTTGCACATTTGTGATAGTGGCGCCATCACTAGTATATGTTTTTAACTATACTACTTTTGTATCTAAAGATTGTAGGTGAGCTTTTTTAGAACCCTTTTGGGAGAAACAATCTTGCCAGTCAAATTAAGATGGATGTTCATAGTAGGGTAAAGATTTGATAAGAATTTATGAAGTTTACAAGGAGGGTGAATCGTGCCACTTAGGTCAAGGTGGGACCTCCACATTAAGGAAGATTTGGGAAGATTACAGATCCACTCTAAAAGTACATCACAAGCAGACCACCATAAGTAATTAATATTAAGTGTAAGGCAATGTGCAAAAAAGAACATGTCACTCAAAATGTAATTACATATTATTTTAAACTACTTTGGACATCCATGTTGCGCTCCTGCTATTAGGCCAGCTACTTGTACAATTCAAACGGCAAATGTTGAACCTCAGAAAAAGCCACATAAGGTTAAAAAAAACTGACTATCTGGCTTTGATCACCAAAGTATTTTTCTTTTATTTACAAATACATAGTTAAGGGGTTTGGACCAGGATCCCTTAATCTCAAGGATTTGGGGTTTTGACATTTCTGTAAAACTCCTACCAGACTACTTTCTTAACAGCTAATGCTAAAATCTTGGTTCATCGAGTTGATTTCAAAGCTTTTGAAATATGTACTACAAATTCAATAACTAAATTAAAATAACACTATTAAACCACAAAAATAAATTCTGTAATACAGCACTGGAATTAAAGGCTCCCTCTGCTGGAAAGAAGTATTGATCAGGTTTGATAAGCTAACATAACTCAATTAAGTATGACAGGTATAGATATAATCCTACGGCCCTTTAGCTTTCATTGAACTAAACCTCCCATCACACTATGCCATAAATAAATGTGGGTTGCAGGTTTTCCGTAATAAATTTTAAGTTTCCAAACTAAGAACAACCAGATTTAAGTCAAATACTTTTGATGGCTCATCTGATTAGTGAGACATTTACAATTTTCTTTAATGAGCAATATTTATCCGAACCCACTATACTAACAAGATTATTTACTTAAAGGAACACTATAGTGCCAGGGAAACAAAGTTGTTTTCCTGCCACTATAGCTCCCTATAGTGATCCACCCTTGATGCTCGTTCGAGTCCACTTTCGCTCTCCCCTTGCCGATGTCAGGGGAGACCTAATGCGCATCAGCGGCAATGGCCTAACTCACATTAGACAGCCATTAGAGGTGGATTTAACCTTCAAAGCTGAAGTGGTCTGGGTGCCCATAGTGTCCCTTTAAGTGAGAATTCACAGTGACTTCAAAACTAATTTTAAATTTAAGGCTACAATAGTTGAATTGGAAAGCATTCTGATATGCTACTTTGGTCTAACATTTGAAATTTTATTTGAGATCACGTTTACTTCTTACTTTAGAAAATAATCTAGTGAATGTTCTTTAAAATCATGTCCCACATTGACTGGCCATTCAGTCCATAGGCCTAGATCAAGGTTTATGAGACGGTCCCATGCTGTTAGTCTTTTAGGTTTGGTTTCATTAAATTTTTAATGTATTACAGTCTGTTTCCCAAATTTACCCTTTACATTAAAACACTGGATATCATTACTGCAGACACATGTTAACTGCAAGGCTGACTCATTTGACAAAGAGTTACGAGGCTGCATAATTTAGATCTGGAAAACCTGAGTCAAAATTACATTAATGCATGTAGTCTTTCTATAGGTATACCGCTACATCAATGCTACGGAATGTTTGAAGTGTTACAGGAATATTTGGCCTAACAACGTTTATTATGTATTAATGTATTGCATTATTAGAATCTGCAGAATCGGGAAGTCATTGAAGGCCAGTTTTGGGATTAAATAATATATCTTGGCACATCACTGCCTCTTTAACAAGAAGAAACAGTCACCTTAAGAATAATATTTTATCATTTATTTAGCAGCAACATATCTCACAGTGCTGTACAAGAGAGATATAAAAAAAAAAAAAACAACAAACAAAATGAATCATTTTTTTTCCGGATCTCTGATAACCTTGTGACTGTTCTATAACATGCACAGTCTTGGAGTCACCTAATAAAACCTCATTGCACTGAGCCTTGCAAACCATGCGTTCAGTCACTGGCTTCAAATATGTTCATCCTACATTAACGTGAAATTGCATTAAGCCATAGGAGCAAGAAAGGCATCAGGGGAGATCATATTACAGTGTGTAATTTCAAAATCCCCTGGGGATGATAACCAGTGTTACTGGCTGGGTGTCTTCTGAACCACGTACAGATTTCCAAAGCGTATTTAAAAAAAAAAAAAATATTTAGCACTTCCTATTCACGCGAACATTATAAAAATATATGGTTATACCCCACCATGCATTAACCATTCATTACTATGATTATTGGCTGATACTATGTTGTTGTACCATTGCATTGCTAGCAAACACTGAGAAAATATAACTAGTTCAAGTAAATTGGTTTTGCTTGAGACTTGGGGATGTGGAAGATTTTGCATATTAGATTCCTTAGGGCATCTGGGATTGGACATGTATTTAGCAATTTACACAAAGAGGATTGAAGATAAAAAAAAAACTGGTAAAATCTATTATACTCAATTTAGAATTTACAACTATTTCATTAAATGCATAAGTCGTGATTAAATCAATGGCTATTTTGTACACATGTTATATCTGTATAAGTGCCCTTATAGCAGCATATATGAACACTCATGCCAGCAATCATCTCTCTGACAAGATTACAGAAGCACAATATTACTCAAGTATGGCAGGAAAATGTGCAGTGAACAAGGAAAATGCTATAATGTTGTGTGACATAAGCCTTAAAATACAGTGTGGTATATCAAATCAGAAAATCAAAAGGGGCGCTATAACCTGAAAGGGAGTTTATAATCCCATATCAATTGCACACGACCAGGCACGCAGTTTAACCATTTCACTGCCAATATTGTGTATGCAGTTCTTCCCAATAAATATTTCAAATGGAAAAAGAGGGACACTAATTTTAAGGGTGTGAGTGGGGGTGAGGCCAGAGGCGGGCTGTTCTGAGAAATGTTTGATTGACTTACTAATAACAATTTATGCAACAAATATGTAGCCAATAGGACAGGAAAAAACGTAATTAAACAATTAAAGGACCGCTAAAGGCACCCAGACCACTTCAGCTTAATGAAGTGGTCTGGGTGCTAGGTCCATCTAGGATTAACCCATTCTGCTGTAAACATAGCAGTTTCAATGACGGGAAAGGAGGAGGAGAGTCCCCAGCGCCGAGGGAGCCCGGCACTGGAAAAAAGGTAAGGGATTAACCCCTTCCTCACCCTAAAGCCCGGCGGGAGGGGGGCCCTGGGGATGAGGGGGACCCAAGGACCCTATAGAGCCAGGAAAACGAGTATGGGTTGTTTCTCCTATATAATTACAAATGCCTTAAAATATATGGACCCACCCAGAAGTGTTGAAAAATAAACTGAGCCTTACATTTTTTAAATCAAGGCTGCCCTACTTCAGCCTTAATAAGATTAAAAAGAAAACAAAAATATATCCTCCATTGAACGTTTTAGACCCTTTGTTTGTCTGAATATCATACCACTCATTCAAAGCTGCCACAGAGCCACCCTAGGTTCCAGGTACTAGTGCCCTCATTAATATATTACTGGCTTATCCCTTGGGAGCTATGTGTCCTGTCTCCTGGGCCCATACACCTAACTGGGTTCAGTCCTACCTCCATGGTTAGATTTACACCATGAGCACCTGTTAGCACAGAATTCTTTAATGCACCCTTCCCCCAATCCCCGCACCATCAAAACGAAAAAAAAAAAGTGCGTGGACTTTTACATATCATAAAACGTTGTATATACACACATGTAATGAGTGAGTGTGTGCAAATGTCTGAGTGGATGTCTATCTATGTGTTTATGTATTTCTAAGCATGTGTGTCAGTTTGTGTGTAGTGTGTGTATATGTACAATGTGTGTAACAATATGTTTCTGTGTAACAGTGTGTTCATTAATGTGTGTATAAAAGTGTGGGAAGTAGCAGTATGTCTTAATAGAACATTGAAAAAATAATAAATTAAAGGAGACCCTATTTTCCCAATGCTGTTCATAATCCACAAACATTGAAGAGATACCAACTTTAGCTTAATAAAGCAGTTTTGGTGTATAGATCATGAACCTGAAGTCTCACTGCTCAATTTCCTATAATATCCCATTAATAATCAGCCACAATCTAAACAAAAAGGAAAATAAGGAAATAGGGAATGGAATCATCACTTAGATACTTAAGGAGAGCAAAATGGTTTTGTTACCACTATAGCGTCAGGAATACACATTTGAATTTCTGACCCTATTGTGTTCCTTTAACATTGGAAATGAATTAGGGATAAGCCAGTAATATATTAATGAGGGCACTAGTACCTGGAACCTAGGGTGGCTCTGTGGCAGCTTTGAATGAGTGGTATGATATTCAGACAAACAAAGGGTCTAAAACGTTCAGTGGAGGATATATTTTTGTTTTCTTTTTAATCTTATTAAGGCTGAAGTAGGGCAGCCTTGATTTAAAAAATGTCAGGCTCAGTTTATTTTTCAACACTTCTGGGTGAGTCCATATATTTTAACACCTTAAGGACCAAACTTCTGGAATAAAAGGGAATCATGACATGTCACACATGTCATGTGTCCTTAAGGGGTTAAGGCATTTGTAATTCAGCAATTTATTTGTGCATATAGTGGAGGTTGTATGGTATTCGACAACACACATGATCCAATTAGCTACGAATTGCTATTCAGGATAATGAGAGTTTTATAAAAGATATGTTTGTCAGTATTCAAAGTTATTTTATTCAAGTTGTTTTAATGTTAGCAATTTTTCAAAAAAGTAAGTTGGTGGATGCCAGTAGATTTATTTATTTTATTTTTTTGTGATCCATGCAATAATGATTTCTTTGTTTTCGATTAGGAAATTAAATTTTCTAAATGTGATCGTATTGCTAAAGGAAATGGATATTTTTATACAAATATAATGATTTATAAGCAATTGCACCTGATGCAGTAAACCCTTTATTGGCATATGACAATGGCTTGCCTTCAGGTAAATGTTAGTTTCATACAGGGTTCAAAGTGAATTTCAAATTTAAAGTCAGATTAGCTCACCTGGAATATTTCTCTGATTCGGCCATGCTTTGATTTCGACTGCTTTTGCTCTAAATTCAAAACTGATTTTCAATTCACAGTGAATAGCCCTGATGACGTTTAAAAAAAAAAAAAAATGACTTTACACTTTGGGTCTTGGCCATTTAATAGACTTCTCTTTGCAATCTGTTCATGTTGGCACAGCCACAGAAACAGGAAAGAGTTTTAAAAACTATATTTAAATTATATATTTAAACAAACAAACAAAAATAATATATATATATATTTATTTTAAAAAAATTAAGATGAGTGAATCTGATTATATCAGGATTTACATTCCATTTATTCTCTTTTTATAGAGAAAGAAACATTGTTTGGGTACTAGCACACTTATAAGTTGGACCAAGATGATGGACCCAGATAAATGAAGAAGTTATGTATAAGGAAGAAATGATAATGTAAGGATTAATGTTTGATTATGCGGAAGATTGTACTGCTTTAGATATGGTCTTCTTTTATCTGGGGTAATGAAGCTGATAAGTAGCTGTTTGTACAGATGGCCTATTTCATATATTTTGATTATTGATATTGGTTGTAATAATCTTGCCAATTTCAAATTGCTTCTTTTAATTCAAGATTTGAAAGTGTTTACATTCTTGAGTGAAATGTTTTCAAGCAAGATACTAGTGTAGGCTTTAATAAATCTATGGGTACACTGGCTGAATTTTAGATAGTTTAAAGCGGCACTGTCACTCCCCTCACCCCAGCCAGAAAAAAATAGTATTTCATAAAGAAAGAATCTTTACAAAATACTAATTTTGACTGTGTTGGAATTTCACTGACATTCCAAACCTGTCAAGAGATATGCAGAGACAAAGTATGAACTGTATATTTCCTAAGCTTGACACTTCTAGACATTGGGTGGAGCTACCGCAGTCTAGAAGTGTCAATCCCTCCCAGCCGTCACCAGTGACAGCTGCAGGGAAATTGCTCTGTCTATGGAGGATCCCGCAGTCTTGCGGTATCCTCCATAGATCTCAATGCTGTACTCCTGCGCATGCACAAGAGTATAGCAGTAACGTTAGCTCCTGGTGCACTGAAGAGGACCCGCCGGAGGAAGATGCCCGCAAGGGACAGGTTCAGGTAGGTAAATCTCACCCTTATTAGCCTACTGGCTCCCCAGCAGTGATGTCAAATGAATCTGGCAGTGTCAAGGTTTATGGTAGTTTTAAATGGTTTTAGTTACAAGCAAAAGCTATCACCTAAATAGTTTAACAATATAGGGTCAGGAATACACAGTTGTGTTCCTGACCATATAGTGTTCCTTTAAATGTGGGTGCTCTGTGGGTAAATGGTTAATTGGCGTATAGTACTTTGTATATTTAGTTACAATTGTCTATCACTTTGAGACTTGTATTTATTATGATTATTTATATAATGTGTTTGGGAGTGTGAGGGCCTGGGTGCAGATTTACAGCCATGTGCAAGCTTGAAAGATCAGAGGATATTGCCAACACAAAAGATATTGCGTTTTTCAATCAAGGATAGCGGCCATGTGGCTGCCATTAGCAACATTTGCCCGGGATCCTGTAGTGTCCACAACTTATATTCTCCTGGATGTTATAGTTGTAGAGCAGTTTGGTGGGATGGTCTCTTCTGTGCCAGGCTCCATCACATATAAACATGCTTTCAGAATCCCACACAAACTATATACAAAGTGCATTCAATTACACTAACACTATTCACCCCTGCATTCAGGTACCAATGACACAGCAAAACAAATCGCCCCTGTGTGTGTACATCTGTGCATCTGTATGTGTGTCAGTATGCACACCTGTGTGTCTGTGCCAGTGTCTGTATCTGCATGTATGTCAGTGTGTACATCTGTATATGTGCATACATCTCAGCTTTCAAATGCCAACACTACACACAAATACTCCCCTGCATTCAAACGTCAACACTAGATCCAGACACACCCCTACATTCAAAGGCAAACCTACACACAAGTAAACCACTGTTTTCAAATGGCAACAATACCCACTAATACACCCCTACATTCACACACACTCCATACAAAAATAAGTTTACATTCAAACACACAAACACTGCTCAGTGATAAATCCAACCCTGCATGCATGGGCAAACGGTAGTCCAATGTCCTAGTGAGAGACTGGACAGGAAGATGAGATAGTTTCCCATGTGTGTAGGTAGCGGTTATCGTGTGGTGTGACCCAATACATCCCCCAATCCATTCCCTTACCCCAATCAAAACTAGGAAACATATATGTGGTATAAAAAAGGCCACAGCTTTTATTTATAATTTAACAAACATATTACTGGTAAGTAAGGCGAATCGCTGGGCAATCCTTTAATTGGGCCCAATTAAAGGATTGCCCAGCGATTCGCCTTACTTACTTACCAGACTACCAGATTACTTACTCAAAGATTGTCCAGCGACCTGCTGGTATATTGAGGTGATCGTTTCTACAAACAACAATAACTACTTTCATCCCCTCCCATCACACCATCGCTTACAGACTGCAGGATCCTCCTACATTGTACAGCTCAAGGAAAATACAACATTGGTGAGATCAACGCACAGATAGTGGGGTATATATAGTGCACTATATACTGGACTGCAATTGATCAGGACTGTATTATTTTGCATTTTTTCTTTTTTCATTTTTCATTTTATCTTTTATTTTTTCTCCCCTTTTTTCCAAATTTTTCTTGATTGGATGTTTTTCCATTTTTTCACATGATTTTTTCATATTTGTTTTTCTATTTTCTCTATGCTTTGGATCACCAACTATTGTGTATAGATATACAGACTTTGAACTTTACGTCAAACAAAGGAGGATTCTGTGTGTATATATATATATATGTAAATAGCTTGTATACATAGGATGAAATAAGTGTCACTATGATGAAATACTACTATCTTTATGAATTTATCTAAAATTATCACAATAAATATTATGAAATTTAACACAGAATTAGCAATTAGGTTTATTGCAATTTTTTTTGAGTGCGGTATTCATATTTTGTTTAAGAATGACCGATCAGCCAGATCCGTCGGCCGGGCCCTGTGGAGAAAACACAAGGGGGATACCGATCAGACGTGTGGGCCGCACATAGGACCGAAACCTCCCCGATTCCCATCTACCAATCCTTTGAATGTCCTGGTCCGAAAAACCTAAACGAGAGGCTTCCGTAGCAGCCCCAATCCGAAAAGAGTGACCCCCAAAGTCTGCGCTCGAAATACCCAGTTGTTCAAGTGCCAACCGGAAGACCCGGAGAAATTGGAAGCGAGAAAGGAAGGAACCATCCCCATGAATTAACAGCGGGCCCGCAACACCCGGGCGACCCGGACAATAAGACTGAAAAGATGCGACGGGGCAGACAGCCAAACCGGGAATGGCGCGGAGGGAAAACCATGCCCCCCTACCGTATAATTCACAACAGAAACATCATTGAACAACAAGCCGCCTGAGATCCGTTTGCTAGGGCTCACAAGCTCACCAATCCGCAGAGCCCCAAAGAAGGCGAAAGTGAAAGCCACCCGAAACAAACGCGCTTCGAAATCGGACAAGCAGACCCTGGATAAGACCGACACGATACCTAGTAGCAGCGCACCTGAAACCGGCCTCCTAGAATCCCGTAGCTGCGGGCCTCTACGCCAGCCGCGCATTGCAAACCGGACCATGCAGTCCTTGGTAACATCCGGCACCTGAGTCAGGTTGAACCAGAAGCTAAGACCCGATAGCTTCCCCGATACCGTAGCCGGGGAACACCCACTAGCCTCCCAAAACCAGAGCAACCGTAACACCCCTTGAACCCTCTCAGCAGTCGAGGCGAACCCACCTTGGTCCTGTTCCAGAGCGACCCAGTCCCCCCATGCCTTACCGTACCGGACCCAAGTTGCCTCAGACACCGAAGACCGTATCCATTCCCTTATTCGCTCAGGCCAAGGGACCATAGCTCTCTGGGACAGGGAAAGCCCTCCATATCTGCATCCAGCGCGGCCAATCGAAACACCTGCCATTGGAAATGAAAAAGAGCGTCAGCCGTGGTATTCTCTACACCAGGAATATGCACAGCGCGGCACGTAACATTCAAAGACAGGCATCGCAGTACCAAGCTCCGCAGGAGCCTGACCACCGGAGGAGAGGATGCCGTTAACCTATTAATGGCCTGGACAATGCCCAGGTTGTCACAGTGGAACACGACACGCCTGTTCTTGATTTCCGGCCCCCAAAGATGGATAGCCACCACAATGGGGAAAAGCTCCAAGAACGACATGTTCTTGGTCAGGCCCGAGTCGAACCACGATTTGGGCCAAGGTTCCGCACACCATTGCTTTCCCATGATAGCCCCAAAACCCGACGAGCCCGCGGCATCCGTAAACAGGTGCAGCACCGAGTTCGTTACCTCAGGCTGCTGCCAGTAAGACCTGCCATTGTACCCATCCAGAAAAACCGCCCACACCACCAAATCCTCCCTGAGTGCTTTGGTCAAGCGGACAAAGTGGAACGGCTTCAGTATCCCAGCCGTGGCTGCCGCCAGGCACCGGTTGAACACTCTGCCCATGGGCATAATCCGACAGGCAAAGTTCAACTTGCCCAACAGGGATTGAAGTCGTTGCAGCGTAATGCTCCATGCACCACCCCCCGTAAATCAGCCAACTTGTCCGACGGAAGCCGGCATTCACCAATAACCGAATCAATCTCGATCCCGAGAAAGCACAAGCACGTGGAAGGGCCAATCGTTTTGTCCGGTGCCAGCGGCACTCCGAACTCACAGGCCACATCTGACACTGCTTGCAAAATCTGTGCGCCTATCGGGGAATGCGCGGGGCCCACACACAGAAAGTCGTCTAGGTAGTGAAGCAGGGAATCATAACCGGACTCCACGCTCACTACCCATTCCATAAAAGAGTTGAAACATTCAAAATAAAAACAGGATATTGCACAACCCATCGGGAGGCACATATCCACGTAATAATGACCTTCAAATGCACAACCCAAGAGATGATGGCACCCCGGGTGAACCGGTAGGAGGCGAAAGGCAGACTCAATGTCGGTTTTTGCCATGAGTGCCCCGTGGTCAGCGGCCCTGACCATACCCACCGCAGCGTTGAACGACACATAGGAAACGCGGCATAATTCCGCTGCGATGTCATTATTTACCGACCACCCATGAGGGTGCGATAGATAGTAAATCAGCCGGAACTGTCCCGGTTCCCTTTTGTGCACCACGCCCAACGGTGAAACCCTCAGATCGGGGAGTGGCAATTCCCAAAAGGGGCCCGCTATGCGGCCCAGCGCCACTTCCTTTGCCAATTTATCCCTGACCACCCCCGGATGGTCAGCAACAGATCTCAGGTTTCTGCAGAAACCGGAGACCTGCCGAGGCCGGTGAGGGATCCAAAATCCCTGCCCAAAACCTTCCAATAATAAGGCAGCCGCCTTTTTATTCTTATAACGCTTTAGCCATGGGCGCATCGCATCGACGTCCACTGGCGTCTTCGCCCTTCGCGCCCACGGAATCACCTTTGTCGCCAACTTTGCCTCGTTTAAAGCATTTGGAAGCGAGGTGGGACCCGCCGCACCCAGAACATTTATGCTTGAAGCGACAACACGATCCGAATTTGCATTGGCCATCATTATATCGCCAACAGCAGCCTGTTTTTCGCTGACCGGCCGACGCTGCGGTTGAAGAACCCGCGCCACCCCCCCCCAAGAAAGGACGAGAGGCCCCTTGATGTAAGGCTGGGCGGGTCATGATAGCCAACCACAAGCCGATGTCCATTTGATCCCAACCCATGGAAGGCCGAACCGCTAATAGTTGGCGGAACTGCTCATCGTACCGCCACCACCCTAACCCGCCGTATACCCGACAAACATTCCATATCACGTCCAGGTAGCAAAATAGGGAAGAGCACTTGCTGGGAGTCTTTTATCTCATTTTAATTGTTTCATCATTTATACAGTGAGCACTATATTTTATTTTTTCTTATCCCAACCTAAAAAAAAAAAAAAAAAAAAAAGTGGTTTCATATCAAATCAGATGTAACTTACTTTAAAAGTGTTTATCTCCAGCTCTGTAAATTGAACTTTAATCACACGCGGGAAGCTCCTGCAGTGTCTACCAAGCTATTAACAGAGCAGAGATAATAAATTCTAAATTATACAGAATTTGCAATAAAGGAGGTTTAAACATTAGATGACTCTTTACAGGAAGTGTTTAGGAAGGCTGTGTCACATGCAGGGAGGTGTGACTAGGGCTGTATAAACAAAGTGATTTAACTCATAAATGGCAGAGACTAGAGAGGGCATGATATAAACATCAAAACTGCTTTATGAAGGTAAAGCTCTTTTGGTGAAATAAATTATTTGCAAAGACACCTGATGGCGACACAGTGGTCTGGTTGCCGGTGGCAGGGAAATTTGAGATGATCTTAGCTGAACCTGTCTGTGCCTACTGGCACTTGTCATGTAAATTCAGCCCTGTATGGCCCTCAAAACAAACATACCTACATATATATGCACATTCTACACAAACATGTCTGCATGTACAAGTACCAACAGTGCTCACAAACACCCATGAATACACATGCACTAACAATCCATACAAACATGCCTGCATTCACACATCCTGTCATATCAATCAAAGTCACAAACAAGCATTAAAACGGAGCCTTCCCACTACACACATTCAACATCATACATGTAC
Source organism: Pelobates fuscus (assembly GCF_036172605.1). Taxonomy (NCBI): domain Eukaryota; kingdom Metazoa; phylum Chordata; class Amphibia; order Anura; family Pelobatidae; genus Pelobates; species Pelobates fuscus. The sequence continues at coordinate 78,592,750 of NC_086326.1, read as the reverse complement.
ACATAGGGATAAAGCCAGCTGTATATGGAGGGATAGAGCTTGCTGTATGTGGAGGGATAGAGCTGGTTGTATATAGAGGAATAGAGCTTGCTGTACAGGGAGTGCAGAATTATTAGGCAAATGAGTATTTTGACCACATCATCCTCTTTATGCATGTTGTCTTACTCCAAGCTGTATAGGCTCGAAAGCCTACTACCAATTAAGCATATTAGGTGATGTGCATCTCTGTAATGAGAAGGGGTGTGGTCTAATGACATCAACACCCTATATCAGGTGTGCATAATTATTAGGCAACTTCCTTTCCTTTGGCAAAATGGGTCAAAAGAAGGACTTGACAGGCTCAGAAAAGTCAAAAATAGTGAGATATCTTGCAGAGGGATGCAGCACTCTTAAAATTGCAAAGCTTCTGAAGCGTGATCATCGAACAATCAAGCGTTTCATTCAAAATAGTCAACAGGGTCGCAAGAAGCGTGTGGAGAAACCAAGGCGCAAAATAACTGCCCATGAACTGAGAAAAGTCAAGCGTGCAGCTGCCAAGATGCCACTTGCCACCAGTTTGGCCATATTTCAGAGCTGCAACATCACTGGAGTGCCCAAAAGCACAAGGTGTGCAATACTCAGAGACATGGCCAAGGTAAGAAAGGCTGAAAGACGACCACCACTGAACAAGACACACAAGCTGAAACGTCAAGACTGGGCCAAGAAATATCTCAAGACTGATTTTTCTAAGGTTTTATGGACTGATGAAATGAGAGTGAGTCTTGATGGGCCAGATGGATGGGCCCGTGGCTGGATTGGTAAAGGGCAGAGAGCTCCAGTCCGACTCAGACGCCAGCAAGGTGGAGGTTGAGTACTGGTTTGGGCTGGTATCATCAAAGATGAGCTTGTGGGGCCTTTTCGGGTTGAGGATGGAGTCAAGCTCAACATGATTTTCATGCAGGACAATGCTCCATCACACGCGTCCAAGTACTCCACAGCGTGGCTGGCAAGAAAGGGTATAAAAGAAGAAAATCTAATGACATGGCCTCCTTGTTCACCTGATCTGAACCCCATTGAGAACCTGTGGTCCATCATCAAATGTGAGATTTACAAGGAGGGAAAACAGTACACCTCTCTGAACAGTGTCTGGGAGGCTGTGGTTGCTGCTGCACCCAATGTTGATGGTGAACAGATCAAAACACTGACAGAATCCATGGATGGCAGGCTTTTGAGTGTCCTTGCAAAGAAAGGTGGCTATATTGGTCACTGATTTGTTTTTGTTATGTTTTTGAATGTCAGAAATGTATATTTGTGAATGTTGAGATGTTATATTGGTTTCACTGGTAAAAATAAATAATTGAAATGGGTATATATTTGTTTTTTGTTAAGTTGCCTAATAATTATGCACAGTAATAGTCACCTGCACACACAGATATCCCCCTAAAATAGCTATAACTAAAAACAAACTAAAAACTACTTCCAAAAATATTCAGCTTTGATATTAATGAGTTTTTTGGGTTCATTGAGAACATGGTTGTTGTTCAATAATAAAATTAATCCTCAAAAATACAACTTGCCTAATAATGCTGCACTCCCTGTATATGGAGAGATAGAGCTGGTTGTATATAGAGGGATAGAGCTGGTTGTATATAGAGGGATAGAGCTGGTTGTATATGGAGGGATAGAGCTTTCTGTATATGGAGAGATAGAGCTTGCTGTTTATGGAGGGATAGAGCTTGCTGTTTATGGAGGGATAGAGCTTGCTATGTATGGAGAGATAGAGCTTGCTGTATATGGAGGGATAGAGCTTGCTGTATATGGAGGGATAGAGCTTGCTGTATATGGAGGGATAGAGCTTGCTGTATATGGAGGGATAGAACTTGCTGTATATGGAGAGATAGAGTTTGCTGTTTATGGAGGGATAGAGCTTGCTGTATATAGAGAAATAGAGCTTGCTGTATATGGAGAAATAGAGATAGAGCTTGCTGTATATGGAGAGATAGAGCTTGCTGTATATGGAGAGATAGAGCTTGCTGTATATGGAGAGATAGAGCTTGCTGTATATGGAGAGATAGAGCTTGCTGTATATGGAGAGATAGAGCTTGCTGTATATGGAGAGATAGAGCTTGCTGTATATGGAGGGATAGAGCTTGCTGTATATGGAGGGATAGAGCTTGCTGTATATGGAGGGATAGAGCTTGCTGTATATGGAGGGATAGAGCTTGCTGTATATGGAGGGATAGAGCTTGCTGTATATGGAGAGATAGAGCGTGCTGTATATGGAGAGATAGAGATAGCTATATATAGAGGGATAGAGCTTGCTGTATATAGAGGGATAGAGCTTGCTGTATATAGAGGGATAGAGCTTGCTGTATATGGAGAGATAGAGCTTGCTGTATATGGAGAGATAGAGCTTGCTGTATATAGAGGGATAGAGCTTGCTGTATATGGAGGGATATAGAGATAGAGCTTGCTGCATCTTGAGGGATAGAGATTGCTGTATATATAGAGATAGAGCTTGCTGTATATGGAGGGATTGAGCCAGCTGTATATGTATATGTAGTTGCTGTATATAGAGACAGAGCCCGGTGGTTGCTGTATTTAGAGACAGAGCCCGGTAGTTGCTGTATATATAGACAGAGCCCGGTAGTTGCTGTATATAGAGAGGCAGTTGCTGTATATACAGACAGAGCTCGGTAGTTGCTGTATATGTATATGTAGTTGCTGTATATAGAGACAGAGCCCGGTGGTTGCTGTATATATAGACAGAGCCCGGTAGTTGCTGTATATATAGAGGTAGTTGCTGTATATACAGACAGAGCTCGGTAGTTGCTGTATATAGAGAGGTTGTTGCTGTATATACAGACAGAGCCCGGTAGTTGCTGTATATGGAGAGGTAGTTGCTGTATATAGAGAGGTAGTTGCTGTATATACAGACAGAGCCCGGTAGTTGCTGTATATGGAGAGGTAGTTGCTGTATATAGAGAGGTAGTTGCTGTATATATACACAGAGCTCGGTAGTTGCTGTATATAGAGAGGTAGTTGCTGTATATACAGACAGAGCTTGGTAGTTGCTGTATATAGAGAGGTAGTTGCTGTATATACAGACAGAGCTCGGTAGTTGCTGTATATAGAGAGGTTGTTGCTGTATATACAGACAGAGCCCGGTAGTTGCTGTATATGGAGAGGTAGTTGCTGTATATAGAGAGGTAGTTGCTGTATATACAGACAGAGCCCAGTAGTTGCTGTATATGGAGAGGTAGTTGCTGTATATAGAGAGGTAGTTGCTGTATATATAGACAGAGCTCGGTAGTTGCTGTATATAGAGAGGTAGTTGCTGTATATACAGACAGAGCTCGGTAGTTGCTGTATATAGAGAGGTTGTTGCTGTATATACAGACAGAGCCCGGTAGTTGCTGTATATAGAGAGGTAGTTGCTGTATATAGAGACAGAGCCCGGTAGTTGCTGTATATATAGACAGAGCCCGGTAGTTGCTGTATATGGAGAGGTAGTTGCTGTATATAGAGACAGAGCCCGGTAGTTGCTGTACATGGAGAGGTAGTTGCTGTATATACAGACAGAGCCTGGTAGTTGCTGTATATGGAGAGGTAGTTGCTGTATATACAGACAGAGCCCGGTAGTTGCTGTATATAGAGACAGAGCCCGGTAGTGCTGTATATGAAGAGGTAGTTGCTGTATATAGAGACAGAGCCCGGTGGTTGCTGTATATATAGACAGAGCCCGGTAGTTGCTGTATATATAGAGGTAGTTGCTGTATATACAGACAGAGCTCGGTAGTTGCTGTATATAGAGAGGTTGTTGCTGTATATACAGACAGAGCCCGGTAGTTGCTGTATATGGAGAGGTAGTTGCTGTATATAGAGAGGTAGTTGCTGTATATACAGACAGAGCCCGGTAGTTGCTGTATATGGAGAGGTAGTTGCTGTATATAGAGAGGTAGTTGCTGTATATATACACAGAGCTCGGTAGTTGCTGTATATAGAGAGGTAGTTGCTGTATATACAGACAGAGCTTGGTAGTTGCTGTATATAGAGAGGTAGTTGCTGTATATACAGACAGAGCTCGGTAGTTGCTGTATATAGAGAGGTTGTTGCTGTATATACAGACAGAGCCCGGTAGTTGCTGTATATGGAGAGGTAGTTGCTGTATATAGAGAGGTAGTTGCTGTATATACAGACAGAGCCCAGTAGTTGCTGTATATGGAGAGGTAGTTGCTGTATATAGAGAGGTAGTTGCTGTATATATAGACAGAGCTCGGTAGTTGCTGTATATAGAGAGGTAGTTGCTGTATATACAGACAGAGCTCGGTAGTTGCTGTATATAGAGAGGTTGTTGCTGTATATACAGACAGAGCCCGGTAGTTGCTGTATATAGAGAGGTAGTTGCTGTATATAGAGACAGAGCCCGGTAGTTGCTGTATATATAGACAGAGCCCGGTAGTTGCTGTATATGGAGAGGTAGTTGCTGTATATAGAGACAGAGCCCGGTAGTTGCTGTACATGGAGAGGTAGTTGCTGTATATACAGACAGAGCCTGGTAGTTGCTGTATATGGAGAGGTAGTTGCTGTATATACAGACAGAGCCCGGTAGTTGCTGTATATAGAGACAGAGCCCGGTAGTGCTGTATATGAAGAGGTAGTTGCTGTATATACAGACAGAGCCCGGTAGTTGCTGTATATGGAGAGGTAGTTGCTGTATATACAGACAGAGCCCGGTAGTTGCTTTATATAGAGAGGTAGTTGCTGTATATACAGACAGAGCCCGGTAGTTGCTTTATATAGAGAGGTAGTTGCTGTATATACAGACAGAGCCCGGTAGTTGCTTTATATAGAGAGGTAGTTGCTGTATATACAGACAGAGCCCGATAGTTGCTGTATATGTAGTTGCTGTATATACAGACAGAGCCCGGTAGTTGCTTTATATAGAGAGGTAGTTGCTGTATATACAGACAGAGCCGGTAGTTGCTTTATATAGAGAGGTAGTTGCTGTATATACAGACAGAGCCCGGTAGTTGCTGTATATGTATATGTAGTTGCTGTATATAGACAGAGCCCGGTAGTTGCTGTACATGGAGAGGTAGTTGCTGTATATGCAGAGGTAGTTGCTGTGAGTGGTTTAGGGAAGGCAAGCTGTCTGTGTGAGGAAGTCTAGGTGGGCCAGGCCGATAGGCGGGGTTACCGAGTAGAGGGAGGCGGGCTCTCTTAGAATAACGGGCGTGTTCTGTGTGCTGAAAGGGCGTGGTCTTTGGACGGACTGGGCGTGGTCTATAGACAGGCAGGGCGGTGTCTGTTGGTAGCGGGGCGGGGGTTTTTGTTTGGGGGCGTGGTCTATAGACAGGAGGGGTGGTATCTGTTGGCAGCGGGCGGGGTTTTTTGTTTGGGGGCGTGGTCTCCGGGGAGAGGGCGGTCGTTGCTGTTATTGTTGCCGCGTTGTGCGAGCTGCCGGGAAGGTAGAGGACCGGTCTCCGTACAGACAGCCAGACCTGGGGCGGGAAGAAGGGGGTCACTGGGGCGGAGAGCACCTCACACACTACCGGCCGGGGGAGGGGAGCTCGGGATCCACTTCCTGGATTCGGAGGATTTGTTTTCCCGGATCTTATGCTGTCCGCGGGACAGGAGCACGCCGCAGGTATGGGATCCGTCTCCAGCCTCAACCTGCCCTCACTGGGAGCGACTGCAGGGGGGGTGGGGGGGAGTGAGCACTGGGGCTCTCAGTGTGTATAGAGCTATCAGTGGGGACAGGACACACAGTGCTAGAACTGCATAATGTAGAGAGAGCAAGGAATGTGCAAAGAGAGCTGGGCTAGCAGAGAGAGAGCTGGGCTAGCAGAGAGAGAGCTGGGCTAGCAGAGAGAGAGCTGGGCTAGCAGAGAGAGAGCTGGGCTAGCAGAGAGAGAGCTGGGCTAGCAGAGAGAGAGCTGGGCTAGCAGAGAGAGAGCTGGGCTAGCAGAGAGAGAGCTGGGCTAGCAGAGAGAGAGCTGGGCTAGCAGAGAGAGAGCTGGGCTAGCAGAGAGAGAGCTGGGCTAGCAGAGAGAGAGCTGGGCTAGCAGAGAGAGAGCTGGGCTAGCAGAGAGAGAGCTGGGCTAGCAGAGAGAGAGCTGGGCTAGCAGAGAGAGAGCTGGGCTAGCAGAGAGAGAGCTGGGCTAGCAGAGAGAGAGCTGGGCTAGCAGAGAGAGAGCTGGGCTAGCAGAGAGAGAGCTGGGCTAGCAGAGAGAGAGCTGGGCTAGCAGAGAGAGAGCTGGGCTAGCAGAGAGAGAGCTGGGCTAGCAGAGAGAGAGCTGGGCTAGCAGAGAGAGAGCTGGGCTAGCAGAGAGAGAGCTGGGCTAGCAGAGAGAGAGCTGGGCTAGCAGAGAGAGAGCTGGGCTAGCAGAGAGAGAGCGAGCGAGCTGGGCAGGAATAGAGCTGGGCTAGCAGAGAGAGAGCGAGCGAGCTGGGCAGGAATAGAGCTGGGCTAGCAGAGAGAGAGCGAGCGAGCTGGGCAGGAATAGAGCTGGGCTAGCAGAGAGAGAGCGAGCGAGCTGGGCAGGAATAGAGCTGGGCTAGCAGAGAGAGAGCGAGCGAGCTGGGCAGGAATAGAGCTGGGCTAGCAGAGAGAGAGCGAGCGAGCTGGGCAGGAATAGAGCTGGGCTAGCAGAGAGAGAGCGAGCGAGCTGGGCAGGAATAGAGCTGGGCTAGCAGAGAGAGAGCGAGCGAGCTGGGCAGGAATAGAGCTGGGCTAGCAGAGAGAGAGCGAGCGAGCTGGGCAGGAATAGAGCTGGGCTAGCAGAGAGAGAGCGAGCGAGCTGGGCAGGAATAGAGCTGGGCTAGCAGAGAGAGAGCGAGCGAGCTGGGCAGGAATAGAGCTGGGCTAGCAGAGAGAGAGAGCGAGCGAGCGAGCTGGGCAGGAATAGAGCTGGGCTAGCAGAGAGAGAGAGCGAGCGAGCGAGCTGGGCAGGAATAGAGCTGGGCTAGCAGAGAGAGAGAGAGAGCGAGCGAGCTGGGCAGGAATAGAGCTGGGCTAGCAGAGAGAGAGAGAGAGCGAGCGAGCTGGGCAGGAATAGAGCTGGGCTAGCAGAGAGAGAGCGAGCGAGCTGGGCAGGAATAGAGCTGGGCTAGCAGAGAGAGAGAGAGAGCGAGCTGGGCAGGAATAGAGCTGGGCTAGCAGAGAGAGAGAGAGAGCGAGCTGGGCAGGAATAGAGCTGGGCTAGCAGAGAGAGAGAGCGAGCTGGGCAGGAATAGAGCTGGGCTAGCAGAGAGAGAGAGAGAGAGCGAGCTGGGCAGGAATAGAGCTGGGCTAGCAGAGAGAGAGCGAGCTGGGCAGGAATAGAGCTGGGCTAGCAGAGAGAGAGAGAGCGAGCTGGGCAGGAATAGAGCTGGGCTAGCAGAGAGAGAGAGAGAGCGAGCTGGGCAGGAATAGAGCTGGGCTAGCAGAGAGAGAGAGAGAGAGCGAGCTGGGCAGGAATAGAGCTGGGCTAGCAGAGAGAGAGAGAGCGAGCGAGCTGGGCAGGAATAGAGCTGGGCTAGCAGAGAGAGAGAGAGAGCGAGCGAGCTGGGCAGGAATAGAGTTGGGCTAGCAGAGAGAGAGAGAGAGCGAGCGAGCTGGGCAGGAATAGAGCTGGGCTAGCAGAGAGAGAGCGAGCGAGCTGGGCAGGAATAGAGCTGGGCTAGCAGAGAGAGTGAGTGTGCAGGAATAGAGCTGGGCTAGCAGAGAGAGTGAGTGTGCAGGAATAGAGCTGGGCTAGCAGAGAGAGTGAGTGTGCAGGAATAGAGCTGGGCTAGCAGAGAGAGTGAGTGTGCAGGAATAGAGCTGGGCTAGCAGAGAGAGTGAGTGTGCAGGAATAGAGCTGGGCTAGCAGAGAGAGTGAGTGTGCAGGAATAGAGCTGGGCTAGCAGAGAGAGTGAGTGTGCAGGAATAGAGCTGGGCTAGCAGAGAGAGTGAGTGTGCAGGAATAGAGCTGGGCTAGCAGAGAGAGTGAGTGTGCAGGAATAGAGCTGGGCTAGCAGAGAGAGTGAGTGTGCAGGAATAGAGCTGGGCTAGCAGAGAGAGAGAGTGAGTGTGCAGGTATAGAGTTGTTTGTAGGGAGAGTGTGCAGGAATAGAGCTTGGTTTGCAGAGTGTTAGTGTGTGTGTGTGTGTGGGAATAGAGGTGTGTTTGCAGGGAGAGTGTGCAGGGGTAGAGATGGCAAGCAGAGAGAGAGAGAGAGCTGTTGATCTGTGAGGATAAAGCAGGAATATTGGGACTTCTGGGCACAAGCAGTTAGCAGCAGTAAAATGCCTTTGTGAGAGTGGGTAGGGGAGTGTGTGTATGCATAGTGAATGATTCTTGTAAATGGGCTCAGAACACAAACAGGGCTAAGGAAACAGTATTTTGATGCTTTATTACTAAATGGAAGACAGAAGTATAACTCTGGCATATATAAATGCAAAGACTGTTGCTGAACATTTCTAATGTTGGGAAGTATGCTAGTTAAATGATAATGCAATGTGGTGATTCTTCCATTGACCGTTTCCTTGGATGTGGCTGTATAAATGTACAGTGGGCTTGTTCTGTGTATATCTCCAAAGGTTGTCATTTAATGTTATATATGGGGCAACTGTTCATTTGCTTCATTAAAGGCCCTTAAGTTGGTTTTCATGAGATTTTATTTTTTTGTTTATAACCTGCTGAGCGGTTTGTTATATTTGTTTATAGATATATCTTCTAATAGATGCACAAAGCCATTTTTACTGACTCCTTTTCCATATCCAATTTCTATAGCTTAGACCAGGGGTGCCCAAAAGGTAAATCCTTAGATGTTGTAGAACTGCAACTCACATGATGCTCTGCATGCTTTTAGAATGCCAAAAGCATCATAGAACCTGTAGTTTTAAGACATCTGGGGATCTATCTATTGAACACACCTGGCGTAGACTTTATCTAGTTTATGAAGTGTGTGACTATTCCAAGCTAATTGTTTTTAGTATAATAATACATTTAGGAAGAAATCTGTGTTTAAAGGGACACTTTAGTGTTCAAAGATGTATTTTTTTTTATTATTCTTTATTTTTGTAGTGCGTAAGCGTATAACAGTTGCTTGTGAGGTACCTCAAAGGCAATCCTCTAGCACAGTACAAACAGTTGAATATAGAGGTACAAGGTAGAACAGGCACATTTTGATATATAAGGATAGAAACAGTATAGCTTGACTTTGTGTAGGCTTTTGCTTAACATAACAGAGTGATCTCGCTTAATTTCCTAGACAGGTGATTATTTTGCTGTGTCAAGAGCTATTCAAGCTGCGAATTACCACATGTTTTAGAGCAAGTTAGTTATTGCTAGTGACCACAGCAAGGGGTATGGTTACAGAATATGTAATGACATGGCTGGTATGGGTCAGTAGCGTGTTGAGTCGAACCTCATCCTAACAGGCTGATATGTCTACTTATGCATATATGTTGAGCTTGTTATTCACTGGAGCCCTCCTGGTCGTTACGGCTATAGATTAGTAGTCACACTGGTGAACGTGTCGGGCTAACCTTGGGAACAAGGTAGTGAGGCTATGTTCGGAGAGGCTCAGTATGTAGTTGCTCATTCCCGCGTGGAATTCCCCCCATGGCCCCTGGCGTGGACAGAGCTGTGCGTCGAATTAAATTGTGTGCTGCAAGTACCCAGCGCTAATAAGGCAGTTATAGTTACAGTTATAAGGCAGATATACAGCAAAAAAAATAACAATAAATGATTATCAAGGTACATATTTGCTCTCTTGCCGTAACTAGAGTTCTCCGTTGTCTGCATTATAAGTAAGGTCAATAAGTGTCCAAGTGGAACCCGAAGTAGGTGTTGAACTCCGGTAGCCAGTTTAAAGTGGTCACCTAGCCGACTCCAGATCGCGGGGGTATGGTGCATCCGTCTACTTCGGTCGGTGCGAGAGGTCTTTGCGAAAGTGAGTTCATAGCCCCGCTCTTGTGGGGTAGACCCGCTAACCAGTGAAGGTCTGCGTGAGGTGGTTTGCTGCAGGTTGTGGTGTCACCTCTGAGATATGCCTGGGCGCGGGTCCGCCTCTGTGTGGCGTTTGTAGGGGAGTTGCACCGTGATCTGTCCGGGACCCCACGGTCTTGTCCGGCCCTTGTTCGCCGTAGTGTGTCGCTGCTGCAGGGTAGACTTTTTATGCCTCTCATGTAGGTTTAGTTTTGCCGGGCCTCGGTTTTGGTGGGTCGCTGTTATAGGCAATGGTAGTCATTTGGGCTTACATGCTTTTCGGATTTTCCGTCCACTGGCTTTGTTTGTACGAGGAGGTGAGCCCTTTCGTTGGGGGATCGCCGGTAGGATTGTAGCAGGTCTGGTAGTCTTGGCCTGTTGCTCCCTGGAGGCTGGAGCCTTAGCCTGTTGCTCCGTGGAGGCTATTGTCCTCCAGAATCTGGCAAACAGCTCGTCCAGCCTGGCCTCGAGGTCAGATTTCTTTGTGTTTCGGTCGCCATCTTGCCAGTAGCGGTTTGCTGGATGGGGGTATGATTAAGGTCATTGCCCTCTTTTGCGGTCCATGTTTGCATGTGGTACTCGCTGGCGTGGACCGGGATAACCCCCACCGGTCCTTCTCACAGTGAGAAGCGCCTCTAGCGGCTGTCAATGAGACAGCCACTAGAGGCTGGATTAACCCTAGTGTAAACATAGCAGTTTCTCTGAAACTGTTATGTTTACAGCAGAATTGGTTAACCCTAGATGGACCAGGCACCCAGACCACTTCAGTAAGCTGAAGTGGTCTGGGTGCCTATAGTGGTCCTTTAAGGAGAAACTGTTGTCAATTTAGAATTTTGCTTATTAGGGGAAATATCAATCATACAGAGTGTGTGTGTGTGTGTGTGTGTGTGTGTGTATATCTCTATATCTCTATATCTCTATATCTCTATATATCTATATCAGTCCTTTTACTCTTTAGTACTAAAAATCAGTTGCTATGTTTTTTATATTTTTCATTTAATCTAGAAACTGCTTATGTCATTGCAAGAACATCTGTTAAAATATGCATACACTGAAGGAAGCAAACTAAATGATTCAAATCTTTTGGCAGCAAGATGTGTGATTCATTGATGTATCATATTGCCATTCAGGGGTTCATTCAAGAACCCATAACAGGAAGTACAAATGATTTCAGTTTGTTCTGTGCATGGTTTCCAATGAATTGTAGTGGCACACAACTTGGATCCTGTTTAATCATTGGCTGTGCAGGGTGCTGCCCCAGCAGGAGGGCGGTGCGACTGGATCTGTCACTAGTTAATCAGTGAATGTAAACAATCACCTAGGTTGTACATGTCAAAACGGCAACTGGTGCATTGCAAGGTAATGTCTAACTGTTCCTTCACAGTGGGGTTAAATGTGTTTTTTATGTAAGTCAAACAAAGCTGGGGATGAGAAGCTTTGTGTCGGTGCGTGGAAGCGAATTTACGTGAATTGCTCTTTTCGTCGGTACTGACTGCTTGGTTTGCGCTAGTTTAACAGTTTACATTTCATTAATTGTGTGTTTTAAAAAAAAAAATTACAAAAATACAAAACTAATTGACAAGGTTTTATAGGAAGACGCCAAAATATAGTGCTTTTTCATGCTAAGCAATGGTGCTAGCTGATTCAGCAATGCATTTGTCTGTGCCAGTGAAAGTGTTTTGTATAATAGGCAGATTGAATCCATTTGAAAGTATGTTTCTGTTAATGAAGTTCTTTGTGTATTTGTGACAATCCATGTGCTTTTTAATTGAGATTTGTTGGATTGTCAAATTTAGTCATAACTGGTGTGACTCCAGCCGCACATTTAATCAACTTTAGCCTTTTGTTTTTTCAACCCTAGCCAAGTGTTTTGGTTGTGGGATTATCATCATTCCCCCCCCCCCCCCCCCCCTATTTACTGGTTTTATAACCCAGGACATACTTGAAAACTAGATAAATCTCAATGTATCCATCCTGGTAAAATATTTTATAAATACATAAATAAATAACAGGTGTGAGTTGCCCACTACTGAGCATCAGGTATTACAAACTTTTTTGGTTCCATAGAAGCAGAATTAAAAAAGTGGGTTGGAGACTCTTATCCTTCTAAAACTGGACCAATCACTGTGGAAGCCAATGGAATACTTCTGCTGATTTTACTGGTTTCCGTGGTGATTACTTCACGTTCACCGCTGTGCCTCTATTTGCAAAGCTATATTTTTATTATCTCCTAGATTCCTTACCAAGCTGGTTCCCTTCCCTTTAAAGGTTGCATGTTTGTTGATAGATTATCCCGTCTGTTTTTCTATGAAGCGTCCCTCTACAATAGTAAGGAATGCACGTATGACTTATTTGTAAATCTCTGTTTACTTGAGTGAAAATATTGTCTGTCACATGCCTTCACTTTCCGGTACATTGACCATTTGACCATTTAATTTTCAAAGGGAATGTCCATCTTTTCTGTGAATTGAATTATGTGGCTGTTTTTCATTGTGCCTATTGCTTTGTCAAGTTGTACAATACCGCGGTTATCTTTAGCTATCTAGCAGCTGTAGGTACACATTAACTACATCTTTGAATACATGTCAGTTGCAAAGACAAGCAGGCTAAAACATATATATATTTTTTTTAAATGCAGATATTTTTTTTTTTTCAATTTGACAATTTTTATTTTACTTGTTCGAAAATCCAAACTGGGATACAGAAGGAAAGAAGGGGTGGGTGAAAAAGACTCGTACATTGCGACAATCTATGTACAGTGATACAATTTCAAAAGTCACAAACGGAAAGTACTCATACAAGCTATTGGTATCTTATCATATAATTTTTTGCGTGGATTGTCTCTCATTTGATTATTCCTGTGCTCTCCAAGGAGGGGGGGAAGGGGGGGGGATTTAGGAGAGGGGGAGATGGGGAAGGAGTACCTTACTTCGCTATACATATTTACATAGTGGGTATGTAGCCCGCCTCTCTTTCTCCAGGGCCGCTGACCCGATAAACCTCGCCTTCACCTCCTGAATACAGACGCTCGTTCCTGATTTTTTGGTTTGTCTACTGCTCCTACCTAAGTATTTTCCTTGTCCCTCCTTCAACCTCTATTTTTTCTCTTGATTTGTTTTTTTTTTTTTTTTTTTTTTTTTTTTTTTTTGTGTTTCTTCCTTATATTTCCCTTTGTGTGAAGATAACGCGTGTCCCTGTCACCTTAGGGGTTCAGCCCTTTGTCCCTTTCTATGTATGCTTCCCATTCTTTCTTGGCCTGTATCATATGTTTCGATGGGTGAATCCCTTGGTATGTCCCAGTCTCATATGTCAGATTAAGTGTTGTTTGTTGGATGACGTCTGATCTAGTAGGTGCTTGTGTTTGTTTCCACTTCCTAGCTATTGAAAGGTTTGCTGCCATTAGTATATGGAAAATGAGGCTGGCTTGTGATTTATTGTGGGCATCTAGCGACATGCCTAGTAAAGCTGTTTCTGGAGTGAGCTTATTGTCTATGCGTAGCGCTCCTTTTATTATCCCTTCTATCTTGCTCCAGTATTCTTTGATGGCCGTGCAGGCCCACCAGATGTGGAGCATAGTGCCTTCTGCTTTAGAGCATCTCCAGCAGAGCCTGGAAGTGCCTGGGTATATATTGGCCAGTCTGGTCGGGACCAGGTACCATCTATATTGCAGCTTGCGAAGGAGCTCTAGGTGGGAGGCGCATCTGGACCTACCCTTGTGTGCAGTGAATGCCTTTTTCCATTGCTCATCTGTAAGTGTCATGCCTAATTCCCTATGCCAGGCTTCTCTAAATTTGTCTTTTTGTGGTTGGTCTGTGGAGTCATTGAGAGCGGCATACATAATCGACAGCGGCTTTTTGGGCATGTCCATAGACGTACATGCTTTTTCTATGCTTTTCGCAAGTGTCGGTACGGTTGTGGTGGTGTTGTGCGACAATATGCCTTTTAATTGGAGGTAGGAAAATATCAACCTCTGCGGCAGGTCGAACTCAGCTTGCAAGTCAGGGAATTGTTTCATGCGTCCATGGCTAAACAGGTGAGTGACCAGCGTGCACCCATTTTCGGTCCATCCCCGGTAGTCAAAATTGGGGTATGCTATATGTAAGCTGTATAAGGGAGTAGCCATTGTCCATTAAATGCAGATATTTGTTTTGAGCTTTCCTATTTTTTTTTTTCTCTCTCTTTTAAAGATATGAACATCTGAAATTCTCCAGCAGTTAAAAGGGGGGAAGAGTGCATTAAATGTGTATTGCTCAGTCTGTTTTAACATATATCGTTCAGTTTTGTTTTGCAGCGTGATTTCTGTAGACACGAAGCAGGCAAACACAATTCCGTTGCTGTATTATTTTAGCAGCGGTAACTCATTTTTGTATTGGATTGTCTGGGAATGAAGCAGATTACAGTTCCTGTTGGTGTCCTAATGTGTCTGTAGAGGCAGCCCTGTTGAGACAGAGTGTGCGCCTGAGTTATTTGAAAAATGTTTTATGAGCTATACCTTGCTGTCACATGATCTGTCCAAAATGTGAATACATAAACAAATGGCTGCCTGAGATGTTGACCACTGCAGTGATTTTCATTTTTATACCAGTTTTATCCTAATCTTATACAATCTCTATTTTTTTTTTTTTTTAACGTTATTTATAGTCAGAGAACACACATTTTATGCAAGTGCTTTGCTTCCAGATGGTTCTAATTTGCAATAAAACCACTACAATGTTGCATTTACTTTGTAGTGTAGAAGGTAATATGAGGACTTAATAAATAGAAGCTAATGGAAGCCACATTGGGGTAAACAAACATGGCTGAATTCATTTGCAGCCACATGGTGTTGTACATTTTTCAATCATTGAGTTTTCTTTATTACATGCATTTACATATTCTTTCTTCCTTCCTGGCATGGTGTCTTAGATGTGTATACTGTTCAGAAGTAGAAATATGCCTACACAACTTGTATTGTCAATTTGACTGTGAAATTAAGGCCAGAGTTGTGATCACCAAACGGGTTGGATATAAATACCTATAATTCCTAATAATTTGCTGTGCAGAGAATCATGGGAAATGCAGTCCAACAGTAACTGAGGTTCAAAAGGCCAGCTACCTGTCCTAGACTCACTATGTTCAAAAAACAGATTGGGAAACCACTAAATAGCATGTTGGCTATTGTGAAAGCGGGCAATTATCGTTTACTTATCATTATCTCATGCACATAGTACATTGACATTGAAAGTAAATACTGTCACTGTGAAGATAATAGTTAAACAAAAGTGATTTATTTTAAGTTTTTATTAAACAACAAAAACTCTCCTTTGCGTTCTGTTTGGATTGGTATTGAATCCTATTCTGGCATAGTTTTTCATATAGTATGCATTCCAAATATTCCAAAATCCCATTTCACCAGTCCTTGACCTTTTTACTGTGAGTTTTGGGAACCTGAAACCTGAGGTTTGTGCACCCGGAGGGTATTTTGGGAAGGTTCTGGTATTACTGGCACGGCGGTGAAACGCAATGCATCTCCATGTTCTATTACGGTGAACTATAAAGTAGCATTTACTGGGGTGAAGGAAAGGGGAACTGCCATCCTGAAAATGATAGTTCTTAATCCATGTAGTTATTTTGTTGATTCTTATCATAAGCTTACTGGCGTTCCATTTAATTGTGCACTGGATTTGTTTCTTTTGCTGTGAGTATTCTGTTCCAGTCCCATGGGCCAGTTTCGGTACCTCGTGTAGTGAAGTGGATGGGTCTCTCACAGGTTGAAGTGTCCATGTAAAAGGAGCACTATAGTGTTAGGAATACAAATTTGTATTCCTAACCTTATAGTGCCCTAGTAATCATTTAGGTGAAATGATCAGCTTCTCTCCCTTGCAGCACTGGTCTCTGACATGCAGCTCTGCCTCTTTAGGTTGAAATCATCGATGATATCAGCCAATCCAATGTTTTCCCAGGAAAGCATTGGGAGGCTAGAGCGCATGCACGTCAAAAACCGCGTAGCACCAATTGGACCTTCTGATTGAAATAGTGGAATTTTTCTCCACTATATCAGACATGTCAATAGTGACTACCTATACTTCAGCCACTAGAGGCAGGCTAAATCTCCAACAAAACATGGCTGTTCCTGCAGAATTGCAATGTATTCAGCTGCGTGGGAGTGGACATGGCACCCAGGCCAATTTATTGCAATAAGGAGAATCTATAGAGTCCCTTTGAGCAACTTGTTTAAAATTCCATTCCAGAGTGTATGTATTGTAAAGTTAAATTTAAAACTAGAACCCAGTTGAAATTAGATAATTATAAGCGTTTGAGCAGAGCTTGCAGAAACGTTTCACAGTCCGCAATTGTTTCGATTTTATTTTTATTTATTTTTTTACAGAGTTTTTCTGATACGGCTAATAGATGCATTCCTCTTGGATTATGCCAGAGGCAGATAAAGTTAACTGCAAGTTTTGCCTTTGTTTAACGCCTTTATTTTGAGGTGTCAGACATTCATTTCATTAGTAACAAGCAAACAGGACACCGGAAACAACGCGCAAAGATTCTTCTTACACCTGCGTCTGCCACATAAAGCTGCTTCATTAAGCTAGAACGGAGTGTCACATATTTACATAACTCTAATCTTAAAGTGATGTCTCTCACTGAAATATACACAATTTCACTGCATGTATTTTTGTTTGATTTTTTTTTAATGGCATTGGATTCTAAAAATTAGTTATCCGTTCAAGCAATTTATTCAAATTGTTTGCTGAATTTATTTTTTATTGCTTTGCTTTTTAAGTGAAACCTCAAATAGTTGGCTAAATTGGGCTGTAGAAGTATGTATGTATGTATGTATGTATATATATATATATATATATATATATAATTATTATTATTATTATTATTATTATTATTATTATTATTATTATTATTTTCTGAATTATGTCTTTTGGTGCCACTAGAGAGAGAACCTGGAAATGTACCACGTGGTTCTTGCTAGGCATTTTCTGACTATGTAAGACCATTTATTTCTGGAATAGAATTCACATGTTCACTTCTTGGATCTGCCATTTGCTGCACGCTAAACGTGACCCATACTTTGTCACAAGATTTCCTTCTGATCTCTGGTTTATTCATCAATGGGAGAATTGTTGGGCATTTAAAGTGAATTTCAAATTTGGCCAAAGTAGCCAAACTACAACTTGGAGAATTCTTCCAGTATGGCTAGTATGATCTTTTAATTTAAATTCTTCTTGAATTCCTTATGATCCTAACTTAGTGAATAACCACACCAATTTTAGGATATAAGCAAGAATAGAACAACTAAGGCATTTGTCACTATTTTACTAGTTTACTACAACTCCTAGGACTCTGTTAGCCTGGATGCATTTTTTTCTTTTCTTTTACCATTTATTGACTGACATACTGGGACTTGGCGTACCACCTCATCTAGAACACTGCTTGCTGTTTACCCCAGATCTACAGGCTATTCAAATATTTGATTAATCTCCATTTGCTGCCCTGGTTATTCAGAGCACCTTGGAGAATACAAGTAATCTTTTTCTGAACTTGTTTTTTTCAGAAACAATGCAAACAATCTCCTACCAAAGCCTGATTAGGAATGTCCACATGGCCTAAGAGGGGATTAGTTGGGCCTGATGCTCTCTAAACCTAATAAAATAGAAGTGCTTGGTGATGCAACAATACATCCCGGGCTCATTCTTAGAGCAGTGCAACATTTTCATAAACTAAATGCAGTATTATTGACTAAAGTGAGAATAATTATTATATTTATATTGCGCTGACTAATTCTGTAGCGCTGTACAATGGGTGGACTAACAGACACGTAATTGTAACCAGACAAATGGACTCACCGGAACAGAGGGGTTGAAGGCCCTGCTCCATGAGCTTACATGCTAGAGGGCTAGAGGGAGTGGGGTATAGTGACACAAAGGGGTACAAAGTAGGTTGTTGGAAAAGTATTAACTGAGTGCTTAGTAGGTAATTTTTTACAGTTGCAGGAGAGGAGTCATGGTTGGTGGGGAATAAAAACCTGCTAAAAGTTTAATTGATATGCTTTCTTGAAGTGCATTATCAGTGATTTTTTTTTTTTGAGTGAGTGGAGACTGGGTGAAAGTCTTACAGAGAAGGGAAGGGAGTTCCACAGAAGAGGTGCAGCCCTGGAGAAGTCTTGGAGGCGAGCATCAGATTTGGGAGTACGGACAGAGGATAGGCGTAGGTCTTTGGAAGAGCGCAGGGGACTCGACGGGACATATTTGTGAATTAGGGAGGATAGGTAGGTTGGAGCAGCATTATGTAGGGACTTGTAAGCAAGCACCAGAATCTTAAATTGAGCCCTATATCTAACTGGAAGCCAATGTACGGACTGACAGAGGGGGGAGGCGTGGAAGGTGCTGGCAGACAGGAAAATGAGCCTCGCCGTCTCATTTATTATGAGTTCAAAACAAATTTCAATATTCAGACCAAAATAGCCAAATATGAAAAATTCTCCAAGTCAGTTTTGTTTTCAATTTAGCTATTTTGGCTTTAAATTACAAATTCATCTTGAATTCCCTGTTAGTTCTCACTGGCATTCAATAATCCTGTATAGTATTCTATAAACATTATATACTTCTTAAAGTGGGGAGTCATTCCAATCCATTTATACATATGCTACAAAACCTTTTGCTTATCTCTTGGCCTTTAAAAAATCAACATCAGATCCTTTTTGAGTGTAGGTTTAATAGCTTCGGGAATAGACTTTAACTAGTGTTTCGAATTAATGGAGAACATATCATAAGTACTCAGGGGTTAAAATGAATATGCATGTGTCAAACACAATAAGCTTAGTTGGTTCTTCACTGGCCCTTATCTTTTAAATGGATTACTCTAAACAAGCTGGGCATGGAACGTAAGTACCGGTCTGTGGTTCTACTTTCTTCGTTGCACAACAAAGAGATTAATATGGAAACTTCGTTATGAAGACAATCTTGGATTGTACTCTAAGGATGTTAAATCTTTCTAACACTTTTGGAATCACGTGTTTCTTTGTGAAATACATATTAGTTGCGTATGTTTTCCCTTCTCCCTTTGCTCTGCTGAAATGCACTTTGCAGAATGATCTTTGTCTAGACATAGTGTTTCCACACATTTGTATAGCAGCTAAGTGAACCACCATTTTTATTTATTTTTAATTTTTTTCTTCTTCTTTTTGTTATAAAGAAGGGATTATATTTTATAAAACCACAGCAGCCATTTGTATGTATGGTTACCGGTACCTATCGGTAGCACAGACTGCAGGTGCGATTTGAACCGTGTTAGAAGTCAAGAAATCCATTTGGACAACCTGTCATACACCCAGGCCAGTTTTACCAGCCAAACTGCACTCCTGAGTGGGACACATTTTAGACTCTGCTCACAGAGAACATATTCTGAGTAATATCTATGCCTCTGGCTAAATATTATAGGTAAGGATCCACAAGAACCTTCCAGCATGTCTCCAAGAATGCTTCTTCATTTTTGGCTAAAAGAACCCAGTAGGTCATTACTTTATTGACCTTGATTTGAGCTATTCTGGCATCCCTTTTGGGGAGCCATGTCCCTAAGCCAGCAAGGAGCAAGTGCCCTATGAACCGCTAATGTAACCTTCATTAAATAGCTTCTGTTTGTGTATAGTTAAGCACGACCATAAAAAGCCAAGAAACTCAAAATCAAAATGCATGTGAAAAATGTCTTACAGCAGTGAACACACCTTTCCCCAGAAAGGAACCAGCTTGAACCATGACTACCACATGCGGTAATAACTACCAAGCTCTCCATGTGACTGCTTCCCACATATACCCCCGCCAAGACGTAATAGGCAGATTCCTGTAGATGATGATGAGCACAGAGTTGGATAAAGAGTGGAAGTGGGGAATTCTTCATTGTCTCTAGATTTCGTTCATCTGGATCAAATTCCTTTTTAGGGATCCACCTATAAAATTGTAAAAGGTTATGACTAATCCGGTCAGCCTCCAAATCTACCCACTGCTTTTGGGTGACTTGCTGACTTACCCTTTTTATGTACTTTAATAGACACATTTATTTTTCTTATTATTATTAAATCCAATCAATATAACTTTTAATGTCAAGGCCAGCAGGTCATGTATTTGATGGATACAATCTATCATCATGATAATTTATTATTATTATAATATATATTTTTATTTTAAATAGGGTTGTGTTGCCCTATTCATCAGAGTAGTTCAAAACATTAATCTTGTGGCCAAAGTATTTTAGAACATAGATCCCTATTCAATGATTTCCATTAAAAATTGTCAACCATACACTATTTGTTTCTGCGTATTGTTTACACCTATATTTCAGGTTTTCAGTACACGGCTCCGGACCTATTGAAAGTTGCCAGCTCATTATATAGCGGTCTGGTAACTTCCAGCTACTTTGAAATACTGAAAGAAAAGAAAGGGATTTTACTTCCAGTTCACACCATGGCAAACCAAGTAACTTGTCATCTAAACGTTCTATGAGCTGAAAAAGCAGGCACTTTTTAAATTAACCACTTGGTGCCAGGCAAGCCTTAAAATGTTTGTTTATTTTTTTGGCAGTTCACAAAATGTTTGTGATCTAAATAAACTCTGTATTTTACACCAAGAGATACTGGAAGAGTAAACCAACAATTAAATTGGGTAATAGTAACAACCCCTGTTTGTCGGACTAAGGTAACATCCCCAGGATGTACTTGAAAACCACAGTAATCTGAATGGACCTTTCCTGGTTAAATGCTTTTATTATTTCTGCTTAATGCAACATAAAAAAATCTTTCTAATGGCCCCAGCAAATTACCAGCTTCTGCTCTTAAAAAAGAGAACTGGAATTAGGGAGTTCCCACGTGCAGATCTATGGCATATTGTGCCCTGAGAAACTCTGAGCTACTCTGGTATTTTCTTTTCATGCTCTGCTGTAGAGGGTTTGTTTTGGGTCAGTGGATGTGTGCTTTGAGTAGCAGCCTATATTAACACAGACATCCTCACTGCATGTTGTGTGCATGTCATTTAGATTCATAGAATGTTGCTGTAGTCCAGTGGGTGGATGATGATGATCACTCACCATAGAATGACAATTTTGAAAATCAATTTTTGTCTTTTTAAGGATCAACGCACTATGCATTTAAGCCAAACG
Source organism: Pelobates fuscus (assembly GCF_036172605.1). NCBI lineage: Eukaryota > Metazoa > Chordata > Amphibia > Anura > Pelobatidae > Pelobates > Pelobates fuscus. The sequence continues at coordinate 78,571,665 of NC_086326.1, read as the reverse complement.
TAGAACTCTGTAAGGCAGGGGTGACCAAAAGGTAGATCCCCCACATGTAAAATTATAGTTTTCATCATGCTTTGTCATTCTGAAGGCATGCAAAGCATCATGAGAGTTGTAGTTCTACAATATCTGGGGATATACCTTTAGGGCATCCCTGCTATAAGGCATGGTTCTTTAGAGCTGAATAATAACAACAATAATAATAATAACAACAATAATAATAATAATAACAACAACAAAAGACCAGTACTAATGCTTTTGGATCCCTGCTTAGTTGTATTTGATTGCTCGGTATGGGATGGGGCTAAATAAATATATAACAAACTAGTAGCTTGTAAAGCTCTTTAAACCTCTTTAGCTATGGACTAAAACCCGAGGTACCCACTTGAGTTATCAGGTCTCTAACACTCCTTCCAACTCTGTTGATAAATTTATTCCATGTTTAAATTACTTAAATAACTTTAGCTATTCAGCGTTTTCTGCTTTGCAAAAATCCAATACCTCCATAATCATAGTACTGATTTTCTATGAACATTACACTGCCCCCACCCCTTTTTTTCCCCTTTCCAATCTTTATTTGTATTTCAGTCAATACAAAGTAAGAATAACCTGAATTGATGTAACTTAAAGGAGTCGTCACCCCACTAGTGACCGATGATCCCAAAGTCACAATTTGACGAGAGTGGGGTTAACCTCAAGTTGCATTATATTGCTCAGTAGGATTGCCAAGTGAACTTGAGCGAAATGCACACTTAGAGCATAACAGGACTGCAGTAACCCAGCCTTAGAACTAACTGTATCCCAATAAATGTACGCCCCTCTTTATTACATTGCTTGTTCCATATCTCCATTTGAAATCTGTTCTCTGTGACTTTGATTGTGGTAACACTGCGCATGTTCAGTACAATCCTGTAATTTTAAGCTCTGTGTTTTACATGCCAAGGGTTTTTATTTGAAATTGTTAAGAACAGAGCTTGAATGTAAATGCACTGAAGTGAATAAAAAAAGCATATCTTTGCTGTACTGTACCTGTTGAGCAGCTCCCATATATTTTAATGGCTGATTTCTGGGAATGCACAGTAATGAGCATATACTGCCTTTCTGATAGGACATAAGAAATGTGACAAAAGCCAGTAGGATGAGAGTTAAGGTAGGCTAAATGTTCTAGGTGTGCTGATTAAATAGCATGTAAACAGGCTTTCTAGGATTGATGCTCTACAACTCCCAGAATTCTTTGAATGCAATAGATTGCTAGATAGTCATGGGAGTTGTAATAAAGCAACATAGGGGTTTATGAATGACCTCTTCACTAAAGCATACATCAGGAATAAATCTCTATTAGTTTTTATATTTTCTTTATTTAGTTTTATACATAATAATATTCAGCAAAAAAGATAGCAGAATGTATTTTTTCTAGATTTGGATGCTAACCAGTGTGTGTCTGCCGGTCTGTCTCTTGAGAGACCCGAACTGGTCGAAACGATGGTTATTTTTTCAATGTAATACCTATGGAATAAATCCTTTTTTTTCACTTTGAAGTCCTGAGAGTGCATCTCTTTATTCATTTACGTGTATGTGTGTGTGTATATGTCAATGTTTTTACAGTGCACTCACCTCTCCACTAAACAGCAACTTCAATGTTGACAAATTTTATTTGTAGTTTTTTTTTTTTTAACCCCCTAATGTAGGCAAAAATAATTTGGGTTTAGTTACATTATATGATCCATATATTGCATAAGCCTGCCCTAACATCAATGTACCCCATCTTTGGCAGGTCCTACTCTAACAGCCTAATGTCTGATTTATATATATATTATTATTTTATTTTATTTTTTTGGAATTGTTTTGAAAGTGAAAGGATCACAGATTAAATAAGCCTAACATGTCCGGCAACCAGCACAGAGTACTTTCTTCCGTTTGTGTGTGTTACACAAGCACCCTACTGTTAAATAATAAACATGTATAGTGGTAACCAAGTGTGAGTCTGATTTAAAAAAACAAACACAAACCACTTATCTCTGCTTCCTTTGTCTATTAAAATGCCTTGTTTTTTAATGTATGGATTAATCTTGTAGGTCCTTCTGGCTAAAAGTACATATACTATTTCAGATTACTTGAATTAATATTCAAGAGTCTGACGATACTCCCCAATGTTAACATGTTTTTTGTGTGCTGTCTAGAATGTGAGTTCAAAAGATAAAAATATATATATTTAACACTAGATGTAGCTAGCAACTTTAAAGATGAAATATGAGGGCAATCAAGATGTGTATTATGGGAAAATAATGCCATCTCTGGATTCTTAGTATATAAACCACAATGGTGAAGGTGTTTTTATAAGATAATTGCAGAACCCAGTAATGATTTTTTTTTCAATACCCTCCCCCCCACCCCCCTCAACACAGGCAGTCTAGTTTTCTGGATCTTATTTCATGATTTTACTTACCGGTATTTATTTTTCCTTTTTTTTTCGGTATATCTTTGTTCCACAGCCAAAGATTTTAAATTTTTTACTGCCATTCAGAATATTCAGACATATTCAGAATCTTTAGCTTCTGTGCTTTCTTCCTGCATCTCCAGGTCTGCCTGAAATGGATGGGAAGAAAAATGCTCAGGCACTCGCTGTTTTAAATTTCAAGCAGAGTTTAATGGAACATCCAGGGGCACAGCAACGTTTCGACCTGTACCCAGGTCTTTGTTAAGCTACAGCTAAAAGCTATAGGTCTTTGTCAAGCTACTAGTGAGTGAGTGTCTGAGCATTTTATTTTCTTCATACTACATGCATGTGGGGAGTGCTTACCCTATATAAGTGAGCTCCCTGTTTTTTGGTTGAGTGCAGCCCTTCTGATTTTACCATGCCTGAAACAGACACCACACTCCTAGGCTGCAGCCATGACCTGCCCAGTAAACGAGGAACAACAAATTGCTTGAATCAGAGAGACCATTTGTTTGGATTGGTGTTTTGCCGCACATGCACACCAGCCTCCTAGTGCATTCCTATAGGTAAGCATTGGATTGCCTGAGCTCATCAATTTCGATGATGTCAGCGAGTGAGTCAGACATCAGCGCAGAGACCTTTGCTGCGAGCAAGAAAGGGGAAGTTTGTTTTGGGGAGGGCCGGGTGGGGGGCAGGAGGGGATGGGGATGGGGACTAAATACACAAGGGTATACACTATAGTGTTCCTTTAAAAACTGATAATGTTGAGTTTTTGTTTTTCTTAAATGTAAGATGACACTTGGGAATTTTTAGACATATAGAGTTTCATTGGAGGTAAAAAAAAAAAAAAAAAAAAACAAGGGCGACTAAGTTTAGCAGATGTCACTTTTACAGCTCATTGATTGGTATTAACTGTATCCAGAAAAAAAAAATATGGAAAAGCTATCATGTTACAATATACATTTACTCACACATGCCCTTAGGAAATAAATCTATCAGAAGGAATTTAAAACCAAGATAACTGAGCTGAGAGATCAGTCAATAAAAACCAAAAACGAAACATGTTTATTTTAAAATGTAAAATATGATGTTTGAGTCGGCAACATCATATACAAAATAGAGGAAATGCCAATAAAAACTTTAAAAAGGGAAACGAAATGTGCTACAATATACAACCGAGAAAACACAGATGTCAAGATGACACACAAATGTTTTATGATCTAATTCTAAAAAAAAAAAAATGTGCCTTTTAAAAGGACACTATAGTCACTACAGACTATTGTACTGGTTAGTAGAATCATTCCCTTCAGGCTTTTTGCAGTGGTTTGTCAAAGAAAAATGCAGTGTATACATACAGCCTAGTGATAACTTTACTGGCCACTCCTCAGGTGGCTGCCAGAGGTGCTTCCTGGGGTAGCGCTGCACACTGTGCAGCACTAACATTTAGTGTCTCAACCCTCTGCATGCAGACAGTGAACTTTCCTCATAGAAGCATTAGTTCAATTAATCTAGAAGGAGATACTGATTGGCCAGGGCTGTGTTTGACTTGAGCTGGCTTGGCCCTTGATCTGCTTCCTTAGCAGTCTCAGCAAATCCTACAGGGAAACATTGTGATAAGCTCGGGCCAACACTTCTGATGATGTCAGTAGTCAGGGGCAGAACCAGCAGCTTTAAACTTGAATACTAGTAAGTATTTACTATATTTAGGGAGGTAGGGGGGCTAGATTGTGGTTTTAAAACAATAGGGTCAGGATTACATGTTTGCGTTCCTGACCCAACAGCACTATGAATACTGTGTATACCTTAAGAATTAAGGAAACAGAAAATAGTGTAACATTGTAAATTTTATTACCTCTATATAAACCCCCCACCCCACCAATCAAAAACTCTTACAAGATAAAAAAGGATTACTGAAACAGCAGAGGGGTCACTTAAGCCAGCCAGACTATCGGGTGGGTTACCAGCTCCTAGGGAAGAGATGGCGTCTGCTTTGTGCACTAAAGCTGACCGTCTACGATCTAGATTCGGAGGAACGCCAAAGGTATGTCCCTCTAGGAGCTGGAGACTCAAGTGTGATCACCAGATGCTGCAATGTATGTCCAACACCTTCAACGCGTTTTGCCCTTCTCAAATGGGCTTTCTCAAGATCAAGGGTGAAACGTTTCTCAAGGCCGAAACGCGTTAAAGGTGTCGGACATACATTGCAGCATCTGGTGATCACACACAAGGCTCCAGCTCATACCTTCCTCTGAATCTAGATCATAGATGGTTCGCTTTAGTGCACGAAGCAGACGTTGTCTCTTCCCTAGGGACTGGTAACCTACCCGATAGTCTGGCTGGCTTAAGTGTCCCCTCTGCTGTTTCAGTGGTCCTTAAAGATAAGTACCACTATTGTATCTTTGTAAGAGTTTTTGATTGGGGGGGGGGGGGGGTCATATAGGGGTAATAAAATTTAGTGTTAGACTATTTTCTGTTTCCTAAATTTTTAAGGTATACACAGTATTCATCGTGATTCGACACAGAAATTAGCTTTATCCCTTTATTATTATTGGAACTTATAAGATAAGGCAGGATCCATGTAATGGGGCAAATGATTGCGAATCCATATACCCCATTACCAAGTAGTTGCGCCAGAGTGCTCCGGACATTATAATCACTACAGTGGGCTTTAGTTTTTTATGATGCTTGGTGTAACCCTTTAACGTGGGTTATTTATAACTGATAAATTAGATTGGCTTTTTTTATTTTTTTGCACAACTGGAAATCCCTTTAAATTGGTATGTATTGATTTTCTACTGCCTTTTGGCTGAGCAGTAGAAATAGAGATGATGGGTTGAACGTGATTGCCTTGAGCCCAGTTTCTTTCCCCCCCCTACCTTAGATTACTGTTATCCTATTCACATCAGAAGATTGCCACTGCTTGCATCACTTGGTAGGGGATTTTAAACAATTTTAGGAAGGGCATTGTGTATATATATTTTTTTTTGTGTGTGTATAATTTCCCTTTAATGCGTTTAACCTGAGTAACTGTGATGACCTTTAAGTGATTACTATTTGTCCTTTAATTTAATATGTGTACGTTGTTCTGGGTTTTTGCTTTCTAGAAGATTATTTTGCCTTTGTTTTTCTCCAGTAGACAATGCAGAGCTGTCGATGTTTTTATTAGTCTGTCACTTCTTTCCGTTCTGTCACCTCAGTGATTTGAGAAGCTGCATCTTCCTCTTGTGTCACTCGCAGATTGGTACCTAATCGTTAAAGCCATCCCTCGCCTCAAGGATTACGCACGAACATCCATATCGATGGCAACTGCTTGCTCGTATTACCCTGCGTCCTCCATCCCACTGTCTCCAGACAGCTGATCCTTCAACCTCTTCTACCGGGGATCTGCTGTTAGGAAAGGTTTTAAACTTAGCAGATCTTTTATTTTTTTTCATTTGTTAGTCACATTATTATTATTATTTATATAGCGCCAACACAATGGGACACACAAATTGTGTATTTTGTTTGTGTGTATTTTGGTACAGTATGAGTGTTCTATTTCAAATATTGAAAGTTCCGTGACATACAATAACCTGGAGGAATACGTTATTCATCTTGAAACAGGCCTGTTATGCATAAATTATAAATTTTATTTTTTATATTTTTAGATGGCAAGTATATTTTTTATAAAATTAACAGCCCTCCCTTTCTTGTCATTTTATTTCTGATTTTAATTTTGCAAAGTGCTGCAAAATCTATTCAGCGTGTATAACAGATACCTCCTAGGTCTATTAAATTAGGTGTTTAGATTCTCACAACGCTATGCTTACAGTCTGCTCAGCCATAAACATACCATTTTTTAACATGGCTTTGTGCTACCAGTTCTAATCATGTAATATATATTGTTTTAATGTACTTATTTGTTTTATTGATCTTTGAAAATGTTTTGGAGACTCTTACCTAATATAGTCTGCTTTTATTTATTTTTCTCTAGCTCCATGTCTTCATTTTAACTAAGCAAATTCAATACCTCTCTGAAACTAAGCTATTTTATAGTATAGAGCTTTCTGTATGAATACCCTTCTAATCAGTCTTTGATCAACTGCGTCACTGTTACCTGCTCACACCCACAAATCAAGAATAGATAAAGACCCTCAGTGCCCTTTAACTACTTCATTTAATATGAAGGCTTTTAATAATCTTTTTCCCTGTCCCATGCAATTGCTATTACCATTTTATTTTCAGCGTTTCCGATAGGGCTTTCATTTGCTTTTGAGCTTGCCATTTTCCTGAGTGTAAGACCTCTTAATCACTCCTTTTCTCTTCTGGAACCTTTGTAATGTGTCTTACAGTTTATATAGAATCACTAATGGTTTTTCTTTCTTAGATTATATGTACATTGAGTTCTTGCAGTGTACGCACTGTCACAGAATAGATGGGATTGTATTAACCCTTTCTACTTTAATTGTTTAACCTTTCAACATTGGAATGGTTATTACAGGGATGCAACCTGTTAGTGTGTGTGTGAGTAATTGGACATTTTTGAATATATAGCACATTTTTCAATCCGAATACAGACCGTGGATGATGAACACTTATCAGTGCATGTTTTTTCTTACAATATTTTTTTTTTTTATTGGCAAATGTAGGGTGCAATAACTTTCCTGTTTTTTCTTCAAAATAAATATGCATTTTAAGTGATCAGACAGAGTACATGAGATGATGTTTTATGTTTATAATCTGATTTTTAAAAAAAAAATTTATTCATTCATTTTTTAAGTTAGTGGCGGTACTATTTGTTATAGACAGTTACTTGTATTACTGAGATACCTCTCTTTCATAGATTTTAATTGAAAATCAGGCATATGGACAAGTGCCTTATTTTCAATTAAAAGCTATGAGAGAGAGAGCTTCACCATTGAAATAAATGGGAGTGGCTCAATTGTGCAACTGTGATTGGCATCCATTCAGTTCAGTGTACACACCTTCCACTCTTCATCGGAAAATGTAGTAGTGAGTGGGTCACTGTACACTCACTATTACCTTTATGAAAAGTGCTTTATGTGATAGGCAGAGGGAGGGGGTGGGGCTGTGATAGAGAAAGAACGCCTGTTGTTATTTTACAATGGAATACAATCTTAAAATTCCATGTCCAAAATAGAAGCTTGTTTATATAGTGACTTTACATTTAAAGTATCTTATTTCATGTAAGTGAGAAAACAATGTTTACTAGCATTAGACGTCCGTACTATTCAGCATGGATTACTGTATAACCTTTTTTTTTTAACATTTATAGAATCCAATGAAATGATCTAAAGCAGTGGATTAAGCATGCTAAAATACAAAACTGCCATTAAGATTAAAATCTTTCATGCTAACGGCTCCCGATGGTGTTCTGCTTATTGTAAGCATTAGAATATACACATCAAAATACTAAGTGACATTTAATGGATTGCATTAACATGGAAAAGTGAAATTAAACCATAACAAATTAATAACCAATCATAAGCGTGCATTTTAGGACAAGAATTTAGATAGGTTGCTTCCTTTTATTTTGAGAAAACAACATGCTCTTTTTAAATCACAGATAATGTATGTTGTTGTTGTTGTTGTTGTTGTTGTTGTTGAAAATTCTTAAACTCTGACTATCTTTGCTTGATAGCTTTCAGCCAATGAGGTAAGCTTTGCACTGCGGACTTAGCTCTGGAATAGAGTTTCCGGCTCATGTAGAGGCAGGGAAAAGTACTTGGTGGACTGTTAGCAACTGGATTGGCTACTTACATGGGGGTAGGACACCATGGCATTCGTGGTACCATAATCACTGCAGCACACTTGAGTGGTTTTGGTGCTGGGAGTGTTCCTTTAATTCACTAAAATTTAGTTTTCAGTGAATCCGCACCTTAAGCTTTGTTTTTCATCTTCACTATTCAACTGCTCAATAGAAGAAATTAATTTGAAGAAATAATTTTCTGCCAGTGAAAGAATTGGCCAAGCTCAAGGTCTTTCTGCCCAACGTATTGATTGGCCCTCATTACTGAAATCCAGTAAAACCTTGCTAGATTTTTAATCAAACAAGCTAGGTCATTGTTAAGCTAACCTTTTCTGTGTCAGTTTCCAAGGGTGATGATGCCTGCTTTGCATTTAATGTAAATACCCTTTTAAACAACTCCTCATTAATTTGTTGTTTTGATGCTTATTGTGGTTAAAAAAAGTTTCTTCCATAAAATGATAAATGGGAATAATGGCTACCGTATTTATCGGCGTATAACACGCACTTTTTTCCCCTGAAAATAGGGGGAAAATCGTGGGTGCGTGTTATACGCCGATATCCCATAATTACTTACCTGTCCTGAAGCGTGGGCCGGCTTCACAGCTTGCACCGCGGTACAGGAACTTTAATTTCATGTTCCGGTTTCCGGCGGGACTGAAAGGAAGTGTGCACAATAGTGTGCACACTTCCTTTCAGTCCCGCCGGAAACCGGAACATGAAATTAAAGTTCCTGTACCGCGGTGCAAGCTGTGAAGCCGGCCCACGCTTCAGGACAGGTAAGTAATTATGGGGGGGGAGGGGAGGGGGCAGGGAGGGGGCAGGGAGGGGGCAGGGAGGGGGCAGGGAGGGGAGGGAGGGGGGAGGGGAGGGGGGAGGGGAGGGGGGAGGGGAGGGGGGAGGGGAGGGGGGAGGGGGAGGGGGGGGGGAGGGGAGGGGGGGAGGGGAGGGGGGAAGTACACTATGGGAGGGGGGGGGGAAGTACACTATGGGAGGGGAGAAGTACACTATGGGAGGGGAGGGGGGGGGGGAAGTACACTATGGGAGGGGAGGGGGGGGAAGTACACTATGGGAGGGGAGGGGGGGGAAGTACACTATGGGAGGGGAGGGGGGGGAAGTACACTATGGGAGGGGAGGGGGGGGAAGTACACTATGGGAGGGGAGGGGGGGGAAGTACACTATGGGAGGGGAGGGGGGGGGGAAGTACACTATGGGAGGGGAGGGGGGGGGGAAGTACACTATGGGAGGGGAGGGGGGGGAAGTACACTATGGGAGGGGAGGGGGGGAGAATACTATGGGAGGGGAGGGGAGGGGGGGAGAATACTATGGGAGGGGAGGGGAGGGGGGGAGAATACTATGGGGGGGGGACACTATGGGATGAGGGAGGGGGAATACTATGGGAGGGGGGGAAATTTCCTGGAATTTCTTTCTAAAAATGAGGTGCGTGTTATACGCCGGTGCGTGTTATACGCCGATAAATACGGTATTTAAAAAAACACATATTACATTTGAGAAATAAGTGACATGGTTTTAAGTTTATGAAGAATTACAAAAATCCTGCTTGACTAGTCCTTTAAAGGGACACTGTAGGCACCCAGACAACTTCAGCTCATTGAAGTGGTCTGAGTGCAAACTCCCATCATCCTTAACCCCGAGCATGTAATTATTGCAGTTTTTAATTATTATTCCGTAGTGCTGTACAATGGGTATTTATAAACTACAATAATTATCTGCTAGGCTTAACTCCTCCTCTAGTGCCTGTCTACCAGACAGCCACTAGATGGACTTCTGGCTTGAAGGCGACTTTTGATCGCCTAAACGATACTGAAGGTCCTCATGCTCTGCATTAAAACTTCCTGCGTCACCGGAATCCCCACAGAAAAGTTGAGTAATGCTTTCCTATGGGGAAATCCTAATGCGGCGCGGCCATTGCCGCACATGCGCATTAGGTCATCCCCGCAGATGTCCGCCTAAGGAGCGTGGGCGAAGCTGAGCCAGCGCAAAGGGACATCAGCGCTTGACCCAGAAAAGTGATAGAAGGGAGGTGGGGTGGGGGAGAGCGGCCTTGATGGAGGGGAAAGCTATAGTGCTAGGAAAATTTATTTTTCCTATGACTATAGTTTCCCTTTAATGTTATAAAGTAAATATAACCGACAAACACAATATTGGATTGGCAACCTTTTTCTATCATAAAAGGTTACTCCCTTGGAGAGATTATCATGATCAATATTGGTGTGAAGGGCATTTTGCATGGTCTACACAGTAGATCAACTCGTTTTGTTACATTATTTGGTACTAGAAGAAACATTGTCTGATCTACTCTATGGTGCTCTATGGTATTCGTGATAGAAACTCTATGTAACGCTATTTATTGAGCCTGTGACGTCCAAAGAAATGTTACAAGTGTTCTACATTTGTTTCTAAGAAACGTTGAGCATAAATAACAATGCAGATTCCAAAAAAGTACAATTTTCTAGGATAATATACACACTAAAGGGACACGCAAAGTACCATAACCACTGTATTTTCATGTAGTGGTTATGGTGACATGAGAGCCCTTATGCCCTCCCATGATTAAGTAATTAAACTGATTTCAAACAGTTTAACAAATTACCTGGGTCTGCCACTCAACCCCTCCTCTGCTGCTGGAAGTTGCAGCACTGAGCTATTTTCAATATTCTATAATGAACACCTTTGCCACATCTTCCCCGTTGCAGAGGTCATTGTGAATGCTCACAAGGCCAGTAAGAGAATTTACTATTTGAAGGAAACTATTTTTTTGTTTTTTAACAATGTTAAATTACACTCAGAATTGCTGATTCTTGCTCTATTAAGAGAGAACTTCCTTGTTGTGTTTTTCAAATTGCTACTTTAATATTTAATCCATCTCCGGTGACAAGTAAGAGACCCCATCCGTAGCAATCCACTGCCCTGCTCATATTACTCTGCATTCCCCTTTATGTGGCCTGTATAAAGTGTATTTTTAAGAATTAAAACAATAAAAAAAATTATAAACGCAAAAAAAGTCTGTCAACTTCTCAGGACATAAAGTTTGTGTAAATGTTTATCCATATCAAATGGAACAAATAGCCGAGTATCCACTAACTGAAACTGCGACACCAACTGTATTTTGTACCTATTAGGACACACAGTTACAGCTGCTTTTTAAGAATTACCATAGACTATTTTAACCATGTGTGTTGCACTGGTGTTTGTATGCACTGTTGGCAGAACTTGGTGACTTGTTATGGTTTAATAGCTAGTTTCTTGCTTTATTAATACATGCATTTTATCATTAGCAGACGGGGACTCTCAAAATCTAATGTATCAGTATTTCTCTATCTGCAGGACTTTAACTATGTGTATCATTAGCTGTTAACTTTGATGCTGTATAAATAAATGAAGGTTATAAAACCATATTCATATGTATGTGTTTTTTTTTTTTTTTTTTTTCTCTCGTCACTGTGGGTAGTAATAGGGATTCTATGCATTCCATCAGAGAGCTGAAATAATTCATATGTCTGACTTTGAATCGTGCTGGAGTATAAAAGAGACTGGTTATTCTCCTAAGGTGCTTCTAATTTTATTATTATTATTATTTTTACCGTTTGTGTTACCCTCCCCCTTTATTAAATGCTTTAGAATGTAGAATAAACATGGTACAAATAAATTGACATATCTTTGAAGTATGTGCATTATATAAATCTGTAGGTAGCTAGGTAAAGACAATATTTTGCCATTTTATAGTTATTGGCAAAGGGGGGAAAAGGTAATATTGATATTGGAATTATCTGTCGCAATATGTTACATGGTTTGCTGATATTATAAAAACTATTTTAACAAGTAATTTATAGCTAAGATGTGAAATCCAGCCATGATGTTTACATGGTTACTTCAGGTGTCATAATCCCTGCAGCCTACTGTAGTACTTATAATGCCTGGAGTTCCTGGCACCAAGTCACCGTAATGGGGCAAACCGTTTTGCCATGGTTTGCTTTCTTACCCTGCAAAATGCAGAGGGTCCTTTTTAGTGGTCTGCGATGACTTCTGATAGAGCTGTAGAAACCGGCAGATGATCCTTCTGTCCATGTATTGTCTGAGATTGCTGTCAGGTAATGATTGCAATTCTGTGCAAAGGGGTTAAAACTCTGTATGTGCAGTGTTTTGAAAGAGAAACGCTGTATGTACGGACTCCAGTCACTATGACCCCTTCAAATCAGGGACGTGGTCATGATGCGCGGAGTACCCCTTTAAGTACCTTGCTAATGATCGCCTGTGTATTGCAGGACTGAGATATTTTTCTTTATATTTTTAATGAGCTTTTATGAATCTTTCTGCTTTTCCTGTTTGAGCCAATTTTGAAGACCCCACCTTCTGGTTTGCTAAAAGAAGAACAAAAGGCTTTATTTAACTTCTTCACGTTTGAATATTTTTATATTGGTGTATGTGCAGTAAAGCTGCATATTCCATGCATTATTTGAAATAAGGTCTTTGTTTGGCAACACATACACCTTACGCAAACACATACCTACATCATCTTTCTCTGTAGATATAAATCCAGATATTTTACATTAAGGGAACACCATAGGGTCAGGAACACAAACATGTATTCCTGACCCTATAATATTAAAACCACCATCTAGCCCCCCTGGGCCCCTCATGCCTCTATAAATATAGCAACATCTTACTTGTATTCAAGCCTTAAGCTGTAGCTCGGCATGCTGTGTGCCTCAGAATAACAAGCTGTCTGCTGACATCATGAGGAGTGGTGGCCTGATCCAATCACAATTCTTCTCTATAGGAGAATTGGCCAATCAGCATCTCCGCATAGAGATGAATTGAATCAGTGAATATCTGAGGAAATTTCAGTGTCTGCAAGCAGAGGGAGGAGATACTGAATGTTTGGATGCATTTTAGGCAGCCGTGACCCAGGAAGGATCTCTAACAGACATCTAAGGATTGGCCAGTGAAGTTATTACTAGGCTGTAATGTAAACACTGCATTTTCTCTGAAAGTACATTGTTTACAGCAAAGAGCCTAAATGTAATGATTCTACTCACCAGAACAAATTCAATAAGCTGTAGTTGTTCTGGTGACTATAGTATCCATTTAAACGTTTGCCATATGCCATAGAGAAGGATTAAGTAGCCAAACAGGAAAAGAGTGAAAGGTAGATAGAAATAAAGCAGAGGAGAGAAGGAAAGGTTCCCGATAGAATATAGGACAACAAAATAAATATCCTGCGTGAAGATCTGATGGTATGCCCGGTGAGCAAACAAAAATCGCCCAGGGTAAACCAGAAGATCTGAATCTTGGCACGCGCGGCTAGGGGAATATCACATGTCAGCATAAGATAATGAATCCTGTTTAGGAGTGGCTTTGTTCCACCAGAATCCTAAAAATTAAGTAACATTTTTTTGAAAAAGTAATAGAAGAAATCTAGATCAAACTAAACTACTCACCCCCCACTCCCCCTTCCCATGCAAGCACAGTGCAAGGCCCACCAAACTATATGCACTACAGGGTAACAAGTCTGGAGTTCCACATTATAACATTTAGTGAGCAGTTCCATGGAGATTTGATAGCCTCCATTCTTAAACGCAAAAAGGACAACATGGAATCAGCAGAACGGTATAATTCAGTCCAGACACTTTGCGGGATTATCCATGGCACAACGGGCAATCAGAAATCCACCTGAACAGCCGAGTCCCCCTCCCAAAAGAGTTCCTTGACCAGCAGCCTTCTGCACATTTACTTTGCCATTAAAAGCCCACAACTTTCTCTCCCACTTCTGGCCATTTGTCTAAGTTGAGCGTCCCACAGCCCCATCACCAGCAGGGCTTGTAGCAAAGGGGACACTCTCCAGACACCCTACGAAGACCCAGAGGTGGAGGCCCATGCATTCCATCACCCCTCACATCCGGCAACTCTGAAACATGGCGTCCGTCTCTAGGATTATAGGTAGATAGCAGGTGTGGTCTTTCGGTCCGTCTCTCTGATATCCTCCTTTTACCAGGACATAAGTAGAAGAGAAATAGGCCATAGCAGTTTCACAGTCTGTCACATGGATATGTGGGTGCCAAATCAAAATTAAATATTAATGAAACCGAAACTTGATCATGGATAGTCCCACCAATCTGAAAAGGGAAGGTGACTGTTTTGTTTGCAGCTATATCGACCGGAAATGGAATCATCTTGCTGGAAGAGCATGGTTTCCCAACCAAATTGCAGGTCACACAGTAAGCATTCGGTGGAAGAGGTTGTAAATAGCGTTCTTTAAAGGGTAAACTTTCCTGTCTGTGCGATGGCCTGGCATGGTCCCACCCCACTAAGGAACACTCTATTAACCCACATTGTGTACCATTATCATAGTCTAAAAGTCTGGGAACTATAAATGTCATGGATCATACACTAAGCAGGCCTTGCTTGCCACCCAGATTGGTCTAGACATGATCGACATGAACTCTGTGGGCGTTTTGTTAAGAGAGGTATGGAAGTAAGTGAGGCAGAATATGAGAACAGCCTGGTCCTATAACTCTTTGCAGGGCCTCCCCATAAAGTCAACTTTTCAAGACTTGGAGCAAGACTTTAGACATCATGAACTCACTCAGTTTGTGTTCTGAGCTCACTCTGCATTGAAATGTTTAGTTGCAAATCTGCAACTGTTTTTAATGGAACATGTTCCTTGAATGGCTATTTGGTTGCATTCTTGTCTTCGCCCCCAGGCCCCTCCTTTAGATTCCTACAGTGATGAACTCGGAGATGTAGTGTTCCATTTGGAACAAAAGAAAGGCATGTGCTCGAGGGATTCAATGAAAGCAATTCTTTTTTTTTTTTTTTCATTTATACACAGATTTTGAGTGCCTCTCTATACCCTGCTTTATTTTTAAAGCCTTGAAAAAGGGTCAATCACAGCAGTGGTGGGTATTTTTAAAATGTTTCATTTATTTTAACATGGAATCTATAACGCTTAATGTATAGAACTGTTTTTGTTTTAAAGAATTAATATAACATTTTTAATTTTTTTTTAATGTAACAGACACTGAAACTTTTCTTTTTTTTTTTTTTAGATAGTAAGGTAAATTTGATTCATTTGAGATGTTAATTTATGGATAATGCTAATATGTAAAGTAAATCTTACAATTTCGCGTTCGATCAGCCATTATCTGTGTTGGTATACAGATACATTCTGGTGAATGGTGATAACGGTGGGAGCTTAGTTTGCATGTGTGCATGTTGCCGTATCATGGATGTCGGATTATTTATATGCTCATGTCCTGAGGTATCATAATGTCAGCAATGCTGTTAAAGTCCCATCTGACATCTCAAGAGCTTATGAAAGCATGGTTTTATCATGAAATGCATTTCTCTGGGGCAAGCACTTAATCTCCTGTTAATGGCATTGATTTGATGTTACCAGGTCTTATATCTTTGTTCATGTGCATAATGGAAGAGTTTATTTATTATAACCCCTGCAAAACAGTAGGTTGGTCTCAAAAGAAAACCACACATAGCCCTGGCTCATTGCGGAAATGTTTTAAAATAAATAAGATTTGGCTCATGCTGGGTTGATACTAAATTATTTTAAGAATGCAACACCCACTTGTTCCATAGTTTTGTGTAATAGACAAAAAATACTAATATGAGACAATGTAACTTGAGATAGTTTTGGAGCATACAGATAGTGGGAGTATTGTACCTGTTGTAAAAAGGTAGACCGTGAAAGTTAAAGGAATTCTTGAAGCACCATTCCCACTACATTTAGCCTTGGTGTTGTAAGGAGTGAAATGTTTTTTTGAGTGGGCTGGTTTTTTTTTAAAAAAAAATTTTAATTTTTTTTTTTTTTTTACCTGTAGTTCAAGTGTGTACTGCTTGCTACCGCTACTACCTGGGTAAGTCATAGTGCCCTATGTCTGAGCAAAACCCTACTTTGCAGTGCTTACCTCATGAGAATGAACGGCAGCTTATGAGCTTCTGTCTCTCTAAGTAGTGGAGGCTGGGGGCAATGCCCGGCAGGCTTCAGTTAAGTGGTCAAACCCTTCCAAAATGTTTAGACTCCTTACAGTAGGGAGGTGCCAGGGCACATCTAACACTATAACTAGTAGGAGTGAGCTATAGTGGTTATAGTGTTTTCAGTGTTTAACTTTAGCTCAGTAGTTCATCAGGGTCCATGTTGCACCGGTCAGTCGAAGTCTGACTGTGAAATGTTTTCTGGGAAATAAAGTTCTACACAACCACCCATCATATCCAACTTTTCCTTCTTCTCCGTCATCACTTCCTAAATTCACACCTTCATCAAACAAATACAACTACAACTATTGATTCCCTTTTAGCTCTGTGACATCCCAATGACCTCTCATACCACCTACTAATATATTCCTCCTCGCCCACAAATCACAACCCAGAGGCCAATTTTGACTCTCACTCTATCACGCCTATCCACATGGATGGCATTAACATTACTAATACTCTGTAAATTCCTGCATTATCAGGTTGACTGGTGGGGTAGACTTTGAGTTCCTGGAACGATCCCTGTTTTTTTTTTTTGAATAACCGTTCTCAAAATAACAGACACCCTGTAGGCTCTAGAAGCATAAACAATAAACCATTATTAACTGTAATGGTTACGTTGCTTAGTTTGCACCTTTTTTAATGTCTGAAATTAAATTCTCCACACCCACTTAAGCTCTTCTAAGCGGGAAACCTGAAGAACCTGCATGAATCTGGGGGTATTGAATTGTGCATAAATAGGGTAATACATCTCTTCATTCATATAACACACATGTAATATCTACCAACACTTCTTTGTACCATGTTTTTTATTAAGAAGTTTTTTGGGGGCGTTTTTGTGTTTTTTGTTTGTTTTAACTAAATATTATACATTGTCAAGGCAATAGTGGAATGAGTAATCATGAATTTATTAATTTTATTAAAACCACTTATTCTACCCCCTTTATAATTGGGATTCTACTTGTCATTTTTATATGCATCCTTGAGGCAAAAAAATCTTCTAGCATTGACATTAAGATTTCTGAAGACTGCAATGTCTTGGAAGCACCGGTAGTAAATACTGTACACTGGAGTTTATTGATTGTACTTAAGAATCAACTACTTTTACTCCTTCCTTTTATTATGTGCTCTATAAATCCATAGATAGATACTGGAACAAGGCAAGGAAAATTGCAACTGAAGCCTTTCTCTCTCGTGTGGGTTTTTCATGATAACCCGTCTTGAACTATAGCTGCTGCAACTAATCAGTGGCTATCAAAAGCTGTTTATCTATCTGCTTCCTTGTGTTACCATTAATACAAGTATAGCACACAAAAGAAATCAGCAGAGAGGGGAAAAAAATAGATGTTAATTGTGTGTTAGATCAGTAATATGATCTATCTGGATTGTCTGTATAGAATGATAAAGATGGACGATAGTCACTGGAAAAAAATACATGATCAGCTATTCGAGCCTTACAAAGCCTATTTATTGCCGATTTCTGGACAAGGGACTGCATACTCTTTATTTTCAGTATACCATATCCTCAAACGGAGAGCTTCTTTGCCACGACTCGATTTTGATCAGTTTGTGCATATGACAAAAGGGCTTTAAATTACGGAAGTTAACAGTGGAAGATGTGTTGGTGACACAGAATGGTGCAGGTTATAGAGAAGTGGAATTAATGATCGTTTTTTTTTAAACACTGTCCCATTTCTAGCAATTATTATTCTTTATAAGATATGATTATAAATTTTTTTTATTAAAATAAAAATACAGAAGTCAGTGATTTAGCAAAAACCCCACGTCCAAGTGACCTCTAACAACTCCTATTATGAACCTGCACTCCAGGTATCATCATTGCCAGACTCTTCGTTGATTACAAAAATTAAGTATATATGTTTCAAAGCGGTGCTTTAGCCAACAAAACCACTATATTTATTAGGCGGTATCCTTTGGGTTAACATCGTATGTATTTCATATTTTACTATACTCTATTTTGGACCAATACTACATGGCTATTTCCACATGCAGGGGTTGTGCCGCATCTGGAGCTAGCCTATAGCTCCAAAAACTGTGTGTGTATTTCTTCCTTTGGCCAAACTATTAGAATTTCTCTACTACACTGTATATTTTTTCCTTTTTGTCCTCTTTCTATTTCCTTACCCCTGGGACCGGAGGACCTCGTCAAGATGCTGCCACTTAATTTTATCCTTTTTTTTTTTTTACTATACATTAGTGACAACATAGGAGCGACTGTGGCTGTTCAAGCTGCCTTTCACATTTGGACAAAAAAATGCTAGAAACACTTCTATCTCTATTTAATGTACAGCGTTAAAACAAGCATTTTTTTTTATTCAACATTTTGTATGGGTTTTCATTGCAGTTGATTTTTGCTTGTAGATTATTTGCATGTTACGCAGAATGGATAGAGTGGCAGAATTATTTTGTGTATCTACCCCTACATGATGGTTAATTTTGTTATCGGTGCAAATTGTGGAAGGGAGGTCCACTTTAAGACAAAAGGTACATTTAGTTTAGTTTAGCAAATCTCCGTTCAATCTATTTAACAGTTTTTCCATCTGCAGTAGAACTAAGAAAAAGCCAGTGATTTGGATGAAAATGGTAGAATTTGTAATTCCAATGGAGGTTTGAATCACTGTCAGTGCTCTCCACTCTGCTTGACTGTCTTTGTCTGTAGACATTTTTGTTTCCTTATTTTGACATTGATGAATGGATAGATGTTTTCAAAACCTTATTTAGAAATAAATTATATTCCCTTGCCATCTCTGCTCCTTACTAGACCAAGGATGTATTTAATTGTCATTTAAAGACATTGCTACTATTGGACACACGGGGTCTGGTATGCTAATTTTCGGGAATGTTTATGGTTGACCGACAAGTGATATGCATGAACACTTTTATCATGTGTCTTGCATAACTTTATCCGTTAAATTTCCAAATAAGTGGCGCCCTATTTCTGTATTGTGTATATACAGTTTTGTTTTGCACATTTGGTTTAAGGGATACAGGGAGTGCATCCCTATATATAGTGGCTTGCCTGCACTACTTTGACGTTCAGTCTTTCTCACTATCCATATTTGGTTTTAGCCGTTAAATTGCCTTATGGGAAAAAAAACCAAAAACTGCAAACTAAACTTTTAATTATTTTGGCAACTCCAAGTAAGCGCTCAACGTAAGCAGTTTCACTTTATGCGCCATGCATGTAGAAAGTTAAGATGTCCATTCCAAAGATGTCATTATGGATTATGTAAGATTTCCCCATCCATTACCGTTAATGCATATGGCTAGAGTAGAGCGCACTGACAGTGATTCATTGCTTCCTATTAAAACACTCAAACCCATTTGTCAAGGTTGACTGGTAATGGTAAGCACAGACAATTGAAGGCTGCTTTCCTTAGGATTGAAAAAGACACTTGAGCACAACTGGACCAGAGCCGTAAGAAACTGGATTGTGTAAGGATATTATTATTGTTACATAGTCTGTCCCTCGGTCCAGGCACAAAGAACATGCTTCTGTCTAGACTGAGCAGGGCTACGGAGCTATCATGAATGTCTAGTGTATTGAGTGAATATGAATGTAATGCAACAGTTGGAATGTCTGTCTTAATGCAGACAGTGTAAGGGAGAATACAGCGGCAATGAAACTTCATAAAAGATGCATTGTCTTTATTTCGGTTATCTGTGCTTCCCCCACCCCCCACCCCTGTTTTGTGTCTTGTACAGAGCAAAAAAAATAGATTCGTTATCATGGTATTAGAATTATCTATGATCTGTGTTAACATTTCATTTTACATAACTGCTATTAAAAATAAATATTTTGATATAATCTTTCCTATAATATATCATTCTGACAGCCATTTTTATGCATTACCTGTCAGAATGTCCGTTTTACCGGCCAGGGTTCACAATTTTCAACTAGCATTTACTTTTTAAAGTCTTGTTTTCTTTCTGTCTGCAGCTTTTTCCCTCAGTCAGTTTTTAAAAGCAATGGTTGCAAAATAGTGAGCTGTTTGAACCAAGGTGCATAAAAATGGCTGTCAAAAAGCAGGAGTGGGAAAGGAAATACAAAATTAAAAAAATAAAAAGATTTTTTTGCCTACATTAGGCATTAATGTATAAAAATATGTAGTATATATGTAAAGAAATATAAAATTCAATGGCCATCCTTTAAAGGGTTACTTTAAGCCCAATACCTGGCTCAGTTCCCCGGTAATGGGGCAAACCGTTTGCTCTGTTAACTGGGTCGTAACAGGATTCCAAGGCTTCTTTTAGCTCTGACGTACTTTCGACTTCTGCAAACCCATTCGCCTTTCGTTGGTTGAGAGTATCAGCAGACCGCTTTCAGCCAATAAATGGCATGCTGTGCATGAAAATTTGCGAACAGAGCCTCAGTGACGCTACCAAGTGGTGGAGTTACATTTTCTGCAGCAAAGGGGTTAAACTCCGTGTGCGGATAGTTTTTAGCTGAAATGCTGCACATACAAAATCCAGACGCCATGACCACTTCAAATTGCTGCTTGGAAGTAAACCTTTAAGCTACCAGCCATTTTGAATTTCTGGTGGTTTTAACACAGTTTTCTGAAAAGTCATAAAAAAAATACACTATTAATCTGTGTACAGTTCTGTTTGAGGGTTGTGCTTGTTCCTTTTGTTTTTACAATCAATTGTGAACTCGCACACTGGCATTTACAGATTGAATTAACTAATATGTATAGATTTTGAAACTGCACTTTCTATATGTCACTGAGCGCATCCATCACTTGCGAACTGTCACAGGATTTACTTGATTATTGCATTTGTATTGGAAACCAAAAAGCTCTCCAAAAATATTTTCACTGAAAAAAAAGACACACACAAACTGCATGCAGTTTAGCCTAAACACATCAAATGATGATAAATGCTGAACCCCCTTTATTAGGGCATGATTGAAAAATGATCAGTGTTTGTGTGATGGCACGCATCAGCAAATCTTTCTCTAGTTTATTATTTTCTATGTGTAGCATATGAACATTCGGCATCGCTCAGTGGTTAAACAAGATGTGAGTAAATTATAAAAAATAATCTGGGTAATTAAGACAAGAAGCAAGGCAATCTATAAATGATGTGACTTCAGTAGATTTTGAGTAAGGAGGTGTATAGGGTTAAGGCAGACAGTGTGAGGTCTAGCATTAATGGAGCAATCCAAACACGCTCTCAGGCAGCGCACTAACCTTGCACTGCAAGGCGTAGCATAGGGGAGCTTACAGAAGCTCATTGGTAGGAGTTTCTTTCACTGAGCTGCAGGGAACTGGGCCCCACGGAACCCAAGTCAGAAGTAAACTCGTTCCAAAACAATTTGACTCCTTACAACTGGGTGGTGAGGGGCGCCCCAGGGAACTCGTGGCACCATAACTACAGTGTGCTCTAATGGTGATGGCTCTTAAAAAGTTCCTTCAAAGGACATCCCGGTTTGAGATCATAAATACTGATTGTCTCAGCCAATCCAATGCTTCTACCATAGAGAAGCATTGGGAGGCTAGTGTGTATGAACGGCAATCACCATCTCCTCATAGATATTCATTGACATACAGTGCATGGGGATCTGTATGGGGATATCCAGGAAGCCCCTCTAGTGGATGTCCGAGTGACAGCCAGTAGAGATGGCATTATGCAGCCATGTAAGCATTACCATTTCCCAGGCATTGATCCCCAGGCCCACTACATTAAGCTGTAATAGCTTTAGTACCTAGAATGTCCCTTTAATGCATATCATGCCTATACATTAAAAAGAACATTGATCAATATTTGAAGATGTGTATAAGTGCTTTTTTTTGTTTTGTTTAAAGGGGCACCATAGGCAACCAGATGACTTGGAAGTAGTATGGGGGCAGTGACCCATATCAAAACACCGTGAAAAAACACCTGATGTCCTCACGCTTTGCATGGGGATGTCCAACTTCTTGAAAAAGCCCTTAGGGGGTTTGAGTCAGTGTTTTCTTATGGGGAAGGCCTAATGTGCGCACAGCGCTTGCCTCGCATACGTATTGTGTTCCCGGGTCTCTCTGACACCGGAGAACCAAATCCAGTGCCGAGGGACCTTGACGCTGGAATCATGTAAGTGAATAAACCCTTTCATTTTCTGGTGGGCGACTGCGGAGACAAAAGTACAGGTCAGGAATCGAGGGACACTGTAGTGTTAGAAATACAGTTTTGTTTTCCAATGACTATAGTGTTCCTTTAACTCCCCCCTCACTCCCCAGTGACAAGGCTGTATTTCTGCAACTTTTCCATTTCTGCAAAAAGATTTCCAGTTTTTTTTTTTTTCCCTCGAAGCGGATATATAACCAATCTATATGAGATATATGTATGGTATATCTAAGGTACAGTGTGACCGTTCAAACTGAATTGCTGCAGTAAAACTCAAGTTTATCTACATTTTGTATTATTGACTTTGCTGGTAATTTTTAACTTGGAGTAACCTGATTTAGTACTTATAGAGACACTGCAAGCACCCAGACCACTTGATCTCAATGTTGTAACCCTGTAAGTGAAAACATTGCCACATTTGTTCACCAATATGTTTATCGAACATTTCTGACACTTACAGCAATTTCTTAATCTATGGTAAACTTTAGTTAAATGAACCGTCAACATCAGAGCATATGGGAACCTTTGAGATTTATCATTCCTACTCTGCTGGAATACGACATTGTGGGTGTAGCAAACAAATGCATTCATGCTTCTTTAAGCCTGACTTGGTCCTTTTAAACAGCTTGCAGCCCAGCAACATAGTAAACCTCTCTCTTGCTGTCACTACGTTGGAAATATTAGAGCTGAATTTTTATTGATGCCTTTATTATTTGATAAGAGTTACATGCAGAGTATTTAGGATAACTTGGTTATCTCCTGTAGGCCTTTATCATTTTTTTTTTACTTTATAATATTTGCTTATTTCAAGGTTGACAGATGTTTGTAGAATTTAGGATCCAGACTGAAAAGTTCATTGTGTATATAATTTTCAATTTTCTAACATTAGTTTGCGTACAAGATTAGGAACCAGTGGTAGCAATTTTAAGATTTGTTTACCTAGATGATTTAAATGCATAGTGCACAAGCACTACAGTGGTTATGGTGCCACGAGACTCCTGGCGTCATTCCACCGTAAGCTGTCAAATCGTTAACAAATGGTCGCGCACTCGCTGTCCTGTTGGTCTGTTGTTGTACCTCCGCATTAGCGTACAAACATTGGACATTATTCATTAGCTGAGGAGTGTCTGTTGTTATCTCAGATCTCCGTGTGATGTTTGCTGCAACAATTGTACAAACCCTTTAAAAACAGCTGATTAAGAAAACCGAGCAATTACTGCATGATTTATTGGAAAAAATGTTTAGTGCAGATAGCACGCATTACATGTAATTTATTGGAAACCTCACAACCAGCATTTGCACTAAAATTATTGACCCATGTGTTTTTAGTACATGTTAAAAGGGCAGTCAATCCAAGGTTTTTAATGGATACAATGAATCAATATGCCGTGACAGGACTCCTTTAAGGGTTGTTGTGTTTTTTTTTTTTTTTTGGTTTTTTTTTTACAATTCTTAAGTAAGCCCTCATTTTAAAGAAGCATTGGATAGCCACATACTGAAACTCGACTAGTTGGTGCATATGATTGTTTACACGGCCCAATGGCTTCCCAGTCGGTAGTTTAGTTTTACATGACGGCCACTGACTGATCACTGCTTAGTAGATATGCCCCACGCTCAAAACACTTTGTGGGAACTCTCTCCCTCTCGATGCATTACCAGCCTTAGGACATGACTGTCTAAGATCTGAGACAGCACCATTCAGCTTAAAGGAATTTATTAATGGAACACACTCTCTACGTGGCCCTTTATGGGGTGACGGTTATCTATAAATGTCCTAGAAGAACTCTCTTAATGGAGGACACCTGGATGATCAAATGTTAATCCAAAAAGGAACACATGTAAAGTCCAAGCAATCTTATTGTGTATCCAGAGAAGAATATCAGGCTTGAGTTAAAAATGTTTGTATTTTGTACTGGCTTGTCTGTGTATTCTGGAAGAAGCAATATCTGAACATAACCTTGGGATAGAGGGGTTTAAAGATATACAAGTAGTTCACATTGTGCTGTGTGCCGACTGTTGGCATTTAATAATCGTTTCTAACCTTCCCTACAGTGCCTAATTTCTTTGTTTCCAAAGGCTCTAAGTGCTCAGGCTGATGCACAAGTTCGTACATGCAGTGAATGTTTTGCAGAGTTGATGGAAGAAGATTGTCTTCATTAATTAGCAGATGTGCCTCCTTGTTGTAGCTTTTGTTCCTGGCCCTCTTAGCTCTGTTTGTAGGCAGGCTAAATCTGTGTACAGTAGCCCAAAAAAAAAGCCAGCTAAAAGGGCAGAGCATGGAACCACATCCAGCTGTTTAATCTTTATCAGTCCATGCTATGTAAACAGTAGCTCACTACACATTATGAAGTGCGGTGTGATGGGCAGCAAGACTAACAGTCCGCTTCAGCAGAATATTTTCTTAGAAACCTGTAATGTGAGCGTGGCCGACTTTAAAGCAGTCTGGGTACTTTTTAAAGACCGCCTTGTACCATAACAACTTCATTGCAATTATTTTGTTTTTCACTTGCTCGTGCATCCCATTAAGTTGTTATATTTCGTTTTTTTGCGATTTTATAATGCTACGTATTCCTACAAAATTTGCATTTTTACATTTTATTTTTTTTTACTTCGGAAATTTACGCATTCTTTACGCATAATTGCAATACAGTCAGTATGGAATGCTATTACATATTGTTAAGTGCTGCTTATTTGAGCACTGAATTTAATATAATTACAGAAACCTTTTTATGTTTTTCCTCATATTTGTACTGTAACATGGCGTGAAGAATCTCCTGATTGTTTTTAAATCACCTTTACTACTTTATAAGCCTTTAGTGTTGCTCCTCAAAAGCACTTTCTGGTATCCAATACACATGTGAACAAATGTATTTCTTGTGTGTCAAATGAATTATATATTTTTCAATCCACACCAAAATGAATAAAACCTCACCGGTAAAACCCTGACCGACTCGTTCGGTTGTACATTGAAAGGATTCTGATTCATTTGACCTACTTGAAACACTTTTAGTATCTACCACTCTTTCTTAGAAGTAATTTACTTTCTATAGCGGAACTGCAATGCGGGGACTGAAAATCTCTGCTGTAATCCTCTGAAAATGAAAGGGAAGCACTGGTTAGTAGATATAGTACATGTCCCCAGTAACTGAACGACATACAGTTCTGGAAGTCAACTGATTTTATTTTGGACATACACAGCTTTTATGCAGAGACCCCTCTCTACATGGGGTCTCCTATACAAAAATACAGGGCTTTTCCTCCAAAGAGCCACTGTGCCTGAAAGATAATTGCGTGTGAAACTATAACTCCATTATCTCTCAGGTACAGAAAAATCTACAATATTTTTAAACACCCCAAAAATACATTTTAATACGTCAGAGCCCCACCGAATAGCTCTGATCTGAGCGCACATTTTGCCAAAATATCACTCCGATCCCTTCGATGGTTTGGGAATGCCATCGTGTTTCTGGTATCTTATTATAATCCCTTAAAATTCTAAGTCAAAATATATTTTGAAAACTTTTTCTAACTCCTCTATTTTACAATCCTAACATTTGCAGTGTTGCATTCTCTACAATCATTGGCTTATTGAATAATACCAAAAAAAGCTTAACCCCTTAAGGACACATGACATGTGTGACACGTCATGATTCCCTTTTATTCCAGAAGCTTGGTCCTTAAGGGGTTAAGAATGTTTATTTTTATTTTTTTTCATTTATTTTTTATTAACCCTTGCCTTCTGGTCTGCCCTCCCCAAACTTGAAAAAAATAAAAATTATATAGCTAAAACTTAACACTCAAACACAGAGGCCAAGTTCTTCCCCAGCCTGATCTTCCGACACTGTCATTCCCCCTTACCGAAACGAGAGGGAAGTCAGGAAAGAGAATGGAGCCATCATAAATTCTAGTTCAGAGCTGGCTAATGATGCTGTTGGAGGGGGAGGTGCAGATCTGGTTGTAGAGGGGTTAATCTCCGTATGCAAAGGGTATCAAAGCGAAACGCTGCACATCTAGACTTAAGGCATCATAACCAATTCAAATCAATGGCATGGTCGGGGTGTTAGCAGTACCACTCTGCTATTTTTAAAGACTTTCCAAGTTGGTTATGAGTATTAAAAATTTTAACTCTAAGTCTTTGCCCCTGGAAACCATTCACGCATAAACAAAAGGTTACATAACATTTATTTCTTAATTTTATTTAAATGTGATCCACACTGAACCTACTGATAACAGCAGGCAGCTAGCGATTTAACAGTGCTAGAATTTAATAAAAGGGGTAAGCAGTCATTGTTGCATTCATGTGGGTTTGTGGAATATTTCATGTTTAAGACAGTGTATGCTAATTAATAAGTAGCTGGCCTGTTTCCCCTCAATGGAGGTTGCCATGGCAATTCACCAGTTGAATTATGGGCCTTTTGAGTTTTGCCGTTAATTGCTTAGAATGAACGCCACATGGATAGCAATGATAGCTAGGCCTTTTTATTAACATTTAGTTGGAGGACAGAGTTAAATGCTGTCAAGTTTTGTTTAAATGGGAAATGTATGCACCATAAGCACTGCAGCTTAATAAATGTGGTTATGGTACTATCAGTCTATAGATTCTGTCCTCTCGTTTTCTGTCAGTCTGTTTTGAAGTTGTATGGCAAAATACTGTATATTGCACTCTAGCACACATAAACCACTCCCTCTGCAGCCACCGAGAGAGAGAGAGAGAATGAGTGAGTGTGTGTGTCATGTTGGCGGAGAAGCAGACGTTTTATTATTTACTTTTTTTTATTTATTTTTTTTTCCTGTTCTTTTTTATGTGCTGAGTGCCAGGTGCAAGGGCACAGTTTATTACATTGATTGACAGGGAGCCAAGATGGGAGGCGCTCGTTCCAGGGTAGAAATAAACGGAGCGGTTTATTTTTCTGTTTTTTGTTTTTGTTTTTTTTGCAGACTTCACAAACATATGTTTGTTAAATATAAGGGTCGACTAAACATATTAATCCTGAGCAGTGCCGATCTCACTTTAAAAAGAATCGGTAATATCCCCGTTTTGCAGAGGATTAATTGCGATTGCTTGTTTTTGCTTAGGTCAAGTAATATTACATCTGGATTGATGCTGGAATGTTCCCAGATGTTTTGGAAGCTTCGTTCGCAGTCACAATGGAGAAGCCAGTTATTGGATGGCTGATAGGGATCTTATGATGTGGCAGTCTGAGTACAGATTTGCTTCTGAGAAAAGCATGGCAGATTGCCCTTTCATTCAGTATGGAGGAGGCTGGAAGGACTTGTTCCTTATCTATTGCTGCCATTTAAAAAATAATAATAATGAATATATAAATATATATACTTCTCAACACAGCATGAAATACTATTAACCCTGAGATCATTATGCTTGTTATACAGTGTGTGTGTGTATTATCTATTTTATTTCCACTGAATGTCACTGTCCTGAAACCACAAGAGCGTACAGTGTAAATTGTGGAGTTACCCCAGGATTCTAAGCATTTGTATAACACTATAAGGAATGCCGAAAGAGCAGGTTTGCGCATGCTGCTTTCTAAGCAGGTGCAAGGGTGCTCTTCAGTGTACCTGTGATGTCATGCACATATGGAAGTGTTTACTGCACTAGTGGTGTTTACTGGAATGGGGGATTAAGGAGCTTTAACTTTAAATAGTGACTATTCCTCTTCAAGAATTTCAAATTCTTCATCTTACCAACTTTATATTCTCCACTGCTTTTTTTCCCCCCCTCAGTTGCTTTTGTTTCTATTTCATTGCAAGCTTCTGAACACACACATACAATATATATATATATATATATATATATATATAGATACTTTTTTTTTTTTTTTTGTCTTGGCATTACTCTGTCTGTTACCCCCATTGCGTTTGCAGCAAGCCCTGGATGAGAGTGATGTGAAGTGTGTGATACATTTGGTTTTATCAGCAGTTATTGTTTATTAAAATGTTATGTTCAGAATAATTGCATATGGCAAGCATTGCAAATATTGCTATATTTCCCTAATGTTAATACATATGGCAGACTGTTTTTTGTTTTTTTTTTCAAGCCGCCATAGTTCTGCACACTTTTTTTTTTTCATTAGCAGGGTTATTTACCAAAGTGAGAATTTAAAGTAAAATTAGTGGAAACTGAAAGATTCTCTAAGTTAGCTATGCTTCCAGTTAAACTTTTTTGACCTTAAATGTGAAATTTAATTTGAATGCTCACCTTCGAGACGGGGTACTCCTGCAACCATAGCCACTGCAGCACACTTTAGTGGTTATAGTGCTTTGATTGTTTTAACTTTTGCTATTTAGCAAAAAAGCTACAAGTACACATAGAATTGTTATAATGATAAACTCCAAAGAAAGTGCAATTGAAGCGCTAAAAAAAAACCAAATAATATTGCACATACCCCATGATAGAACACATATTAAAGGACCACTCTAGTGCCAGGAAAGCATACTCGTTTTCCTGGCACTAGAGTGCCCTGAGGGTGCCCCCACCCTCAGGGACCCCCTCCCGCCCGGCTCTGGAAAGGGGTAAAAACTTACCTTTTTCCAGCGCTGGGCGGGGAGCTCTCCTCCTCCTCTCCGCCTCCGTTCCTCCCCGTCGGCTGAATGCGCACGCGCGGCAAGAGCTGCGCGCGCATTCAGCCGGTCACATAGGAAAGCATTTACAATGCTTTCCTATGGACGCTTGCGTGCTCTCACTGTGATTTTCACAGTGAGAATCACGCAAGCGCCTCTAGCGGCTGTCAGTGAGAAATAGGGGAAGGCTTAACTAATTGATAAACATAGCAGTTTCTCTGAAACTGCTATGTTTATAAAACAATTAGTTAACCCTAGCTGGACCTGGCACCCAGACCACTTCATTAAGCTGAAGTGGTCTGGGTGCCTAGAGTGGTCCTTTAAATATAAATCATTTTGAAACTAAAAAAAGCGTCTAAAGGCAAAACATGACTCGGAGGGAGGAATCCATGAATTTTTGTTCTGTTTTTAGTATCCCATATTTGACTTTCCTAAAGGGACACTCCAGGCACCCAGACAACTTCTGCCCATTGGAGTGGTCTGGGCAGGGCCGTCTTTAACGCGGGGCAAAAGGGGCAGCTGCCCCGGGCCCAGTTGCTCCTGGGGGGCCCAAGGCAGCTGCCTCTTGAGCCCCGCTGGCCACTGCCCACAAATTCCTTTCCCCCGATCTAATTCTTCACCTTCACTATGCGAGCGAGCGGCATTGCTGCATAGTGAAGGACTTACTTGTTGCTCTGCCTCCCGACCTCCCCTGCCATTTGCGTGCGCCGCGCACTGTGACGTCACGCGGAGACGGAGTCATGGCAACGCTAGGGTGAGCGTTGCTGTGACTCCGCCTCCTTCCCGAACTGCAGCGCGGCGCCTTCCGGAAGTGCAGAGCGGCACCATCCTGAACGGCAGAGCGTGGCACCCACTCTAGCCTTGAGCCCAGCTGCCCAACTGATCCTGAGCCTGCTGGAGTCTTCAGAACTGTAAGTATTAAGTTACAGTAATATATATTGTTTTATGGGAGTAAGGGTGGTTAGAGGGGAGGGGGAGGGGGAGGGGGAGGGGGAGGGGTGGTGAGGGGTGTTCAGAGGGGAGGGGGAGGGGTGTTTAGAGGGGAGGGGTGTTTAGAGGGGAGGGGTGTTTAGAGGGGAGGGGTGTTTAGAGGGGAGGGGGAGGGATGTTTAGAGGGGAGGGGTGGTGAGGGGTGTTGGGAGGGGAGGGGGGGGTGGTGAGGGGTGTTGGGAGGGGAGGGGAGGGGAGGGGGGGGTGGTGAGGGGTGTTGGGAGGGGAGGGGGGGGTGTTTGGAGGGGAGGGGGAGGGGTGTTTGGAGGGGAGGGGGAGGGGTTGTGAGGGGTGTTTAGAGGGGAGGGGGAGAGGTGTTTAGCGTGGAGGGGGAGGGATGGTGAGGGGTGTTTAGAAGGGAGGGGGGAGTGATGTTTAGAAGGGAGGGGGGAGTGATGTTTAGAGGGGAGGGGGGAGGGGTGGTGAGGGGTGTTTAGAGGGGAGGGGGGAGGGGTGGTGAGGGGTGTTTAGAGGGGAGGGGGAGGGGTGGTGAGGGGTGTTTAGAGGGGAGGGGGAGGGGTAGATGGAGAGGTTAGTTAATAGTACAGTACAATCACATGGTTAAAAATAAAGTAATCTTTTAAATACTATATATTTGTGTCAAGTTGTGCTTTTTTAATTTTTATAATAATGATACAGCCATTTTATTTAATACTTTTGTGCTGATCCTTTTTTTTCTCTCTATATTCAAGGGACACTATAGTCACCAGAACCACAACAGCTAAACGTAGTAGTTCTGGTGTCTATAGCATGTCTCTGCAGGCTTTTTAATGTAAACACTGCCTTTTCAGAAAAACACCCACGGCCATCCGACGGCCACTAGAGGTGCTTCCTAATCCAATGTTGCACAACGTGCAAAACTGGCATTCACGCTAAACACTCCTCATAGAAATGCATTGATTCAACGCATCTCTATGAGGCCACGCATGCGCAATAGCCTCCCAATGCTTCTCTATGGGAAAGCAGTGGGTCGGGTATGATATACATGTGCATATATGTGACATGTGACATTCATGTGCATTGTATTAAAAAGGTGATCTGTAATACACTCACAAATTGTACGTTCCTGTGAGTTATATTGCTTTGGAGCTTGTGATACTCACACACTCCACTTTTCTATGCATTTTATTCTAAGGTGATCTGTGATGTACTTGCACATCGCACATTACTGTGAGTTGTATTGCTGTGGAGCCGTGCGATACACTGACACACTTCACATTACTGTGAGTTGTATTAAAGGACCACTATAATGCTAGGAAAACAAACTCATTTTCCCAGCACTATAGCATCTTTAGGTCCCCTCCACCCTTAGGGTGAAAGATATTGTTATTATGCTTGTTCTTCCAACAACATATACGGTAACTGTTAAAATAAAAATATACTATAAGACCGAGGTTAAAAGAAGCTACAGGTGGCAAGTAGGTCAAGCTAAGGACTTATTTGTGAACCAGTTCTTTATGTTTACATTATTAAAGTTTACTACTCTACGAGTTGTGTTTTTTTTGGTATGTGTGTGTGTGGAGGGTGTGATTGCATGCTAGGGTGTGGGAAGGCGGGATCCAGGGGGCCCAAGTAAATTCTTGCCCAGGGTCCAATCAATATTAAAGACGGCCCTGGGTCTGGGTGCCAACTCCCACCACTCTTAACCCTGCAAGTGTAATTTTTGCAGTTTTTATAAACTGCAATAATTACCTTGCAGGGTTAAGTCCACCTCTAGTGGATGTCTATCGAAAGTGTTTTAAACTACGCTGGACGTACTCGCGCTATGTGAGGACCTCCAGTGTCGCTGAAATCCACATAGGAAAGCATTGAATAATGCTTTCCTATTAGGAGGTCTAATGCCATTCGGTCTCCCCTGACGGCAGGGGAGGAGAGTAGGCGGAGCCTGATCCAACGCCGAGGGACATTTTAACCCCTTCAGCAAATTGGGATGGGGGGTGGGAGGGAGAGGGGCACTGTAGGACTGGCACTGGAGAGTCCCTTTTAATAAATCTATTAATTTCTACATACATCTGGTGACTCCATCTTATACTACATCCACTGGGTCTGGAAGAATTTAAAAAAAAAAAGATTTGTTAGATTTAATCGACACCATACCAGTAATACTTGGAGCCAGTATATTTTAGACTCCCAATAATGTGAGCACACACTTTTATTTTGAACAAATACCACTGTGGTATTTGATATTATGCCAAGTGTGGTTTCCCTTTGTCTTTTTTTTTCTGTACCCGTTCTAGTGCGTTACACGATTACTCAAGAAGGTAGTGTCACTGTTAAAGGCGCAGAAGCATACATTTTTAGAGCCTGTATCCAAAAAGGCTCCTGCAAAATGTGAGTGTCCATTACTCCCCACCATTTAGAGCACATTTTAAAATTATGTAAAATTATATTTTGACTATCCTGCACTGTTATTTGTGTTAATGTTTATTTTACATATACTTATAAGTGCAATATTATTATTTTTATTTAGCGCTTCGTTCGCCCTTGTTTTGGTGGGGGTATATCACCAAAGCTGTATTTCTGACACTACAGTGTCCCTCTGACCCCGTAATTGATGCGCATGCATGGTATAGCCTCCCACGCATTGGCCCTTTCCCATAGGAAAGATTGACTTAGTGCTTTCCTATGGGGTTTTTCAACACATTTGATGTCTGCATGCAAAGTAGGAGGATGTCCAGCATCATTTCATGGTGTAAAAGTCTGTGAAACAGCTGAGAGTGCCTCTACTGGCTGTCTGGTAGATTGCCAATAGAGGCAGTGTTAACACTTCAATTTAAACATTGCAATTTCTCTAAATGTAAAAGTTGCCTACAGTGTCTCTTTTAACCCCTTAACGCCGTTACGGCGTTCTATGCCGTCGCGGCTTTAACCCCTTAAGGACCAAACTTCTGGAATAAAAGGGAATCATGACATGTCACACATGTCGTGTCCTTAAGGGGTTAAAAGGCTTTAAAGCCGTTGCGGCGGCATAGAACGCCGTAACGGCTTAAGCCCCCAGGACCTCGGCGGTACTTGCCTCCACCGCGATCCTCTTCTGGAGGGCTGCCTGACAGCCCAGGCAGCCCTCCTCCGGCAAGTGAGGCCCCCGTGGGCCATGTGATCTAAGATACTGCTGTGAGGATTCTAATAAACATATCTTTAGCCAATGTGATTTTAGGTTGTTTATAGCTTAAACTGCACCTCGTGATCAGAATGGAAATAATGTACCTCTTTAATATGTTTGTGCATGTAGGGAGCTTAGTATTTTTGGCAAAGAACCTTTCTAATTCATAGCCATAAGCTTTAATTTCTCTGCAAGAATTACCATATTGCCAAATCTGTAGACGTTTAAAACTGCATTGTTCAAAGAGTAGATAATTCAGCCAGGAGGCTAACAAATTTTAATTAAAAAAAAATTCAAGCTATATATCTGGAGATTGTTACCAAAAATAAAAGACCATACATTTTATTTTTTATTTTTATTTTTTTAAATCTACTTCCCACGGTTCATACTGTAGAATTGATCTGCTGTTAGGATCAGAATCTATGTTTCAAGGAGTTAAAAATAAATAATAATAATTATAGAAGTGCTCTGGTTAAATCATAATGCATTCGTATGGGTAGTGAAAACAAAGAATAGCAAGTTTAAAATAGAATGGAGACTAAATAGTCTTTTGGGAAATAAAAAAAATTAATATATAAAAATGAAGGCAGATTACTATTTTCTAGAAAATCGAGATCGGATCTCTTCATACTCCTAATTATAGACTGTGTATAAGTGCGTCATAAGAGCCACTTCATTAAATTAGGATCAATCGCTAATGGAGAAAGAGGTTATGATTTGCCATAATTTATATATTAAATATTATGAGCTAAATAATATTAATAAAAGATCTCCGTTAAAATTAAGATACCATATGCTTGCAGGAATTCCAAGTAAAATAATAATTTGAAAAAATATAAGTTTATGACAAAATTAGAAAAACTAAAGCTGTTATGGTATCTTAAATATAACAGAGCAGATAAAATGCTTACAAATAAAAAATAAAATAAAAATAAAACATCGGATTTACAAATTATAAATAATGTTATAATATATATATCAATATGGCAAAATATTTAATAAAGAGTATGAATCGTTATACAACTAAACTTCTGCAATGGATCCAGAAAGAAAGAAAAACGGTTTTAAACAAATTCAAATTCCTAAAATATCCATGAACCATAAAAATGACCTCAATAAGCCTATTGTAGAATTAAAAGTTTTACAAGCTATAACTGGAATAAAAAACAAAACAAAAAAAAAAACTCTGGAACTAGGTGGGCTCCCAGGAATCTTTTATAACATTCTCCTGAAATATGACTAAATATTCACTGAATTTTGTAAATAAAGTACTTTGTCCTGCTGTACTTTTTTAAGAGCGACTATTTGAAAATTAAAATAAAAACTCTTACGATATCAAAACAAAATATTGGTCCATATCACTGAAAAATAAAGATATAAAGATATTATAATCTCTATTAGCTGAAATACAAAAACTTGTGATTTCAATAATTCATAAAGATCGGATTTATACCAGCAAGATCCTCTTTTAATAATTCTAGATATATTATTAGCTTAGATGCAGTTAAGAAAACAAAGAATTGTTAGTCATCATGGTCGACGCAGAAAAATAATTCAACCACATGAATTGCATGAATTGGGACTTCTGGTTTCAATTGTTCAATCAAAAAGCCTTTGGTACCAATGGTATGTTCTACAATGCAAGATTGTTGTACTCTAATCATTCAGCAATTTAATAAGACTTTAGAGCAAACTGGCTTAATTTAGTCAATGGAACGAGTCAGGGATGTCCTATTTCATCTTTACTTTATATTATAAATATAAAAATTCTTGCTTAGAAAATAAAAAGCTTCCAATATGCAGACCAGTAATTGATATTGGAAATATATGCAAATGATGTACTTATAACTATTACAGACCTTCAAAATTAAGTCATAGCATTATTAGATGTATTGAAGATATATTCCGAAAACTCAAATTATAAAATGAATATTGAAAAAAACTGTAATACTACTTTAAAATATAAGGAAAGAGCCAAAAAAATGTTATCAGATCCCTTTATAATTTTAAAATGGAATAAAAATGTACTGGATTATATAGGTTTGCAAATTTGATGAATTGTTAGGGAAAAGAAAGTTTTGATGACAGTATTTTGTAATATGCATACGTCCAGTAATAATAAATCATACAAAATTGAGTCTCGTATGACGGATGTTAAAAAAAAGTTGAAAATATATTGAAATACCTAAATGGGGGAGTGGGGAAGGAAATTGGGTCTCTCTAATAAATTAGAAAGGGTTCACATTATAGATTATCTGGAATATGTTTTAGATATGAATCTATACAATTGGAAACGTTCAAACGTAACTATTAATTTTATGAATGGCGACAATATTAAACCTTTTCAGCAATTGACCCAATAATTAAAAAATCCAAGTAAAGAAATCTTTTCTTAGTTAAACATTTCTTAAAGGAAATATTTCCATAGTTAAAGACTGTGTACTCTGGTTAACATGTTTGTATAGTACACATTGACCATAAATAAACCTATGACTAAATATATATATATATATATATATATATATATATATATATATATATATATATATATATATATATATATATATATATATATATATATATATATATATATATATATATATATATATATATATATATATATATATATATATACCGGTGTATATATATATATACCGGTATATATTTTTTTTCTTAATAGACGTGTACGAACACGTGCAACCCTGATTTTATTACAATTTATTTCTATACGTATACTTATGTGTTGTTTCTATTGATTTTTTTATTTTTTTATTTTTTTTTGTATGTCGGAAAAAGTATTGATTTTTTTTAAAATAAATAATTATTGAAATCTTTAACTACCTTTTTGTTTTTTGCAATGCCTCGCAACAACAGCATTTCACATATTTACACTCTGCCATTTCTGGATCACAGGATACATGTTGGAGATTGAAATGTGTTTTCTGTGCTATATTTTGAGTTTCAGGTTGTGAACAAGGTAAGCGTCTCCACGCTTTTAATCATCCTCCTGTAACATTTGGCCGCTTTCCCTGAGGATTGATGCATCCACGGCAGTTTGATATTTATTCCGTGCAAATTAATTATTTCTCTCAAAGTCAGCGTGTTGGAATCTTCCATGCCGGCAGAGGGAAAAAAAAATACTTTTTTTTTAATTTTATTTTTTATCATTATTAAATATTTTGCTTTGTGGATGTAATGTGTATACACTGTAGGCTCTGATTTATTTAGTTACTAGAGTTGAAAAGTTTTTAGAAGTGTATTAGAAATGTGTTTTTTTTATTTTTTTATTATTCATTTAAAAATAAAGGGACTGGAGAGAAATGGCGAAAAAATTGTGGTGAGACCAAACATGATAAAACTCCCTATAATTTGATGAAGATAGAAATTCAGAGGAATCTTGTTTCCACAGCTATTCCAGCTTGACCTGCAATGAAGCCCTTTTCAGTTTTAAACTAGGTATTTTTTCTTTTTATAAGCTGCATTTGAAATGCAGAGTGAACTCTGAATCATAATGCAAATGTGCAAATCCTACAATATTTATTGACAAAATTGGTTCTAATTGTCTGCATAAAGGATGATCTTCCATATCAAAAATCACCCCATTTTCGTAGATATGAAAATCCGCTTAGACCAGTTAGAACAAGGCCAGAACCTAGTTTCTGCGGAATCAAAATGTGAGGCAATGGCAATATAGTAATTGGTTGTAGAAATAAGTATTTATTAATTATTTATTTATAAAAAATTCTTAAGAAACGCAGTCTTATTACCCATAGGGTCTCGATGCGCATACCAGCAATCAAAAACAAGCAAAACAATATCCAGCACACAACAGCATTATAATCACATGCATTTGAACCAGGTTAAAAATTTCATGTCATCCCGTATGCCTGAGCAAATAAAACTGTTTTTAAGCTCCGGCGGAACTTCAATAGATCATTCTCAAGTCTTAATGTCAGAGGCAGGGAGTTCCAAAATTGCGCTCCCTGAACATCACTCGTCCTCCCTCCGCACTTTTTCTTTTTAAAATTTGGAATCTTCAATAAGGCTAAATCAGCCGATCTCAAGGATCGACTGGGAGCATAGCGTGTGAATTTATCCTTCAGATAGTCTGGTCCCATACCGTGGATTGCCTTATATACCAAACAACCATTTTTAAACAGAACCCGTTCACGAATGGGCAGCCAGTGCAGGGCTTTTAAAGATGGAGTGATATGGTCATTGCGGGCCACACCCGTAAGTAGCCTTGCAGCTGCGTTCTGTATCAACTGTAGCTTGTGTATGATGTTCTGAGGCAGTCCAAGGTACAGGACATTGCAGTAGTCCAATCGGCTACCGATGATGGCGTTGACCACCGAGATTTGATCGGAGGGGGCAATAAATCTAAAAATAGACCTCAGAAGCTTCAGGTGGTAGTGGCAAGAGCTTACCACCTGATTGATCTGGGGCTTCAGTGTCAACCTAGAGTCGAAAATGACTCCCAGATCTCTGACCTTGGTGGCAGGACTCGGAGATGGAGAAAACGAGTCCGGCCATGAGGGAAAGATAATATTCACCTCCTGGTTACTGAAGATGATGCATTCAGTTTTGGAGCCATTGAGTTTTAAATAATTGGCTCCCATCCACGACTGGATATCCTGTAGGCAGGAAGAAAGATTGATTTGATCCTCCTTTTTCTTGGCCAGGCGAAAGTACAACTGGGTATCGTCGGCATAGATATGATAGGGAAGCATGTGGCGGCGGATGATATGGGTCAGTGGCCTCATATAGATGTTAAACAGGATTGGAGATAAAGCCGAACCCTGGGGGACTCCACACGTCAGGGCGATGTTAGAGGAGTAAAATGTTCCCAATTTTACCCTTTGAACCCTGTCGTGGAGAAACGAGGTCACCCAAGCCAGCGCCCTATCATCCACACCAGCCACAGTAAGTAGCCTCTCTATCAATCTATCATGATCGATGGTATCGAAGGCCGCCGATAAATCCAGGAGTACCAGGGCAATTTCCTCCCCTCTGTCCAAGGCCCACAGGAGATCGTCGTGGACTTTAACCAGGGCAGTCTCTGTCCCTCTACCAGGTCGAAATCCCGATTGGAAGTCATCCAGAATGTGATTAGATTCCAGGACAGGCCCATCTTCTAATGAAGTATCTTTTTGGCAAAATGGAGTTTGCTTTGTTGGCTTGACTGCTAGTAAATACTAAAACAACAGAAATGTTTTATTACATAGCTGGGAATTCTGGAATATTTGTGGACACTTTATTTCTTGGAATTTCTGTGCCGGAGGCGGGCTTCCCAAAGTCCAACTTGAGATACACAGGTGATGCACAACAGTCATTTTCTATTTGTATAGCTAAAAAAATACTACTAGCCAAGATGCTCTGCCATTTGTTCCAATACCCAGGTATATGCGGTTAATTCATGCTCTGCCCAGACAAAGTAACTCTAAGCTAATTATGATGCTTTCTTAAATGCCCTACTGAACAGGGGTTTATGGGATTTGTAAGCCATTTTAGAAGGTGGTCAAGATTAGTATTGTGTGCTCATGCCCTGGTTAACATTCCCTTATGGAGTATTTGAGAGGGTAATGATAGGGAATGGGGTTTTTATAGCTTCAGCTTCTAGTTGGGTTTTACAAATCTATGCAGTTATAAGGAACTAGGTAAAGGGACTTATTGGCAGGAATTTACAGGGATTCTGAACTATGCAAAAAAGCGACGTTGTTACCGTGCTGGGAGTGTCCCTTTAAACACAGTTCAGTATGCAGCATATTCTTCCAATGATCGTACATTTTAGCTTTTAAAGCAATGGTGTTTTCAAAGGCCAATCCATATGTCAATGTGCTTGCTCAGCAGCTCTTCAGGGATTTGATGCAAAGATGTAAATCTTTCACGTCCCAAGCTGAGAAGATAATCCATTGATTAGCGAAGGTTATCGGGGAGTGATCTGCTATTCAAATTTAACTCCTGGGAGTATTGTGATATTGTGTTCCCATATCTGTCCATTATGCAGATGTGCTTTTTTTTTTTTAAGATCAACTGTTTGAATCTAGGATTTCATGTTCTGCAGTTTTAGTTGCTTGTAAATGGATTTGCAAGGTTCTAAAAATCCCAATTTCTGTAATCTGCGCTACTGTAATATGACTCAAAGGTAGCTTCTACAATTGTTCCCACATGCGTGTGTAATCTTTGTGTATTCCCATGCTTTTCTTATTGTCTCTATGAGGTCATGTCTACTTCACCACTTCCTATCAGCAAGTTCTATGTCTTCTTTTTAGCTCAGTTGAGATGTTCTCATTGCCCCCTCCTTTTCATGTTTTGTTCAGTGAGTGAACAAGAATTCTCAGGAAACTTTGATTCAGACATCAATGCACAAACAAAGGGCCACATCATGCATAAATACCATCTTGAAAAGAGGAGCAATCATGCTTGTTTTCTTTAAGGGTCACTTAAAGTACCATAACAACTCTACCCTATTTTCTGCTCATTTTTGCAGATCATTATATGTCCAGTTTTTACTTTAGATACTGCATCACTGCAGAGGTTATGCTACAGAGCCTCCCTAGCTCTCTTTCCATGAGTGGATTTGAACTAATTGACACTAATATTCACTATTATTAAGGGGCACTATTGACCCTCATTTTTCTGTCCTTTTTTTTGGCATTGTAAAGGATTTCTTTAGCCCAGCAGGCACCTGCCATACCAACAACAAATAAGCCTAAACAATATACGGTATGGGGATATATCAGATTCTAAAAATGTAATCTTTTCTGTTTGGGGGAAAAATCTGTCTTTTAAAAAAAAAAATCAAAAACCAGTTTGATTATCTCGATTGATTGGGG
Source organism: Pelobates fuscus (assembly GCF_036172605.1). NCBI lineage: Eukaryota > Metazoa > Chordata > Amphibia > Anura > Pelobatidae > Pelobates > Pelobates fuscus. The sequence goes on along the minus strand of NC_086326.1, from coordinate 78,531,841 downwards.
CCATGTTTGGGAGCGTTGGATCATATCTGCAGTGCTGCGGCTAGTTACGTGTATGACTATGACTTAACCCTGGTAACATCTGCCTCTTAGAATAGTTTCCACAAACTTTACAGACATAGTTTGTCTGTCTAGGGAGCATGCTGTGGTTTTGGCATAATTATGGTCTCGTGACCACAAGATCAGGTAAATGCAGACGATACAGCTATGGTTTCCTGTTCTCCTTCTATACGCATTCATTTCTGACTTGCTGGAGGTTCAGAATATACACACTTCTGCCTTTCAACTGGCGGCCGCGACATTGTGTTGGGTATTTTACTAAAGAAAGCAAATTGAGAGTGCATTAAAGGAAAAGAAATTCTACAAAATGCTCGAGGCATTCTTTTTAAAGTCTGCGTGTTCAGGCAGGTTTCTTGTGTTTTTGGGATAACTGCCTTAGGCTTTAATATTATCGAGTAAAGCTGTATTCAGAAGACTTGCGTGTGTTACACCAGACACTCCTTTTTCTTACAGTTGTTGCCTTAACGAAGGCGTCAGTAGGCCTGATCCTCGTGACCCTGTATGTGTTTAACCTCTTTGATTGCACATGATTTTGAATCTAACATGTCTTGGAATACTGATTTAAATCGAAACGGTGGTAAAGCTTCTATACAGTCTTTGCAGTTCGCAGTCCTAGCAGCACTTGCTTGAAAAATTCAAGTAACTATGGTGTTACTAGTTCCCCCTCCCGCCGGGCTGAAGGGGTTAAAACCCCTTCAGCCACTTACCTTTCTCGCCTCCTCCTTCGGACGTCATCAGCTGAATGCGCATGCGCGTCAAGAGCCGCGCTCGCATTCAGTCAGTCCATAGGAAAGCATTCTCAATGCTTTCCTATGGACGCTGGCATCTTCTCACTGTGATTTTCACAGCATCAATGAGACAGCCACTAGAGGCTGGATTAACCCATATGTAAACATAGCAGTTTCTCTGAAACTGCTATGTTTACAGCTGTAGGGTTAACCCTACTAGATGGACCTGGCACCCAGACCACTTCATTGAGCTGAAGTGGTCTGGGTGCCTATAGTGGTCCTTTAAGTTTTGAGGTTAAAATATCTAATTTGGAAAAAAATCTCCATCTCTGCTGTAGGCACAATTTGGTTAAAATTATGTTCGTTTTGCATTTACTTAGCTAAAGTTTGGAGTTTATTGAATAATCCTGAAAGTGTGTGAAAACTGTTAATGGTGGGTGGGGAGCTAATCTTGAATGATGTAGTGTTTAATTAAAATCTTTCCATATGGAATTATTACAGCAAGAGGTTATGAATGCACCATGCACCATCAACTACTCTCTCATTAAACGCTTACATTAATAATTTGTAACTAGTATCCGTTCACTGATGAAAAGGAAACCTTCTATTTTACAACACGCATACAACTGATTGAATTCTTCCTTGTGCTTTCTTCTTGCCTTGGCTAGCATAATTGTTCTTTTATACAGAATGTATATGTTTGAAAATGCTAGTATGTATGTATGTATGTATGTATGTGTGTGTGTATATATATATATATGTATATATGTGTGTATGTGTGTGTGTGTGTATATGTGTGTGTGTGTGTATATGTGTGTGTGTGTGTGTGTGTATATATATATATGTGTGTGTGTGTATATATATATATGTGTGTGTGTGTATATATATGTGTGTGTGTATATATATGTGTGTGTATATATATATGTGTGTGTATATATGTGTGTGTGTGTGTGTGTGTGTGTGTAATTTTTTGATCCTGAAGAAAGCCCAGAGTGGGGCTGAAACGTCGATCTTTTTTCCTTTTTAATGGTATACCCAATTAACTACATTTGATTTTATATGAAGACCGGAGAGTGCAGTCATCTCTATTTGGATTTGTTATATGCATCAGCCATTTGACTTTGGCACCCGGCAACACTTAAAGAAAGCGTGAGTGCAAGGAACCTTTTTTCACTCACGCTTTTTTTAATATATTTATTTTTTGTTTGTTTTGTGTGAATCTGTTTATATTAAAATATCTTTTATGGCTCTACAAATTGAAATGCCCTTTTAACATTGTAATGAAATCAAACGACCATCCGTATATATGCAATGGAAAGAGTTTCTAAGAGTTGGCGCATTATGTTTTCTTGTATAATTTCCTACTGATGCTAATTTTATAATATTCCTTTTCATGAAATTGTGCACTTTACCCAGTTTCTCTGTGCCATCAACAGTTGGCAGGTCCTTGCTTTGTGGCTGCAACGCCTTGTTACCCATGTCGAAACTGACAGGTGCTCGGGCTGTAACTTGATACAGTCTCTCGGCTAAATCTACCATCTATTCTTCACCCTCACACCCATTTTTAACCCCCCACCCCTCCCTTATTCTCCCCTGCTAACTTTGCCATGTAACAAAACTTGGCTTGTTTGGAAGCACTGAAAGGCTGTTGAATGGAGCTATTGTTGTGAAAACAGTGGTCTGATTCAAAGAGACTCTGCTCTAAAGATGCTTCTTCCATGCCCTCCCCAACCCGTCTCTTACTGGGCACTGCAGGTGCAGGAACAAGTATTTTCTGCCATCTTAACAGCTTAAGCACTGGAATGACTGTTGGCATATTTAAACTTTGACTTCATTGACCTGCCTAAAATTCTATTGAGTATCTATGAACTCCTTGAGTACTGAGTTCAGAAGAATCCAGTGTACTTCATCAGGTTTTTGACAACACCGCTAACACTGATTGTTAAATGACAACTGTCCTCTAAAATAAAATTAGCTCATTACAATGCTTTCCCAAACGTCAAAACAAAAGCTGTTTTTTACATTTTTTTTAATCACTTGAATTATTATGAAATACATATGTAATACTTCATCCTATTCTGTTTTTCCACTATGATGTAGGTATCCGTCAGTCAGTCTCGTCCTCAACCACTGCATCTCTTGTATTTTCTGCCTCAAACCAAGTACTGTGTTCAGCTTGGGACATAAAATATGATAAAGACCCCTCGTACGTAGATGGATCTGATTGACAGGACCTTTCCCCCCCATCTATCCGTTTTGTAACATAAGCTATATTTGGCTTACTATCTGTAAGCATACTTTTTGTATGTTCTTTTTGTAAGTTCTGGAAAAATGTATGATTAACCCAGACATTACAACATCGACCTTCGGCTTTTCCCAACCCAGGAAGAAGATTGGCCAATCAGGAGCCTCTTATTTTGGTCTGTAGCACCTTAATTGTTTGAAATGTTTAACCTAGCTTTGCAAAGTTTAAAATGCCGTTCAAGCATTAGCGGTTTAAGTCTTTGCAGAGGTTTGAAATGTGACCGTTTCTAGCCTATTCACAAAGAATAACTAGGAGATTATAAAACTCTCTGCGCACAGCTCCCATTTTGCTGGGAGCTTTATTCGACTTTCTTATGAAAGCTGAACTTCAACTTCCAGAAGCCTTTGTTGTGCTTCACAAGCTAATGTACTAAAGGGTTATTGGAGAAACACTGCAGGTTAGGAGGGAAGGGCAGAGAGTTAATAATATGGACCTGTGACCTATACCCACATACAGGAAGAAGGAAGTATTTTGGAATGGGAGAGCAAAGGAGAGAGGGTCAAGTTGCAGAATGTTGCAACACAACTTTATATTTCTTTTCTTTAAAAACTGTACTAAATTGAGCATACAAAGGAAAACAAATATACCAAAAAAGAAATGTTGAAAAGGATCTGTCTGTCTGTCTCTAATAAATGTACAGGAAGTAATGTTATCTGTTCCTTTAGAGGCTAAATCCTAATGCTATACCACAAATGACTAATCATATATGGGGGAAAAAGCAAAAATTACATCTAATTATTTATGGTGGAAGCAATGGAATGTTTATACTTGGAGTGTTCCTTTAATCGTCCCTCAGATTTGTCGAAATAAACTTAAAATTTAAAAGCATGCATGAAATTAAGTTGTTTATTATAGTTCTAATTAGAATAGTCTTTCAATTGGATTTCCATTCAATCCTGAGGTGGTGATAAATCGAGAGCAGAGGAGATTTTCCAACGTTGACATTAAACACTGATATTTTAATAAGAATCTGATTTGTATTTATGCGTAACAGAGTGAACCCTTGACTGAGCATCTTGCACACTCTAGGCAGGTACACTCTTTGTATGTCCTATTGTAGTGCTTATGGTGGGAGGAGTGCAGTGATTAAATTATTGCCCTCTTTCCCCGGCCATTTTTAGTACAAAAAAAAAATGCAGAGGTTTAATTTCCTTATTATCCATTCAAATTCACCCAGATTTGTAAATCAGTACTAGTCAGTGGGCTCCTTGGCTAAGAACTTGCAGTCTTTTTGCCATCAAACTGTATTTAGACAATGTGGAGAGACTGTTTCTTTTTAGTCTATATTTATCAAGGCAAAACTGGTACAGTTCTAGGGCAAAGTTCTAAATAAAGAAGAGTTGCCATAGCAACAAAATAGAATGGTTCTTCACATTCAGCACCAAAACGTGCCTTCTCAAATACAGGAATTAGGGGCCTTAATCAAGTGGCCTATGTATCATTCAAAGTCAGTCTGTTGCTAGATCCTACAAATCAATAATGTGATTTAAGAAGAAAAAAAAAATGTGCATTTTTCGGGCAATCAATGTAATATTTAGAGCTACAGGCATGGAACGGGCAGCTTTAATTGATTTTAGCAAGATAATCATTTTTGAGAACTTTTTCCATATTTCATATACCATATATACTCGAGTATAAGCCGACCCGAATATAAGCCGAGGCTCCTAATTTTACCCCCGAAAACTGGGATAACTTATTGACTCGAGCATAAGACTAGGGTGGGAAATGCAGCAGCTACTGGTAAATTTCTAAATAAAATTAGATCCTAAAAAAATTATATTAATTGAATATGTATTTGCAGTGTGTGTATGAGTGCAGTGTGTGTGTATGTTGCAGAGCCTTTGTGGGGGGGTGGGCATTTTTTTTTTATTTTAATTTTTGTTGTTAAATTATTTTTTATTTTTCATTTATTTTTATATATATATATATATATATATATATATATATATATATATATATATATACACATATATATATATATATATATATATATATATATATATATATATATATATATAAAAAATTGTATTCGTCCCCCCCTCCCTGCTTGTTAGGGGGCTCTCACTCCCTGGTGGTCCAGTGGATGGGCACTGTGTAGGAGGGGGCTGGCAGAGCTCTTACTTACCTCTCCTGTCAGCTCCCTCCTCCTCCGCGCCGGTCCGTTCAGCACCTCTGCCAGCTCACAGTGTAAGTCTCGCGGCCGCACTATGACCCCGCGGCTCTCGCGAGACTTACAGTGGGAGCTGACAGAGGTGCTGAATGGACCGGCGCGGAGGAGGAGGGAGCTGACAGGAGCTGCAGGAGAGGTAAGTAAACTCTCTGCAGCCCCCACAGCCCCCAGTCTGTATTATGGCAATGCAAATTGCCATAATACAGACAATTGACTAGAGTATAAGCCGAGTTGGGGTTTTTCAGCACAAAAAATGTGCTGAAAAACTCTGCCTATACTAGAGTATATACGGTATATAATATATCTCCGTTCCGGAGACCAGTGCCACGTACCTTGTTGAATTTACAGATTTCTATTTGAAATACTGCATACAAGATAGAAGAAGAGATCATTCCACGCCTTAGCTACATTTTAATGATTACTGTGTGAAATCAGTAACACTTTTACCGTTCTTGAGATTATTTTTAGCATCACGTTTTTTTTTTTTTTAATCTTTTGTTACTGCAGTCAACCCAGGGCCGGTGCAAGGATTTTTTTCCTCTTCTCTCCTCTTCTCCCCCCCTTTCCATTAGTGATCTCTCCTCTCCGCCCCTTTAATTTAGTGGTCTCCTTCCCTAGTAGTCTCTCATCTCCCCCCTCGTTGTCTCTCCTATCCCCTATCTTTAGTGGTCTCTCCTTCCTCCACCCCCTCGGTTGTCTCTCCTCTTCTCTCATCCACCCCTCACCCTTCCCTAGTGGTCTCTCTTCACCCCCCCTCCATCCCTTAGAGGCCTCTCTTCCCCTCTCCCCCCATAGTGATCTCTCACCCCCCGTCTCTCCTCCACCTCCCCCCTCCCATGGTGGTCTCTCCCCACCGTTCTCACCCCCTCCGCTCCTACACGGTGTAGCGTGGCCAAGCTCCGGTCTGCGGTACAGGAGTTTCTTTCCTGTACCCGGCCGGACTTACAGGAAGTGCTCACTCAGTCTGGCTGGGTACAGGAAACGGATGATCCTGTACTGCGGACCGGAGCTCGGCCATGCTACACTGAGGGACTGGCAGGAGGGAGCGCTGTACGCGTCCCTCCTGCTGATCCCTCATATCTATCTCTCTCTCTATCTCTCATTTATAGGCTGTATAAACCCCTCCCACAACTACTGTGTGTGTGTGTGTGTGTGTAGTTGTGGGAGGGGTTTATACAGCCTATAAATTCACAGGCCTCCCCTTACCATGGGCTGAGACTTCCTGTTTCAGTACAGAACCACCTACTTCCGGTTCAAAGGTCATCAACACATGCTACCTGAACACCAAACAAACATGCAGGTTTTAGCCTAGCAAAGCCTATGCAAGTATTAATTTTACCTAATTTGAGTAAAAAAAAAAAACAGCCCTCCGTTGAAGCCACTGCCACATCCGGCCCAGCCGCTGCTTTTCCTGTTGCTGTTTGCGTGGTTTATTTTTTTTGTCTTTTTTTTTTTTTTTTTTTCCAGCCGTAAGTTTGTTCGCTTTGGTCCACGTTGTGCCACGCTATAACTGACATTCCACATGTATTCAGCCCACATTTGACCTTTCTCTAACTAGGGTGGAATTAGCATTTCAGTTTGTATTCCTTCCTCACTCGGATATGGCGAATTTTACTACTAACGCAAATACGGCTTATTTCAATCAGTGATACCTCAATTCAGTTCATGCATTATGCTTACTGTATTTGAATATATCGTATTTTAGAATATGCAATTTAGTCACCCTACGTTCTTTTGGATAATAAATGCTATGCCATATTCTGTTTTCATATTTGTAGCTTATTATTGTCAGCCCACATGGCCTCGGGTATACTTGTCGGCATTTGCTACTTATGTTCACCAGGCCTCAGTACCTATATGTATTTTTCATGGTTGCCCTCTTAGTATTCAGGCACTCATGGGGTCTACACTGTTTAGTAATTATGTGGCAAAGTGTTGCTACTGACTGTCTAAATTTATGTCAGGCCCAAACTGGGACCTATGCATGTGTTCAGCATTTATGGTACAGCCTGTTAATAATCTGTTTGTTTTATTTCACTGTCTGTCAATACTTAAATAGTTTTAGCCCTTTCTGGGCTCAGCACGGGCTTACTAAATCATACTTTAAAATTATGTCGGTCATAATTATGTCTGTTCTATGGTTATTTGGCCATATATATGGCCCTCATCTAAATGTTATAGTCGCACTTCACTCAAGACATGCCATGAACCAGGTCTGCCACTCGTGTGTCATCAGTAAACATACTTAAAGGGACACTCCACTGCCCCAAAATAAGAAATAAAAAATAAATACATAAATAAAAAACTAAAAACCCAAAACTGCTTAGTAGATATACGCCAAATGAAAATATGCATTTTTTTTCTTTTTTTTTTTTATTGGGATTATATTTCCAAATGTGTCTTAACAGGTCCTACATAACTTCAAACACATGGTACTGGCATTCAATTCGACCGTCACTAGCCTCAGGCCCATAGAGGGCCTTGTCACCTAATCCTAACCCTAACATTAACCCTAAATGTCCCATGTCCTAAGCTTAGTGAATGCACTAACTATAATGAAAGTGTAAAACCAGTTTTACTTACCTTCCAGCACCTTGCTGTGGAGGAGTAGCAGGAGTGCTAGCACGCATGTGCAGCACAGGATCCAGCTGATTCCCCTCACCGGAAGTGACGAGGGTAGGGGATTTTCACGGGTAGGGAAATTTGATAGAACACCGGCACATTTAATTCTTCTGTCATTAGGAAGTGCATATTGGTAGACAAAGGCATCAATTTACCGTATTTTTCGCTCCATAAGACGCACTTCACCATAAGACGCACCTAGTTTTTAGAGGAAGAAACCCAGAAAAAAAATATTCTGAACAAACTGCCCCATAGTGTTTCTTACTATGGGACAGTTTGTTCAGAATATGTTTTTTCTCCCCTGTCCCATAGTGTCCCCCCCTCCAATCTCTTCTCCCCCCCTCCCCATAGTCTTCATCCCCCCTCCCCATAGTCTTCACCCCCCCTCCCCATGGTCTTCATCCCCCCTCCCCATAGTCTTCATCCCCGCCTCCCCATAGTCTTCATCCCCGCCTCCCTCCCCATAGTCTTCATCTCCCCCCTCCCTCCCCATAGTCTTCATCCCCCCTCCCTCCCCATAGTCTTCATCCCCCCTCCCTCCCCATAGTCTTCATCCCCCCTCCCTCCCCATAGTCTTCATCCCCCCTCCCTCCCCATAGTCTTCATCCCCCCTCCCTCCCCATAGTCTTCATCCCCCCTCCCTCCCCATAGTCTTCATCCCCCCTCCCTCCCCATAGTCTTCATCCCCCCTCCCTCCCCATAGTCTTCATCCCCCCTCCCTCCCCATAGTCTTCATCCCCCCCCCTCCCCATAGTCTTCATCCCTCCTCCCTCCCCATAGTCTTCATCCCCTCCCCTCCCTCCCCATAGTCTTCATCCCCTCCCCTCCCTCCCCATAGTCTTCATCCCCTCCCCTCCCTCCCCATAGTCTTCATCCCCTCCCCTCCCTCCCCATAGTCTTCATCCCCTCCCCTCCCTCCCCATAGTCTTCATCCCCCCCTCCCCATAGTCTTCATCCCCCCCTCCCCATAGTCTTCATCCCCCCCTCCCCATAGTCTTCATCCCCCCCTCCCCATAGTCTTCATCCCCCCCTCCCCATAGTCTTCATCCCCCCTCCCCATAGTCTTCATCCCTCCTCCCTCCCCATAGTCTTCATCCCTCCTCCCTCCCCATAGTCTTCATCCCTCCTCCCTCCCCATAGTCTACATCCCCCCTCCCTCCCCATAGTCTTCATCCCTCCTCCCTCCCCATAGTCTACATCCCCCCTCCCTCCTCATAGTCTTCATCTCTCCACCCTCCCCATAGTCTTCATCCCTCCTCCCTCCCCATAGTCTTCATCCCCTCCCCTCCCTCCCCATAGTCTTCATCCCCTCCCCATAGTCTTCATCCCCTCCCCTCCCTCCCCATAGTCTTCATCCCCTCCCCTCCCTCCCCATAGTCTTCATCCCCTCCCCTCCCTCCCCATAGTCTTCTCTTCTCTCCCATACTGTCCCCCTCCCCTTGTCCCATACTGTCCCCCTCCCCTTGTCCCATACTGTCCCCCTCCCCTTGTCCCATAATTACTTACCTGTCTTGAAGCGTGGGCCGGCAGCACAGGGCGCACCGCGGTACTGGAACTTCAATTTCAGTTTCCGGTTTCCGGCGGGACTGAAAGGAAGTGTGCACACTGAGCTGAGTGCGCACTTCCTTTCAGTCCCGCCGGAAACCGGAACCTGGAATTGAAGTTCCAGTACCGCGGTGCGCCCTGTGCTGCCGGCCCACGCTTCAAGACAGGTAAGTAAAGCTTCATATTCGCTCCATAAGACGCACAGACATTTCCCCTCACTTTTGAGGGGGGAAAAAGTGCGTCTTATGGAGCGAAAAATACGGTAGTCTTCTCGCAGATTGCCTGACTTCACTAATTCATTCCAAAGTAGTTCCCTGCAACATTCCACAGTGGACATCTGTGGCATTTGCACTGTATTAAATGGTAGGGGCATTTTTATTTGCCACCCGTCTCATGTCTGGGATCTATAGCAGTCCTAAACTATTTATGTATTTGTGGTAACCCTCTCATGGCTGCTATTGACCGTCTGTGACTGCTATCCAACGATACATTATCAGGACACATTTCTGACTGAGGAACATATTGCTATACACTTGAGCATTCACAAGCCAATGGCCCGTTTCATCCTGGGTATTCAGCTACCCCAAGATATGCCATAGGCCTATACCTGTAATATTACTAGGCACACATCTTGACTTATTGTCAATACAGCTCTGCCCGCCGCAATTATCAGCAAAGGTTTATTCCCCCACTGACCAACAATTCCCCTGTTATTTTAGAGTTTGCAACCATTATCAAGGACAACTGGTTCTGTGACACATGGCTCGCAGAGACATGAAGCCTACTTTTTTAGTAACCCTCAGCTCTCAATGTAGTATACTCCATCGCGCCCACTGCACACGCCTGGGGGTTTCTATGGGGGAGGAAGTCTTGTCAATTACTACTCAAACACAGCAGTATTATTATTATTTTATTATTTATATAGCGCCATCAGATTCCGTAGCGCTGTACAATGGGTGGACTAACAGACATGTAATTGTAACCAGACAACTGGACGTACAGGAACAGAGGGGTGGAGGGCCCTGCTCCATGAGCTTACATTCTATAGGATGCAAAGTTACTTGGCTGGCAGCAACACAGCCATTTTACCTTGTCTGCATACACATACCAGCCTGTCACAACATAGCAGCTGAAGCCTTGTCTCAATCCCTTTTCAGGTATTCCTCCAAACATTCCACGGCTGCTTAACCACATACTAAAAACTCCTACATTCCAGGATTTTATTCTGGATTAGCTCATCTCATGGTTATGGTAGATTGCTGGCACAAGATGTGTGTGTGTGTGTGTGTGTGTATATGTATATGTATATGTATATGTATATATATATGTATGTATGTATGTATATGTGTATATATATATATATATATATATATATATATATATATATATACACACACCATACTCTGCTTATTGTCCCGACAACAAATGGAAAGGCGGAGCCTGTAGTTGTGGGAGATGTTTATCCGGCTTATAAATTCACAGGCCTCCCCTTTCTCTGTGCTGAGACTTCCTGGTTCAGCCCACCCACCACACCATTTATTAAGCATTCACTTAGTGGGCCCTCTTTTATAGGCCTACCCGAACGTTGGTCTCGGCACACCACAACCGACCTTTACCACTTCTATAACTCTGCTTATTGTCCACGACTACAAATATATTTATGATTTCTGATCGTTCATAAGGAATACGTATTTTATGAATTGTGCTCTGTCTTATATGAAATTGATTTACCAGGTGACCAAAGTCTTAACTTGGAATTGTTGGCAAGATTGGATGGTATGTTATTAAAGAGACGTGTTGTTGCTAGATATAGTCTGCATTTTTCCGTAGATCTTCTGTCAGTGCTATTCCTAACATGCGTCCCGTTGTGTGTCTCCCGCCCGCTTATTATGTGTACAGTCTCATTTTTTGTCTTGTGATCTCAGTGGCAGATCCCAGTATGACACCTTCAGATAAATGTGGAGAAGGTGTCAGAAGGTCGAGCCATTGGCTGAGTAGTGCTTTGACTTCTAACCGCACAGTGCTGGCTTGATTTATCCTCGTGCTACTTGGATACAACAGTTTTATATTCTCAAACCATTACTTATGTTACACATTAATGAGATCACGTTTTGTTTCATGTTTTTTTTTATTTTTGCTTATCTTGCCTCTTACCACTGTGGGTTAATCAGATCGCACCTGCTTTAGTGCAGGGTTAGATTGTATCCTATTGTTTCCTTACCTCTGTGTCTCTGTCCTACATTTTATTTGTTAGTTGTATAAAGCTCACAGGCAGGGGAAGTTACGCTCACATTTTCTGCACTTCTTTAATTCTCTTGTCACTTTTAATTAGTCACACTGGTCTGTATTTACCGACCTTTGAAATAGTTTTTTTTTTTTTTTTTTTTTTCAAAGAGGAAAAAAGGGTTGCAATTCCAGATTGCTTTTTTTTTTCTTTTCTGCATCTGTTACTTTAAAATCTAGAAATTGTTTCACTTTGGAATCTTAACTACCTGATAAAATACATGGCCTATGTGCATCACATTGAAGAAGTAGGTCAGGAGTATTGTATGGCTCTTGCTGCGTAGGGACTGTTGCCTGAGAGGCCCATCAGACTGTAAACCTCTCAACTAGAGTCACACTCTATGATCAACAGTCCAAGAGTTTTTAATATATGTTTAACAACAAATTCTGATTTACATTTTCCTGCATACACCAGAGGTTTTCTGCCTGATTATTTATAGCAAATACTAGATTTCTTTTCCTTCCAATTACAGTTAAGTTCCCTCCCCCCACAGTCCTTTCATGTATATCTTCAGTTCAACCCTTTAGTTTTTGTATTGTTGTGGTTCTTCTAGCCAGCACAAAAACCAACATAGAAGAAATATAATTCTATGTAATTAGACGTGTGGTCCTGTCCAAGGCTTACTTTTTTCTTTCCATTCAACGGCATCCTTTGCCCAATTTATTTGGATATGTATTTGTGTAGTTTATCTTTTTTTTTTTTTGTAGTAGAATAATTCAGATTCACTTCTAGTGTGTGTATTATAGTATATGTAGCTTTTCGAATTGAGTGGGTGCCCACAATGCGGAGTGCAGTACAAGCAATAGATTAATAAAACATATGGACTAAAACTATTTAGTAAAATATTGGAAAAGAGCTTGTAACTATCTTTTCTTAAAGTGTGCTTATGTATTCATACATACCAAAAATGTTAGGTGATTAAAAACAATTTGCTTGGTATTTGAAATCAGAATGGCATGTAGAATGTGTTTTTTTACCTGGATTGAGAAAGTAGTCCTGGCATGGTAATTTCAACAGCCAAGTAAATTATTTTTTAAACTTTAAAGAGACACCATCTCATTGAATGAGTCTGGGTGCACTGTCCCTGTTCTCTGAACCATGCGATGTAAAACATTGCAATTTTAGAGAAACTGCAATATTTACATTAAATAGTTGAGACGGTATCTAGTGGCGGTCTCCCAGACAGCAATTGGAGGTGCGTCCTGCAGTTTCACAGAGTTTAACTCCGTGAAACGATGGTGGACAGACTCACACTTTGCATGAGTTAGTCCAGTATCTTCAATAACCCCATAGGAAAGCACTGACTCAGTGCGCATTAAGTTTCCAGACCGCTGTGACTTTGCAGGAGGAGGAGGAGTCAGCTCAAGTAACCCTTTAATCCTTTCTTGTCTGCAGGCGTAAGGCAAAGGGACAATACAGTTTTGTACTAACACTAAAGTGTTTCTTTCAAGGTATTAAGTGTTAAGTTTCATTTGAAATATGTTTGCAATGATTAGTGCGTACGCACACATTTTTCTTCAAGATTTATCTATGGGATTTTTTGGTCTTTAATAAAATATTAACACCATATACAGTACTTTTATTTCTTTTTATTATCGCTTGTAAAGCTTTTTCAGGTGACGGGTGTGCTTCAAAGGGCTTATCCAGACCATGTATTTCAAGGCAATTCTTTTTATTTATTTATTTATAACATTGTACCACACGAAGACACCATTATCAGTCTAATATATATGTTTAGCATGCTGCATAATATACGTATAGTACGTTTGCAATTTCTCGTAATCTGTTGAAAAGCAGATATCGGATAACATGAGGGGATTTGTGCAAGTATTACAGTTAACAATTTTTGATCACGTTGCAACAGTGCAATCTTCGCCATTCATTCATTCTTTGATGTGTATTGTAATTTTAATCATTATGTTAACTCAAAGTTTGCGTTGACTCCTTTAACAAAACAAGTGTACACCTCTCCGACAGAGCTGTGATTCTTGTTTCTAAAAGCAGGCTTGCGTTCTGGTGTCGTTTAATTTCTTACACTCCCAAAATACCATTACAGAAGTGCAAAGTCTCTGTTGCTCCAGGCTATAGCAGGAGGTTTCGACTCAAGGCTCTTTTAATAAAGCCTTTACTTGGGCTCGAGATCAAACATTTTCTCCAACATCATGGTACAGCCTGTAGCCAAAATAGGATTAACACTTAATTCAGTTATTTGGATGCTTGGAGACAGGAAGTGGAGTAATATTTTTAGGTTCCCAGCCGTATAAGAATTCTAAATGTGTTACTATCAAAATTCCAGGAATGTTAAGCAAGCCTTAAGGTACATAGCGAAGTGCTGTATTTCGGTCTTTTATTATTGAAACTTATGGCATATTTTACAAGGAAAGTGCATGGCCAATGAGGTAGGATAGTAATTGTTCAGCTCCCATTATCTCTAGCCAGCGGGCTGGGGAAATAAACCATTGAAATATATAAATTTTTTGCATACAAATTTATGGAAGTCTGTACAAACTGTGATAAGCAGGGATGCATCCACAACAAAGATTCAAACAGCATCAACTTATTTACGCAGATTTTTGCAGACTCTTAAAATAATTTAAAGTTATTTTCTTATTAATAATTTAAAGAAGTAATAAATGAAAGAGATTTGAGCGACTTCAGAGGCATGATCTATATACCAAAGCTGCTTCATTAAAGGGACACTATAGTCCGCAAAACAACTTTAGCTGAATTAAGCATTTTGGTGTATTATTATTATTATTGCCATTTATATAGCGCCAACAGATTCCGTAGCGCTTTACAATATATAGATCATGCCCCTGCAGTCTCACTGCTCAATTCGCTGCCATTTAGGATTTAAATCACTTTATACTGCAGTAGGCACACCTCCCTGCATGTGATTTGCACAACCCTCCTAAACACTTCCTGTAAAGAGTAATCTAATGTTTATCCTTCCTTTATTGCAAAATTTTTTTAATTTAGAATTTCTTATCTCCTCCTCTGCTGACAGCTTGCTAGACCCTACAGGAGCTTCCTGTGTGTAATTTCAGTTTAATTTACATAGCAGAAGATACATTTTTTTTAAAGTAAGCATCATTTGATTGAATATGAAGCCACTTTTTTCAGCGAGACAGGGGCTTGATCTATACTTAATGCTTCATTATGCTATATTTGTTTTGGTGACACTAGTGTTGCAAAGACAACCAGGTTGGGTTACTTTTGTTTGTAGCTGCGTTGTCAGAGTTTGCGTTTCTTTTCTTTTCCTAGTGGTGAAATTGAAGTATATATACACAGGCAATCATGTAAAGAAAACTTGAAAGAAGCCTCAGTAAGAGCTATTTTTTTATCTTTCCCTTTGCTATCCTTTGGACTGTCCTCCATGTTCTTGCACCGCTTCATCTGACGATCCCAGACAACAAAACAATCTTTATCAGTTTGCAGTGTTGAAAACCATGTCTGGTTACGTAGCTAGGAAGGTGGTATAGAGGTGCAAAAGAAAGTAAGGATTTGAACTTCAACTGCTTCAGGCTAATATTAGCTTGTTTAATTTATTTGGAACCTTGGTTTAGTGCATGTGGTACTTAAAGAGGCAGCATGTCATTCACAAATCGTATTTGTGGATCATATCTATGCAATGGCAATGTAGGTGTTGTGGGATACTACAGCGTGGCTTGGTGGCCGAACCACTATCTACCCAACGTCGACTGACGCACATAGATGTAAAGAAGCTCAAATTGGTAAAATAGAACTTTCCCGCTAAACATTTAATAGTTTGACTCCTACAATGCACCTATGAGATGGTGTTACTTTCAAGAGAATACAAACACCGTTACTTGTTACGGTGAGAATTCAATGTGAATTTCAATGTTCAGGTCAAAATAGCTGAACTGGAACAATTCTCCCAAGTCGGCATTTTTTGTATTGTTTGTATGTATGTAGGTTTTTTTTTTTTTTGTTATCTACTCTGGACTTAAATTTGAAATTCACTTTGAGTTCATGTTGAATTCTCATGCTAACCTTTAGAAATGGCAGGTGCCCTTTAAAGATGCACTTTTGGGGATGCTAGTTAACAAACTACCAGTACAAATGGTGGAGAGGATTCCATTCAAACAGCCGTCAACATATACACGTGTTTTTAGGTTGTGAGTTTGTATGTTTTATTTACAATCTTACAAGAAGGTAATAATAGTCTTTCTTATCAAATAATAGTATGTATTGATATTTTTTACAAGACATATAATAATTTTTGAAAACAAACAAGTAATGAACATAGTACAATTAAGGAAAAGAAAAAAGTAGACCATTAAAAATTAAATTAAAAAAATTAAATATAAACGTAAGAAGAAAAGAAGGGGGGAGGGATCCATCATTTTTGTTTATACAGTTGTAAAATAGTGCCAAGAGAAAAGATAAACGGATATTTTAATATTTTTTTTCTATTTGAAATCTAAATATTTCAGCAGTGGGTAGAATTATAAAATGTGTTCATATATTAAACGAGTTCGTATTTTTATTGACCTTGAATACCAGTTTACACATTTATTTATAGATTTCATGTGCTAGTTATGCAGCTTGTTCTTCAAATGTTATGTGTGACTTTTTATGCACGACCCGGAGAATCCCAGATTCTGGTGATATTTTTTATTTTGTATCTTGCTTGGTAGTAATGTTAAATAGGATTAAAATAAAAATATTCTAACATTTTAAAGCACACTGTAGATCATCTATGTGCTTCCCATCATCATGTAATTACCGTATAAACTCAAGTATAAGCCGACCCGAATATAAGCTGAGGCCCCTAATTTTACCCCAAAAAAACTGGGAAAACTTATTGACTCGAGTATAAGACTAGGGTGGGAAATGCAGCAGCTACTGGTAAATTTCTAAATAAAATTAGATCCTAAAAAATGTATGAATTGAATATTTATTTACAGTGTGTGTGTGTATATAATGAATGCAGTGTGTGTGTGTGTGTATGAGTGCAGTGTGTATGATGCTGTGTGTGTGTGTGTTGCAGAGCCTTGGTGGGGGGTGGGCATTTTTATTTTTTATTATTTTTTTTATTTTATTATTTTTTTTAATTATTTTTTTGTCCCCCCCTCCCTGCTTGATACATGGCAGGGAGGGGGGCTCTCACTCCCTGGTGGTCCAGTGGTATTGGCAGTTCAGTGGAGGGGGCTGGCAGAGAGTGCTTACCTCTCCTGCAGCTCCTGTCAGCTCCCTCCTCCTCCGCCGGTCCAGTCAGCTCACACTGTAAGTCTCGCGAGAGCCGCACTATGACCCCGTGGCTCTCGCGAGACTTACACTGGGAGCTGACAGGGGAGCTGACCGGCGCGGAGGAGGAGGGAGCTGACAGGAGCTGCAGGAGAGGTAAGTAAGAGCTCTCTGCCAGCCCCCTGTCTGTGTTATGGCAATGTAAATTGCCATAATACAGACATTGACTTGAGTATAAGTCGAGTTGGGGTTTTTCAGCACAAAAAATGTGCTGAAAAACTCAACTTATACTCAAGTATATACGGTATGTCTCTAATAAAATGCAGTGCATCTGGCTCTGATACTTTTGCTACAAACTGGAAAATGTGCTTTGCATTTTGACATAATTTTAACTCTGCATTCCAACCATCCTGTTGCACAGCATTCTGGGAAATGTAGTTTACCTAACCTGCAACTTTGCATGTTTGATAACGGTTCATTTTTTTAATTTTCTTTGTCCAACGCGTATTTTATTAGCTCATTGTACTTCTTGAACGGCTATGGTTTTTAATCATATCTAGTAAATTGAACATTTGTTTAAGCCTACAAGTTTTAAGAATAGCTGTCAGTACCCGTGGCTAGGTACCGGCCACTGGTACTTTGCCAGATAGGCATTTGCTGCTCCTTTGCCAGATAGCATAATATCAGAATAATAATAGGCGGCATTTGAGGTATGTTGGCTATGAGCCTGCATTATTATTTGGCTGTTATGAAACACATTTGCTCTGTTTAAGACACCTTTTGATGCTGGTATATTTCAGGTGCACTGTGTGGGCAGTGCTAGTTCTTAATGCAACCCACCAAATTTAGCTTGTGAATTAGAAAGAAAAAAAGCCACAACACCTACCTATATATAGATTTTATTTATTTCCTGTGACACTAAACACTGTTCTACAACCAAAAAAAAAATAGTACAAATGTATATAGTGTCTATGAATCTTCTGTCTACTTTTTTGAAAAAGTTATGAGAAACTTAAATGTTTATTCCCATGTATGTTTATTGGCACATTCAAATTACATCACAAGCCATGGGAGGGAGTACTCCTAAACTTACCAATGTTTACCTGTTAAATTCTACGTATGTCTGAGGTCACCTTGTGTCTCTGGGATGCTGGTTCTTTCGAAGCAATATTACCCAGACTGGTACAGCCCTCTCTACTTGAATCTACTGTGAAGTCTTGAAACGTGAAAGGCTATATATGCTTATCCCTCTACACGAACATAATCCCTCTATCTCTGTCATGGAAAGGACTACGTACCAAGCTGTAACAGTGCGACTGCAGAGAATTAAATTGCACTAATCGGTTTGTCCACCATTTCACCATTTCAGCATCCTAGCAGGGCAAATATAATGCCAACTTCAGAGGTGGTTCTTCAGTGTTTCAGTCCAGCGTTGTTTCGTGTTGTTAAATTCCGTCAAACTGCAAGAAGCGCCTGTAGTGACCGTCTGGTAGACGACCATTAGAGGCAGTCTTAATCCTGCAAAATAAACATTGCTCTTTCTCTAAAACTGCAATGTTTTGCATTGCAGGGTTAAGCAGACCGGGACAGTGCACCCAGACCACTTCAATGAGATGAAGCGATCTGGATGCCTATAGTGTCCCTTTAATCGTCATACATTGTTTCTTTGCCAGGCAGATCTTCTGTCAGTTTTCCTTTTATTTTTTTAATTTTTTTTAGATAATCCCCATTCCTGCTCACCACTTTCATATCTCTCCCAACCCGACACAGTCCTTGTCCTCACCCTTAGCCTCCTGGGACAGTCAAATAATTACTTTTTCTGTGCAATCTCCGCAAGAACCCTTTTTCCCTTCCATTCCCCTGTACACACTCCGTAGAATCCCTTCACATTCCACAATAGGCAAGTAATGTTTATACTAGGCATGTTCCCTCGTGTGTGGTTTGACAATAACTGGGGCCAATGTATTCAGCAGTACTGTTCATTGCGCACAGAAAAATCCTTGATATTACAAGTCTACTCAGTGTAACAACGGGAGATGAAAACCCATCTTGTAAATACTTACATCCTACAGAGATCTATAAATTGCAAAATTATTTTTCCACCATTTTTTTATGGTAATGTTGATGTTTTGAGGAGTGCTTACATGAAGGTCAATTTCCTAGCGTCTTACTTTATCTGTAGATCTAGCTAGGACTTTCTGTGTGTCTGTCTTTATACCTCCTTTATACCTGTGTATGCGGTAAATAGATATGTATATGTGTGTTTATATATTACAGTATCTAGTTATTTCAACACGGAACGTCGTGGTTTAAAATCCTTTACTGCATGGTTGGTGACATAACTTGTGCAGTTATTTCCTGTAACGATCAGATAATATTGTGCAGATCACCTGCTAATGAGGACCCTAATCTCAGGCAGCCTAGTGCATGTATCTGCCATACTGCCCAAGATTAGTGGCAGTCACACTCCTGATCGCTACCTGCAGCTATTTTAATGATGACTGCTGAAATAGCTGCCACCCAGTACTGTAACTCCTATTAATAATGTGAAGTACTGGGACACGTATGTTCCAGTGCTGGAGTTACAGTGGAATCCTCCCTACACTACATTAATGCATTGCACTACACTATAGATTAACCCCTTTACCACCATAACATAATGTAGTGCATAGGTTAATGTTTAATGACCGTGTACGAACACTAAACTTCTACCTTCGCACCCAAAAACTGCCTTAACGTGCCTGGAAGAGACATTTGGAAACCACTTAACGAGAGAGAGAGATGTCGTCATTTGACTGTTTTCTAGTTTTTATGTCCTTTGGTCTTCTTCTGTCACCTGACCCATCTCTTTTTAATAAAAGGAAACAATGGTGAAAACACCCATATCTTTTCTGTATTGTAAAGAGGTCGCATTTACCAAAGTCCAAAAATGGTTACCTTTTTGAAGTTTCCCCTAATACACCATTTAGTCAGTCTGCATGCAGGAAGAAACTCTTAACCCAAATATATGTGTGTGATAGTTTATCACCAAAGAGCAGTTCCACTCTTCGCTTTGCATGAATGAATCTGCTCTCTAAACTGATAGCAGCCATACTTTGAACATCCGTTTTATCCATAGCCCAGTTCACAGTTTACTCGCTCCCTATATTATTTGTGACTATAGAACGTTTCCTTGATGCACTGGGCAATAGAAACAGGTCAATATCTTTGTTAGTTTTTTTTTTATTAACTACTCAAGTGCCAAATCTGCAGTGAAATGGTTTAAGGGGGTTAAAAATGTGCTGCACTACACTAAACCGGTGCATTTAAAAGGTTAACGCTCGCTGCTCTGATGTTTGCCAAACAGTTTGTGGTGTTTTTTTTGTTTTTTTTTTCTGTTCTTTCTTTGACAATGTTTTTGCTATATTCTAGGACACAGCCTGACGGTGAAGATTAAACTGCTGGATTAAACTTGGGAGGCGAGCAGTGTCGTGCCTGCACAAGAGGAAGAAGAGATGTAAGAGGCGATTGGCGTTTAATCTTGTGGAGGCGATCTATTGAAAAGCTCAAATAGGAGTAGAGAGAAGCAATGGGAATTGGAGGCCATGGTAACCTGACATAAATGGCTGGCTGGAGGGGTTCACACCTCTTTGCTTCCTGCGTCTTCTGCCTTGTCTTGTGCTGTTGCTGCTGCTCCCCTGAGAATATCCACGTCTTGGCATTGTGCAGCCAAAGGACCATAATTATTCAGTTTAGGTGAATGTTAGGGTGAGGTGGGTGGCCTCACCATGATTCATTTATGGAAATTAGTGCGTCACATGCGACAGCTGGAACTCCACCGCTTGATCCTGCTGCTCATCGCCTTTAGCTTGGCCTCCATGTGTTTCTTGGCTTACTATGTGACCAACAGCCCAAAAATAAAGGAGCCTCCTCCATTACCTTTCAGTGACTGCAGCAGCCAGCAAAGGGTTGCAATACAACCACAAGCCAGTTGGCGGATCGCCAAGTCCGTGGACACGTCTCGCACCGAGCCAGTGGTACTAGTTTTTGTGGAGAGCATCTATTCTCAGCTTGGACAAGAGATCGTGGCTATCTTGGAGTCTGGCCGCTTCAAGTATAGGACAGAAATAGCCCCTGGAAAGGGTGACATGCCAACACTTACCGATAAAGATCGAGGACGCTATGCTCTAATCATTTATGAGAACATCCTGAAGTATGTGAATTTAGATGCATGGAACAGGGAATTGCTAGATAAATACTGTGTGGAATATGGGGTTGGTATCATTGGGTTTTTCAAAGCCAACGAGAACAGTTTATTGAGTGCACAGCTGAAAGGCTTCCCTTTATTTCTTCATTCCAACTTGGGGTTGAGGGACTACCACATCAATCCTAATGCTCCTCTTCTGTATGTCACTAGAGCAAATGAGGTAGAGCAAGGTCCTCTACCGGGGGATGACTGGACAGTATTCCAATCTAACCATAGCACCTATGAACCAGTTCTGTTGGCAAGCACAAAGTCTGCAGAGTCCATTCCTCACTTACCCACTCACAAAGCACTTCATGCAACAGTGGTACAGGACTTGGGCCTTCATGATGGAATCCAGAGAGTCCTGTTTGGCAACAATCTTAACTTCTGGCTACACAAGCTTATCTTTGTGGATGCTATTGCCTACTTGACTGGCAAACGTCTCTGCCTCACTCTCGATCGATATCTTTTGGTTGATATTGACGATATATTTGTTGGCAAAGAAGGAACACGTATGAAGGTGTCTGATGTTGAGGTAAGACCTATATAAAATTAGATCAAATCTTTTTTTTCAACTGCTTTTAATGTTTTTATACTCTTTTATGTGCAGATGTGTTTCTGAATAATTCACCCATAGATACTTTGATTATCTGTGCTTTTAAACAAGGTGTATGCTTTAGTGCAGTCGTTCCTAACCCAGTCCTCAAGTATCCCCTACCAGTCCAGGTTTAGGGGTTGCCCAGTTGTGTCTAAGGTGTTTTTAGAAAGGAAAACAAAAACACTTTAGACACAACTGGTTAATCCCTAAATCCTGGACTGGTAAGGGGTACTTGAGCACTGGGAACCGCTGCTCTAGTAAATTTTAACCCATATATAAATAAATGATGAGATGATGCTTTATTTTTTATTTAATTTTTTTTAAAGTATGTTAGGCTTTAACCTTTTTATGACAACATTTTTCATTTTTGAAAACTGTTGGGATGTTACAGGCACAAAATAAAAATGATAACCTAATCCATCTTTCTTTTTCCTACTTAAATCACTGATCAAAAAGATTTTTGTGGGGTGTATGTAAGCTTTAGCCCCTGTTTTATTGTTTGTTTTAGGATGTAATGGGGCATTTTTGTCATGGGTTTTGTTTTGATTAGATTTTTTTGTTAAATTTATATTTATTTTTTTCCTGGTAATCTCATTAAATACTCCACAATAGGCAAACCAAAACTTTCCTGGCTGTTTTCTACTTTAGAAGTAGTTTCCCTTCAGCCAATAAAATAAATTGCATTGAACAGAGAAAATAAGTCAACGTTAATCTAATTACTATTTGCAAACATAAAGGTAACATGAGACCCAAAGGAAATTTGTTTTGCCAAACCTGATGTTTCTGTGTATAGTTTAATATTGCCCAGCTTTTATTGTTTTATTACACGTTGAATCATTTCAGGCTTCTAGCACCTCTGTTATATGTTCTTGGCAATATATAGTCAGTGACCACCCAATTACATGCAAGATCTTTAAAGGAACGTTATAGTGTTAGGACTAGGAATAGAAACATGTATTCCCAACACTATAGTGCTGAATTATCCGTTTAGGTTTCCGTCCTACCTCAGTAAGGCGTTAAAAGGTAGCTTTACTTATCTTTTCTCCATAACTCGCCTCCATGGCTGAGATCATAATTCTTGAACATCTCCGCTAATTCAATGCTTTCCCATAGGAAAGCATTGGGATGCAATTGCTATTGCGCATGTGCGACAATACGCAGAGCTGTGTCACTTAGCATCTCCCCATAGATATGCATGGAATTGATGCATCTCTATGAGAAGCGTTTAGCTCCTCAATGCAGAGCGTGGAAACACGGAGTGTCACTGTGCAGCACTGAGATAGGAAGCACCTCTAGTGGCCATCTGAGTGACTGCACCTAGAGGTGTTACAAGGCAGTATTTTAAATACTTCATGCTTCTTCATTGCTCAGCCTGCCAGGACACACTATAGACACGAAAACCACTACATTAAGCTGTTGCATTCAAGCTAAAAGATAACATATTATCATTATTTATAAAGCGCTAACAAATTCCGCAGCGCTGTACAATGGGTGGAGTCATTGGCACTTATTTTCTCTATATACATTGACTTTTGACTCCAACTGAGGGCTGTTCGCTAGTATTTGGTAACTGTAGCACTTGAAGTATTTGTAAACTAGACTTTGCCAACCTGAGCAGTCTGGGATTTGTTTTTATTTTATTCCAAGGTTAGCCATCCTTACCATCCTTTCGCATTGCATATGAGAAGTACTGCAATTTTCTTTTAAAGTGACAGCCTAGGATTTACATGCCACTCTGTTTTTGTAAGTGCAAACGGCACCCTTCCTTCACCGTGCAGAAAGAACCTTTGCAGGCACCCTTTAAGTTAGTTTGCCAGTTCAATCAACAACTAATCTCACAATTACAGAAGCCTAAGCACGCAGCTTCCATCATGGAGCTGTACACACACCACATCATAGTCAATTGACTGCAATCCTATTATGGTAATCTCTTTATTTGGCATCATCCTGTTCTAAGGTTTTGTTGGTCTCGTGCTTGTCTAGTCGAGGCCTTTGTGCATGTTTTTTGTGAATAAGTGAACACAGTGTGCATTGTGTGTGAAATATGCTTCAGTTCAGGTGTAGCAAAGCTTAAAAAAGGTTAGCACCTCACTGTCCCCCCTGGGACATGGTGCGGATCATGCTTTGTGTATTGTTTGCTGTGCTGGCAGGATCTGACGCTGCAATCACTCTATTTTCGACTAATGTTTTGTGTGCTCTTTGCATTTCAATCGGGGATCTTGGAACAGCCCGAGTGATGTATTTATTTGTGCAAGATGCAGTGGTGTAAATAAAGAGAACGCAGACAACTGCAATAGCTTATACACAATGAGAGGGGATCTATCACCTATACAATGTTCTTATAATAAATTATATTTATTCAAGTAATGCAGTGCATTATTACATATGGCAAATTAATGGTAATCTGTTTTTACCATAAAGTATCTTGCAAGAAAGCTGTTCTGTGAGGCATATTTGATCGGATTAGCCTTCTAACCTTGTTTGATTTTGTTTTATTTTTTCTTTGCATCACAGACTATTTGATGGGTATAAATGGTTGATCATGTGAGGTGGGGGTAATCATTTTTTTAGTTCTTGAATTTTTGCAGTTATTTAAAATGACTGATTGCTCACAAAGATGCCAATGACATTAGTCTTCACTCAGGTCACACAATGATTTTGGCAGGAAAGGGGACAGCTTTCATACAGGCACTTATATTCTTATGCAAAAGAAAAAAACTGTCCTGCGCTCAAACTCTCACTACTCTTGGGCAGCAGCAACGACCACAGTACACATCAGCCCCAATACATACAGTAAAACCAAAGGAAAAGGGAGTTAGAATTGCACTTTTAGATATATCACCAATGAATAAAATGTTTTTGTTAGGGTATATTTACTAAACAGTGATTTTTATTTATTTTGTATTTGGGCAGTGAAGTGTCCCTTTAACCTACAGTATCTTCCATGAATTTTGGTGAGATGTCAAGGAATCCACTTAACAGATGCCTATGCTCTCTAGTGAGATCTCATATAGACCCCTACTTTGTACTTTTGGCAGGCGGTGCAGAGAAAGAAGTAGTTCAGGTACGTTTATCCATCTCCCATCCTCTGCACAATGTGAGCTTTGGGTCAACAGGAGGGAGACTTGGCAAAAATACAAAGACCCTCCCACAAGACTGCCATTTTGAGATACTGCTATTTAAAAGGCTCACAAAGGTACAGCCAGAATATTAATTAGTAAAGAAAAAAAAAGTTACCTGCGCTCTTCCCAAATCCCTATGCATATTTAAACAAATGGAGGTGATTTAGTTGCTCCAATGGCTATGAGAGGGTAATCCCACCTGCCACGTCAAGGCAAACCTCTTGGGTGGGTCCTCTTGCTGCCTCTTGAGTTTAGCTCCTCTGATCTAAACTCCCAGGAAGTAACCGGAGCGGTTCTCTGATTGAAATCCAAGGGAGTGTAACCATGTTAGAAAAGGGTCAATTTCTATTGAAATCTGCACCTTTTGAAAAATGGGGGGGAAGGACTCGCTTTACACGTTAAGCTTTTTAGCAAGTTCTAGTGCTTAAGGCTTCTGGAGTGTCCCTTTAATGTAGGCAAAGATAAATATGTTGCTGCACTGCCTTTAGACCTGTTTTCCCCCCCCAATATTTGCTGTGTTAGCGATAAAGAATCGTTCCTTGCTTTCTCTCATGTATATAGTCTATAAGTTTGAGTTTTTCCTAAATATTTTGTGTTTATGAAAATCTAATAGGTGACAGTACCGCTGTCACCTATTAAGTGGGAACGGTCACTTATCTGGAAATTACACCATTGAATAAACAATTGAGATTTCTTATAACCTGTTTTGACCCTTTTTTTAAATGCAGTGCTCCATTTTTATTTAAATGTTTAGTAAGATTTGCCAAGTAACATCACATTACACATTATTCTAGGCAAAACCAGGGCACGTAATGCAAATGAGCAAGAGAACAGAAGCATGGTTGGTTCCTTATCTTCCATTATGTTCAATGACAAAAAGGATGGCATTAAAGGGACAGTATAAGCACCAAACCACTTTAGCTTAATGAATTGCGTTTGGTGTATAGATCATGCCGCTGCAGTCTTACAGCTCAGCTCTCTGCCATGTAGAAATTAAATCGCTTTGTTTATGCAGCCATAGCCATACCCATACCTTCCTTTTTTCACATTTTCTTACCTCTTGCTATGTTAATTGCCATCAGGCGCCTCCTGTGCACGATTAAAGTTCAATTAACAGAGCAGGAGGAAATAACTTCTAAAATAAACATTTTGCTGTAAGATCCAATTTTTTAAATGAAACCATCTCATTTAGGTGTGAGTCACAGTAAGAGGAGGTATGGCTAGGGCTGCATAAACAAAGTGATTGTACTCCTAAATATCAGTGAGATTGCAGGGGTTATGAGTTACACACCAAAACTGCTTTATTAAGCTATAGCTGTTTTGGTGTCCAGAGTGTCCCTTTAATAACAAATGATTGACAGGGAGCCATGATTGAGGTGCCCAGTTCTAGGATAGATGTGATTTTCTACATTTAGTTTTTATATTTCAGACCATGGTCTCTCCTTTTCACTCTGTTTGAAATTAGCCATGCAATGCTTTTATAGAAACCAATAAATACACTTAGTTGATTATTTTGCTGTAAGACTGTGGCAATATGGTTGCAGGTTTTCACTTGTTTTTTGTTTGATTTTCCACATAATCCTTGAATTTTTTATTTTATTTTTTTAAATAATTGGAAAATACTGACAGATACTAATATAGGCTAGAAAGTACTGGCATATTTCAAATATTTTCATATCTTCAGTAATAGTGATTGCTTTTCTAAAAGAAGACCGAAATTGAATTTTACCACAATGTACTGAGTCACTTGCCTCTTCCTCTTCA
The DNA here is from genome assembly GCF_036172605.1 of Pelobates fuscus. NCBI lineage: Eukaryota > Metazoa > Chordata > Amphibia > Anura > Pelobatidae > Pelobates > Pelobates fuscus. The sequence goes on along the minus strand of NC_086326.1, from coordinate 78,505,210 downwards.
TAAATTCTTCTTTCTATTTAACTAAATAGAGACGGTGTATTTGTTTAACCAAATAGTGACAAATCTCCTATATATTGAACAAGATGTTTTGTTTCTTGTGCCGCTTGTTAGATTTTTAGTCTTGTACTTGGGTAATTAAATTATTCATTATAGATTAGTTTAGTTTGTTTATAGAAAATCTATGTATTACACAAATACTAGACAAGCTTGTTTCTTTGATTACCCCCTATTAGAAAGGAATACCAGAACATTAAGCTGTAGTTGTTCTGGTGACTATAGTGTCCCTTTAATGTAGTTGTTCTGGTGAGTATAATCATTGCCTTAAGGCATTTTCATGCAAACACTGCCCCTAGGGACACCTCCAAGTGGCCACTCCTCAGATGACCACTGGAGGTGCTTCCTGGCTCAGCCGTTCAACGTCTCCACGCTCTGCATGGGGACGCAGAATTTTCCTCATAGAGATGCATTGATTCAATGCATCTCTATGAGGACGTGCTGATTGGCCAAAACTGCGTTTGGACCCGCCTCCTTGCCAATCCAATGCTTTCCCATTTGCTAAAAATCAGCTATTCTGATGTCACCAAAGGGGGGGCAGCGCCGGCGTACTCGCACAGCGCTGGAAATAAGGTGAGTTTTTATTGCTTTTAAGGGGGCTAAGGGGGGCAAGCCACCTAAATGGTGGGTTTTTTTACTATAGGGTCAGGAATACATGTTTGTGTTCCTTATGAATTTAGGGTCCCCCATGGTTTCATTAAAAAAAAATCCTTTGATATGCTCATGATGCATAAGCAGCATTTTAACCCACGTAAGAGCGGTTAATGTGGCCGGTTAACATGGCTGGTTAACCGGGTTGTAATCTGAAATTCTGCACTGCTAAAACCTCAACACATGCTTATAAAACAAAAAAAGAAATGGCAAGCACACAGTGTAATATAGCAAGTTAACAAATATTTATCCGAAAAACCATATCCAGATTGTCCTCATTACTTTTAAAAGCACTCAAACAAATGTCACTCCTGCTTAAAGGAACATTATAGTGTCAGGAATACAAACGTGTATTAGGTGTAAAAACCTTTCCTCCCATGAGAAAGGTATTTTGCTTACATTTTCCCCACGCCACGCTGGTCTTGTCACGGCTGGCCTCACCCACTCCGCCTCCTTGGCTGAAATGAACAATTTTGATGATATCGGTCAATGCAATGTTTCCCCTTTGGAAAGCTTTTTTTCTCTGAAAAGGAAGTTTTTCCATTAAAATGCTTGCAAGAACATACTGTACATGCCAGATGAAATACATTAAGCTGTAGTTGTTCTGGTGTCCCTTTAAGATGAACAAAAATGTGCTTCTCCCAGTCGTCTCATCAGACATGTATGACTTCATCAAGGGATGTATGCACCCCTAATGAAGTCAAAACTGCATGATGAAACATGTTGGGAGGAAGAAGTTTGACACCAGGTGTTTTCTAGTAGTGCATCTACAGTAAGAACATAGTTTCCATGGTGATGACTGGTGGGACTGAATATATATATATATATATATATATATATATATATATATATATATATATATAATTTTTATTTTTTTTAAATCTTGAACCAAAATGCACTTATTTGTTTAATGAGATGAAGCTGTTACCTGCAGTGAACCTTTAAAGTGGCTTCCATTCAGCTTTAAAAAGTTTTTAATGTTTTTTTAATACTAAACAAGAGTCCACAACAGCCCACCACCCCCTGTGCTTATTGGACTAATGGGGAAGCATTTAACTTGCTATACTACACTATGTGCACTTTGTACTTTTTTTTTCTTTCTTTCTTCTCTTAAGCAGGGGAATCTATTGAGTACTATGTAGTTCTTTCTGTTATTGCTGAATGTTTATTAGACTTAACATACATGTGCCCCGCCACCCCCCTCTCCCCCTGCTGGATATATTTGCAGTTTGTGACACAATGGAGAGGAGTGTTATTAAAGCGGCACTGTCATGCCAAACTTACCTTTCTTTAATCGATTAATCTTCTCTCCCTCTCTCAGGATCTGTTCTTCATTTCTTCCAGTTTTCTTTAAAATATAAGACAAAGTAGGGACTACTTTGTCTTATCAAGGTTTCCTACGCTTGACCAGCAGAGGAGCAAAGGGTGCTTCGTTTCTGGTGATCAAAGCAATTTTCCCAGGGGAAGGAAGGTTAACATTTTCATTTAGGGCCCCCACCTGCCGCTCATGGGTGGGGACCAAGGGGGGGTGGACAATAAGTCACCCCCCTTATTGTTATTTAGGGCCCCCACCTGACATTCAGGAGTGGGGGCTGGGGGATGACAATAGGTCCCCCCCACACACATTTTCATTTAGGGACACCGCCCACTAGGGATTTAAAAAAAAAAAAAATATATTTTACAGTGAGCAGCCATGGCATAGCGAGTAGTAATCTTTACTTCTTATTAGTAAATTTGGCTGAAAGACTAATTTAGGTCTTTCAGCCTTTTGGTAGATAGGTCCCTAAATCCCACGGTATCAGGGAGCTATCTACTAAGTGGCTGCAAGTCCCAAATTGCGTCCTAACATGAATGAACAAACTGTTCTCATTCAAATTCGGTAGTTTGCCGCCGTTCTGTCTAAGTGACAGGACATTCGGGAATACTGACAGGAAGCATCGAGAGATCACGGGTCAAACGTGAGAATTGTGGGAAAATTGCTTTGATTACCGGAAAGGAAGCACACTTTGCTCCTCCACTGGTCAAAGCTGGTCAAGCATAGGAAACCTCCATAATACAAAGTAGTCCCTACTTTGCCTTATCTTTTTAAAGAAAACTAGAGCAGATAGGAGGAAATCAGGAACAGACAGAGTTAGAGAAGAGGAATTGATTAAAGAAAGGCATGTTCGGCATGACAGTGCCGCTTTAAGTGAGCTGCAAATCGTGGAAGTCCTTTATCCTTGCATTGTGTTTTTTTTCTGTATTTCTTTTTGCATGCATGGCTATCAGCCAGTGTTTGGAGGTAAACATTAGTGCTCCTACCTAGTGCATAATTTAAAATACTTCTGGAGTGTTTTTTATACTTGACTCCTCTAAATGCTTCCATACAGGATTATTTGCCAACCTCCCCGGGCTAAAATAATCGATCTGTGACTATAGTTGAGCTGGAGAATATTTCAAGAGCAGCTATTTTTGACTACCTTTTTTTTCCCACGGATATAATTTTTTCTACAATTCAGAGGTTTAATGATTAACCCCGACAGTGTTTGCTGGTGTAAAAAAATAAAAAAGGGAAAAAAGCTAACTTTACATTTTGTTCTTACTCCACACTATAGCATTGTCGATGGAGAGTATTCAATAAAGTTTTTTACCTTTTATTTTTATAAAATGCTTCTCTATCTTCTTATAAATAAAAAGAGACATCTATTTGAAAAGCATTGATAATACGTCTGGGACTTTCTTCCTTACTGTTTTCTGTGTAGCTTCAGAAAGAATGGAACAAAGTTTGATGCTGTTCAGAAAATGATTTGCTTTTCCCACATGACCGCAAATGGAATGTTTAAAACTGTGCGTTCCACAGAATTTGTCCTGTTTCTATTGGCTGGTAGTCAGAAACTTGATGTGTACAGAAGCCAGGGGACTAATATGACAAGATCATTGTCTCTGTTCAGAAATCAAATAACTAACAAGCTCAGCTTGAGGTTATACTGGGGCCCCTTGCTCTGGTAGGATGTATGCCCGTATTTATTTGTGTGCTTGGCTGGCATAATGTGGATGCTTTTAGATGTTCAACTGCCAAGCGAATGTTATATATGTAACAATACTCAAACCTAAAGTAGTGTTAAGTAAATGAAACCTCAGACATTATAATAAAATCTTTTAAATGGGCATAAATATTTTGTGTATGACCGTGACAGACAAAAAAAAAGTCATCCCCAATCAGTAATATTGTATCCTGTTGTAACTCTTGAACGAATATACCTATTGATGTAACAATGGAAACTAGCATTAACCCCTTAAGGACACGACATGTGTGACATGTCATGATTCCCTTTTATTCAAGAAGACTGGTCTTTAAGGGGTTAAAGGGTAGTCACCAAAATAAATTAAAGGGACTCTATAGTCAACATATAAAAGCAGGAAAGACAGGTCCCCCAGCCTTCCTTCTTGCTTTTATATGTACTTTCATTGATTAAAAATTATTTTCCGAGCATTTTTATATTAAAAACTTACCTCCGTTCCAGTGCCGAGCTCCCAGCCATGCCGCGCCCCCTTTTTCGTCAAAATGACGAAATCGCGGGGCCCAATAGGACGCTTCTCACAGAGAAGCGTCATCGCGATGTGGTGCGCATGCGCGGCTTCGCGCTGCACCAATCGCGTTCTTTATAGAGCGGCATTGACAGCCGCCCTATGAAGAACCTCAGCGCTATACCGCACATGTGCGCGGAATGCGCGTTCGCGAGCTGAGCTGTCTGACTGACAGCTCAGCTCTCTTTCTAAAATTATCAATAAGGGGGGGGGACCTACTGTCCCCCCCCCTGGCCCCCACCCCTGAGCGGCGGGTGGGGGCCCTAAAATTCACAATGGGGGGGGGGGGGGGAAACCTACTGCCCCCCCGGCCCCCACCCCTGTGCGGCGGGTGGAGGCCCAAAAATTCACAATAAGGGGGGGATTTATTGTCCCCCCCCGGCCCCCACCCCTGAGCGGCGGGTGGGGGCCCTAAAATTCACAATAAGGGGGGGACTTATTGTCCCCCCCGGCCCCCACCCCTGAGCGGTGGGTGGGGGCCCTAAAATTCACAATGGGGGATTTTTTTTTTGGGGGGGGGGGGGGGGGTAACTAGGGTCCCCCCCCCCATTGTGAATTTTAGGGCCCCCACCCACCGCTCAGGGGTGGGGGCCGGGGGGGGACAATAAATCCCCCCCTTATTGTGAATTTTTGGGCCCCCACCCGCCGCTCAGGGGTGGGGGCCGGGGGGGGGGACAGTAGGTCCCCCCCCTTATTGAGAATGTTAGGGCCCCCACCCGCCGCTCAGGGGTGGGGGCCGGGGGGGGCAGTAGGTCCCCCCCCCCTATCGTGAATTTTAGGGCCCCCACCCACCGCTCAGGGGTGAGGGCCGGGGGGGGGACAGCAAGGGCCCCTAATAAAGCATTCAATTACTTATTTCCTATGGGGGAAAAAAACTGTCGCTGGAGGTCCTCATGCACAGCGTGACGACGTCCAGCACGGACCTAGGTCTGTTTCAATTCAGGAAGCCCTCTGAGTCCCCTCAGAAACTACAATGTTTTACATTGCAGCACTAAGTGCAAAAGGGACATTGCACACAGAAAAGTTTAATGAGCTGAAGTGGTCTGAGTGCCTACAGTGTCCCTTTAAGTTTCTTTTAGAAGTTTGTTTTTTTCCTGCTCTGTAAATTAAACTTTAATTACACACCAGAGGCTCCTGCAGTGTCTAGAAGGTTAACACAGCAAGGGATAAGAAATTCTAAATTAAACAGACTGTGCATTAAAGCGAAGGTGTGACTAGGGCTGCATAAACAAAGTGATCTAACTCCTAAATGGCAGAGGATTGAGCAGTGAGACTGCAGGGGCAATGTTTTTAAAGAAATTGAAGATTTGCTAATTTTAAGTTTTAATTGGACACTTCTCAAACTCTACTTTTTTGCCTAAAATTTGTATTTAAATTTTAATTTTCTATTCTCCACAACCCTTTAGAGAATGTATTTACTAAACTCTGCTTATTATATTTCAGTTCCCAAAAAAAGCAGATTAATAACATACTTTCTTTGATGAAGCAAATTTCAGAACCGGAAATCTGGGTTATTTTGAGTTCAAAACCATTCAGAAACCAAATTGTGTGTTTTTTTTATTTATTTATTTATTTATTTTATACAATAACCTTGCAATGAACAGGAGAATCATTTCATGTGTTATGATTTTTTATTTTTATCCTTTGTAATACATTTATTAAAATACAGGTATGAATCATGATTTAATATAAAAATAGTAAATCTACAGATAAAAGAAAAATAGTGCATAGGGTAATACTATATACTCCACAAATAGGAAATGTGATGCTACACTCACGGCAGCAAATGGAAAATGAAGCTTGTATCCAACATATGTACAACCAGCTTTCTTCTTGCTGTATATTACACTCTAATATCACTCTATAATCACTCTATATATTACACTGTTTATTGTGTTAAAAATCTCACTGATGATGTCTGTGCAGCATGGATGGAACACCGTAGAGCTGTTAATGTTTTGTACTTTTTATGGTTTCATCTGGACTGCGCTTCTGTCGATGTGGTCATTTTTGTTTTAAGATCAGGTTAAGAAGGTATGTCTAAGGCTTTTTCTATAGTTAAGTAGGAAATATAATCAGAGGAGGGACAAAGAGGGAAACATATGAAATACAAGCTAGGTCATCTGATTATGTAGCTTGACCGGTGTAGATAAACGAGTAGTGAGTATGATTTATAGAGAGAGTTCTTACATTATGTACTCAGGCATGAACTGTGAGTGGTATAGCGGGTCAGTCTATATGGGGTCAACCGATGCCCAGTCTGGAGGCTGTGTTTACATGCCTGTAAGTAACGTTAATGAGCCACCCCAGCTGCTCCTCGGTACCCTGTGTGTCCTCACATGTTTTACTGTGCAGTCCGGATGAGGCGCCCCTCCTGCCCCAAGACTCTCTTAGAGCCAGGTCGACTGTCTCCTGGACTTGCCGCCGTCCTGGGGCCAAGTCCTTCCCCAATGTGGTCCTGCACTCCGTCGCTTTTGCAGGTGTCTCGCTCTCCTCCGCAGGCGTGAATGGTGTATAGGGACTGCACCCCTTGTGGCTCTTTTCCCAGGTGGGCCAGCAGTAGTACAGAAAGCAGGTTCAGTGGTTGCTTTGCCCGGTTGGGGCCTTTCCGGATGCACCCTGGTATTTCTTCTTTTTGGGAACGGAGCTCGGGCTGGCTCTCGTGCTGTGGATGGTCTGACCCTGGTGCTGGCTGTCGCCTTTTCTCCAGGCGTTCCCAGAATTACCTGCATATGACGTCAACATTTTTCTGGAAGGCTTCGGCCCAGTCGCTGGATGTCAATCGGACTTTGCATGTAGTGGAGCTGTCGGCCATCTTGGTCAGGCCTCGTGTCTCCTATTTTCCAGATTTGCGCCCTGGAGCGATTTGTAGGTGAAAACGGTCCAGAATGGGGGCAACAAGGGCCCTAGTGCAGGTGCTCGGTTTGTCGTGGCAGCGGGAAAACGTCCGTCTCTCCCGCGTCTGCCATGCTTGTAGACCCCATATTTTTGTCGGGTGAGTATCGCTTGAAATGGTTCTTGAGTGGTGTCATCTTGTTCAGTTTGATGTCACCTCTCGTGTGGTCGCCTTTTCGCATCGCTTTATTGCCATTTGGGCATTGAAATTTCGCTTTGTTCTTTGATTGTGTTAGGAACTGTTGAGGTTTGCTTCTTCTCAGCTATGCAGTCAGGCCCTGCCCCCGGTAGGTGGTGTTTTAACTGATCTTACAGTGATATACCGTATTTATTCGAGTATAACGCGCACCCCTAATTTTCGATTAAAAATCAGTATAACATTTTATACCGATTTTTTTTTTTTTTTATTTTTTTTTTAATATATCTAAAATTAGGGTGCTTGTTATACTCGAATAAATATGCTCCGATAATACCGACCGCCGGGCTCATTACAAGCCCGGCGGTCCTGGGGGGACGGGCAGCAAGCGTTTACTCACCTCCGTGCAGCTCCTCCAGCTTCCCAGTGTAAATCTTGCGAGACCCGCGGCCAGCTCTGACGGCCGCGGGTCTCGCGAGATTTACACTGGGAAGCTGGAGGAGCTGCACGGAGGTGAGTAAACGCTTGCTGCCCACCCCCCCAGGACCGCCGGGCTTGTAATGAGCCCGGCGGTCCTGGGAGGTATAATCGGAGCACCCACTCGAATATTTATTCGAGTATAACGCGCACCCCTAATTTTAAATTAAAAATCGGTACAACATTTTGCGCGTTATACTCGCAAAATAGAGAACATAGAGCGTATTTATTCAAGTGAGTTTAATCCAATGAAGTATGCAGTTTGCTTTTTAATGTACACTGTGTATTGTTTTTTTTTTCTTCTGTCTGCATTTATTGCTCTGAGGAACTGTGAAAGTGAAGCAAGATGGAAACTGGTTATGTGGCAGATAAGCTGTTGTGAGTGCAATGCAGCATCTTCTTTGTTGTGTACATGGTATTGTTCTATGTACTTTTTCTTTTATCTGTAGATTTGCTATTTTTACATTGCGTTCTGAAGATTTTGAGGTATTATTTTTTTGGTCTTATAGATTTATAGTTCAGGATAATTCATTGCTTTTTTTTAATTTTTTGTGATTTGTCCCATTATTAGCTAAGGTTATTTTTCTTGGTGACCTACTTTATAGATTTAAAATAAAAAAAAAAAAAAAAATTAATCCGAAATAAAAATGTAATCTGCTGTCTGTATTCAAGTGGACTTAATTACTTAATTTTGCCTGTTTGCATAATTCAAGTTTTTATGCCGGTTTGAGGCTCCGACCTGCAACGAAGTGCTATCTATGCTATGTTAATTGAAGCATGAACATACAAGAGGCTAGTACTCTTACTATATTCTCTGTACAACTCTCCTGTTAAATCAGTATGTCCATACAGAAGGTTTGCAAGGCTAAGTGAAGAGATCCTTGTATTGTGTGTAGGACTTGTGACATTTACTCTTCCTCTTTTGTAAAACTTAGTCACTGCTAGTTAAAAAAAGTTAAACATTTAGATTGGTTGTGCTACCCTTTCCTTTTGATAATTTTTTAAAATTAAATATACAAACTTTGCCATTCTATGTATGTAAATTGGTTAACTCTGTAGTTCCATACACAAAGCGCGCATGCACGGCACTGCTTGAGGGAAAAAACAAGCGTGCATTTACTTACCTCTGTTTTTTTTCAGCATTTACTATGTTGAAGAAATGAGGAAGTGACGACAATTCCTCTATAAACAAAGTCATTTAGAACGATTGTAGGAATTTTTCACTGGCATTTTTTATCTGAAAATTCCCTTATTAGATATAGAAAAATAAATAAATAAAAACCCTATACATCTGATGTAATATTTATTCATTTTTCTCCTATAGGCGTTAATACATGTAATCACTGGTACAATGGGCAAAGATAGCAAGTAACAGGATGTGAAATGGGGGTAGATTTTGGATGTGCACGGGTTGATCGATAGTTTTGTGGATGTGTAGTGGGAAGATGTGGAATTGTGAATGTGCAGTGGGGTGGGGGTGCGGGGGGGGGGGGGGGGTAATAGATATTTGGATGTGTGGTGGGGTATAGATTTGTGGAGTTAGAGGTGAGGAATTTCTTTTTTTATTATTATTATTTTTTTGTGTGGATATAGGGTTTTAAATGAGTGGTGGGGGGGGGGGGGGGGATTTCCAGCCCTGCATGTCTATATAGAATTTTATATGAATTTTGTTTTTTAATAGATGGTCTAATCTGTTTCTCAAAATCAAAGAGAGCCTGGAAAGTTGTTACCCTGTGATGTACTGTTTGTTTTACTAAAGACCTGAAAATCGCTAATATGGTAAGGAACTGTGAGAGGCAGATAGAATACAAGGTCTCACTTTTAATCTTCTACCCCTCCCAAAAAAGTAAGCAAACAAAGCGTTCTCATATTGTGTAGCAAGTAAGTAATAGAAACTAGCACACAGCTAAATGGATTTGGTTTTAGACACTATAGGATTTGCACATAAGACGGATTTTAATTTTCTCAAGGCGTGACGTTTTGTCGCCCTGAGCTGGCTGCTCTTTTCATGTAATTTCATGGATTCTTTTTTTTTTTTTTTAATGGTCTCAGTACTTGCACAAAGCTTAGAGATATATCCACAGGAGGGATTCCTATATCTGTTTTATGTAAGGCCTGCGGTTCCCAGCTTTATAGCGCAGTGTCTGGAGAGGGGATTGAAGGGATAGGGGACGACAGCCCAGATTGCCAGCAGGGTGTCCGTAAAACAGATTGCCAGCTAGCTGAACATGTCCTGTATTTTTTATTTATACTTGTATATCTTTTATAATGGATACTTTTTTTTTTTCGTATTTCCAAGTGTGTCCTGGATAACATGTATATACAACTGACTGCATTCTGTGTTTTGGGTTTGTTTGTTTTTTGTTTTATTTTATAAAAATTTTTTTTTTTTCAAAGGATACATTTGAGATTTCTCTCGTTTTCAAGTATGCTCCTTAAAGGGATACTACAGTGGCAAGAATACAAGCTGTGTTCATGGCACTGCCGACCCTCCTGCCTTCACTCCACACCTCCCCTTCCCCCCGTAAGTAAAGGGTTAAAAACCCTTTACTTACCTTTTCCCAGCGCTGTTGTCCCTCTGCTGGGTAGACGCTCTGCCCCTTTCAACGTCTTGCGATAAACAGGTGCTAATGTGCATGTGTGGCAATTGAGACACACACACATTAGACTTACACATAGGAATGCATTGATTAATGCTTTCCTATGGGGAACAATGACGCTGGATGTCCTCATGCATCAGATACTGGACCAACGGTCTGTTTTAATCTAGGAAGCCCTCTAGTGGCTGTCTGGGAAACAGTCACTGGAGGCAGACTTAGAGCTGCAATGTAAACATTGCAGTTTCTCTGGAGCTGTAATGTTTCACATTGCAGCACTAAGTGCAAAAAAAATGAACTGAAGTGGCCTGGGTGCCTATAGTGTCCCTTTAAGGGCACACAAATACAATGCTATGCATTTAAATGAGATTTGTGTATATATAATACAGTAATAAAGAGAATATGTGCAGCTGCTTTTTGGTTGCATGTATTCTGATATATTCAGGGGAAAATTTCAAATGTATGGCTGCTTATTCCACGTGTGTACCTGCAGGGGAGATGAATGTTTTAAACCACTCTTTAGCGTTGATGGATGGTAATAAGTAAGGTGCTGGAAACCGAACAGAAGACATATAGGAGTGGAGGCAGCTGAAGTGAGCAAACTGCTCAAACATTTTGAATTTTTTCCAGAAAAGTTGTTAGAAAACAGATAAGAAAGGTGAAGGATACGTTTGGATTCTAGAGTTGGCCAGCTTAGCGGTTTCAACATATAATGGGTATTGCAGTAACATTGCAGAACAACGCACAAAAACATTCCGATTGTTCAGTTTAGTGGGATGAGTTTACGGAGCTGATCCATACGTTGCGTCTCCATATTCTGACTGCTATTAATATTTGCTGTATAATCGTTTTTTTTATGGAAAGGTCTAAACAGGCATTGTTTCTGCACAGATTAGCTAGTTTGGGGTAATGTTTGGAGGGCAGGTCTTCAATAAGAAAGCCATATGAGAGATTGAGTGCTAGCCACGTTCCAAGATACTTACAGTAGGCGACTGTGTCTAGGTTACATTTGGACTTTACAGAAAGCACAAAAAGTGTGCAGCGCATAGCGTGATGAAAATCACCAATTAGTTCACTCTAAACCACTTTGTGATATTTTGCATCACATTCAGTAAACATATGTAAATGTGTTATTGCACTTTTAGATTTTTACATTTGGACCTTGTCAAAATGTTTGAATACCGTTGCAACATACTCTTATTTATAGCAATGCATCTTTCAGACACTGAGAAATGATATAGCACAGCCTCAGGTCATTATAATGTTGTCATCCACATGTGCACTGTTAATGCATCTCAAGGTTATCCTAAGTGATGTTCATTTCTGCACTTAGCTCACCAACATGTTATTTAACTTGGTTACATGTATTTATTTTCTGCTTCATTTGAGGTGTGTGTGTTCCCCAGTTCCTTGTTTAAAGGACCACTATAGTGCCAGGAAAACATACTCGTTTTCCTGGCACTATAGTGCCCTGAGGGTGCCCCCACCCTCGGGGACCCCCTCCCGCTGGGCTTTGGGGAGAGGAAAGGGGTTAAAACTTACCTTTCTCCAGCGCTGGGCGGGGAGCTCTCCTCCTCCGATCCTCCTCCTCTCCTCCCATTCGGCTGAATGATCACGTGCGGCAAGAGCAGCGCGCGCATTCAGCCGGTCACATAGGAAAGCATTCATAATGCTTTCCTATGGACGCTTGCGTGCTCTCACTGTGGAGAATCACGCAAGCGCCTCTAGCGGCTGTCAGTGAGACAGCCACTAGAGGATTTGAGGGCTGGATTAACCCATTTATAAACATAGCAGTTTCTCTGAAACTGCTATGTTTATAAAAAATGGGTTAACCCTAGCTGGACCTGGCACCCAGACCACTTCATTAAGCTGAAGTGGTCTGGGTGCCTATAGTGGTCCTTTAATGACACATTCATATTAATAAACAAACACATTTCTCTTATAATTAAAACCATAGCAAGTGATAAAATGGCGCTGTGAAATTTTTTCAATAGCAGCAATTTAATTTATGTGATGACCTAATGCACTAAATCTATTATACTGGTTAACCCTATAAGGTGCGCTGTGTCCTTAAATCAATTATAAATATAGGTGACTTTGTTAAATCTATAAATAACTACTCAAACACACGTGTCCAATGAAATTCTTTGTGCGAACGGGATCACCACAACTCCTTGCGTAAGCCATGTCATCCACAACATTGCACATACAAGAAAAAGGAATCATATGTAGTGTAAAACCAAGATATACACATTTGGGGATGAGGACATTTTTCCGTGTACTCACAAGTACAGAGCAGGTAGACACTGCTCAAACTGTAAAGGCTCTAAATGTATTATTCCAGGTTTGTGGTACCCCATACAACAAAAACAGAAGCGATGGATGACTTAAAGCAGACTTTATTAATTGATCACAAAGCACAAGCAGGAAATTAAAATGTTCTATTGCATCCCTGATACCAGTCCTCGGTTCCGGTCAGAATGAATCTTCGCTGTCGATATTTGGCTTCCAGACACTTGCGGACTGCTTGCCGGGTTAACTCTGGGTGGAGGTAGGGGCAGCCTGATGGATAAACAATGAGAAAGTTACCGACACTCTGGCCCAAATCCAGTTGTACATTTAAAACTTTCTCTTTGTTTTTACCATGTATTTTGAGCTGTTAGATACTTTCCGACTCCACTACATCTAATTGTCCCCTTAAGCCCCCCGTATTACCTCTTTTTAAATCTTTATTTTCTGCCCGGACCTAGGTCCTGGGCGCCACCATCTTTGTGTGGGTAGATTAAGTCCCTGTGGGACACGTCATTTGCCCACACTACGTAGCGCTGCAAATTTCCCGTGCATGCCCAGTTAAACACGTGGGCATGCGAACGGGAATTTCATCTATTCATTTGTCAGAAAGACTAATAAATGAATAGAAATTTCAAATGAATGAACGAAGACCTCTTCGTTTGTTTGGTTTATTACAAGGAGGGAGCTACCGGCGCGCAGCTCCCTCTTAGTAATGTGTAAAAGTAGAAGCGTCAGGGAGCAGTGCTCTCCGTCACTTCCTAAGCCCCCCATGTCCTCCCTCAATATGACCCCCATAATAGCATAAGGGAGATTAAAATCTCCTGAACGTCCCTACTCGCTATGCACTGTTCACTGTTCACTGTTGTAAAAAAGAAAAAAATCCCCCCCGAATGGTGACACATAGTGTGTCACCCCCGAACCCTCACCTGGGCCCCGTGAGTGGGGGCTATAAAAGTAATCAGGGGACATAGGGTCCCCCTTGGCGGAAGGGTGCCCTAAATTACACTAAAATAAGGGGGGGGGCTATTGTCCTACACCTTGCCCCCACCCATGGGCGACGGGTGGAGGCTAAGTGTAAATACCCCCCCCAGGTGACTACGGGTCCCCAATCCCCTAGTCACCCTCCCCCACCCCCAAAAAATGAATAAAGACCTACCTACCGGTAGGGACGGCCGCTGCCCCACTATCCTGCACCACAGAACCCAACCTGAGGCACATACCTAGGTGGCTCCGGACTCATCCGTCCGTCCGTTCCCCCCCCCCCTATGGACCGGTGGGGGTGATCCCGGTCTTCACCCTGTGCCCCTGCACAGGTCATCGCGAACTGAACCGGGAGTTCCTGGCGAGGCTACCAAGATGGCGGGCGTCAGGTGCGCGGGAAGCAGGAGGAAGACCTGCTACCTCCCCAAGCTCACAACTGACAAAAGGGCTCCTACACTCCGACCCTGCAACATGAAGGGGCGGAAAAAAACCTCACCTACACCCGCAGCCACTTATGGCAGAGTCGAGCGGCACAAGCGACCCAAACAAGCGGACAACAGCGACCGCACCGGGGAGAGGGAATACCAGGCCACGACCATTCCCGCCCGGAATAGCAGTGCCAGCTGCCAAACGAGTTACCCGTGCAAGAGGATCAACCACACACTTACCTGCCACCCAGCCTGTATCACCACGACCCAGACAGCGGAAAACGCAGCCTAACGACACCAAGCTCCCAGCCACACATGACCGCAACCTCCATATGACCAAAAACGTCAAGCTCAGCAACACATGGCAGCTACTCAAGGGAACTCGGAGAGGACCCCAAAAAACTGCATGGATGGACTTTGCCAGGATAACTGCTCCGACGAACACTCGCACCCTGCTAAACAGAACTAGCAGAGCAGGTATCGGCTAATCGTGAGATTCCTTCTATCTGTGCAACCAAGATGCCGGCCCTTTCTCATGGAGGAAGCTCGGGTATCCCCCGATATACCAGGGTGACAGAATTGCCACAGCGACTTACCTAGATCTCACTTGCATGTTATTACGTTTTTTGTATTATATAATAACCGTATGTACACATAATTTACATGGTACACACAAGCGTGCACTCGCACAGGTGTTACTACATCACAAGCAACGCACAAACTAGCCCAACGCAACCACATTGCAACATGACTTACTACACTTAATATTACTAACAAAGTGAGAATCTGAACTGCCGCAATGATGACTTGGGTATAAACGTCTTCACTTATGTAAAATGCAGGGCTACATACATACTTAACCAGATCATTAAGCAAGAACGATTAGGCTTAGAGCACTCTGATTGCTTGATTCCAAGCCAACCAATCAGAGTGCTCTGACAGGTAAATGAAGAGACTGACAGGTAAGTCACTACATTTACCTGTCACTGACTTAAAATCCAACCAATTAGAGTGCTCTGTGTCATTTTACACAGTGTGGGAAAGTTCTTTGGAATTTATACTGGGTTTTTTTTGGTTTCGTTTTTTTTCACTGTTTACTAGACATGCCCCTACTCACAGCAAAGCGAGTAGGGGCAGAATTTACGAATACTCAGTCATCTTTACTTGGTATTAGTACATTTGTTTGAAAGACCAATTTAGGTATTTAAGCCTTTTGGTAGATAACGCCCTAATTCCCACGGTATTAGGGAGCTATCTACTAAGCGGCTGCAAGATGCAGCTGCAATCGTATCAGAATTTTGTTAATTCGAATGAAATTCCTATCTGAACAAAGTCACGAATTGCATCCTAACATGAGTGGAGAAACTGTTCTCATTCTTTTAGGACGAAAGTCAGTGGTTTCGCCGGTGTTCTGTCTAAATGACGGGAAGCATCGCGAGATCACGGAGGAAAGGTGAGAATTATGAGAAAATTACTTTGAACACTGGAAACAGAGCACACTTTGTTCCTCTGCTGGTCAAGCGTAGGAAACATCCATAAGGCAAAGTAGTATCTACTTTGTCTTATGTTTTAAAGAAAACTAGAGCAGATAGGAAGAAATGAAGAACAGATCCTGACAGAGGGAGAGAAGAGGAATCGATTGAGGAAAGGTAAGTTCGGCATGACAATGCCGCTTTAAGTTAGCATTAGAAATCCCTACCCGTGTAATTAGCAAGAGTGAATGTGTGCTAAAAAAAAAATATTATTTTTTAATCTGATGTGGAACAAAAATTTATAAAAACTTAATATATTGTTTTTTTTTTTTTGACAATCTTTATTTTCAAGATTCAAACGTATACATTACATGTGAACAGGGTTAGCTGAAGGGTACATCTATCATTATAGACACATAAGTAAAACTCCGGTGTGTGGCATAGAGGTCTACATCATAGCAGAGTTACAGCAAAAATGAGCCCCAAACGGAGCCTTTTAGATAAACATAGGAAGCCACTGATAGGCAGGCTGGTTAGTGCATCTGCAGGGAGCCACAGAGGTCTGCTTGTGGTCCGGAGTATGTAATATAAGACAGATGTGGGTGACTTCAAGTCATTGGTGCGTACATAGGTAAATCAAGGGTGGGGTGTAGAATACAAAAAGAGTTTAGGGCAAGAATCTGCCAACGTTAGGGAGTTTCCGTTAGGTCTAGTAGCTGACAACAATAAAATCAGGTAAGAATTACATGTGGGGCCACTCGGCTCAGTCGTAATGTGAGTCGTGAACTCCTTTTACGTGAGTGCAAACTGTGACAGTCAGCAAACGGGGCGTGGGGTACCAAATGATGGGATAAAGGTATGCGCCTATGTCCCGATACCAAGTCGGGAGGCGGCTACGGAGCAGTCTGGCGGTTATGGGTAGGGGTCGTCAGTCCCAGCGGTCAAGGAATCTGGGTAAGTCAGAGTCCGTCCGGTCGGTGAACTAACGTGAGGGAGGCCGTACAGACCAGGATGTGAGGAGTCAACAGTTCTGTGTCCGAGGTCTGGGTATGAGTGACAGTTGTCCAGGGCAGAGCAAGGTGTGGGCGGCATATGGTCGGTATTTCAATGCAGGTGAGCGGGGGGGGGAGGGGAGGAGAGGGGGGGTGGGGACGAGGGGGGGGGGGGAGGAGGATCCACGGTTCCCGGTCCCGTCCATCATGAGGTACCACAGCCATGGCATCCAGGCGCGGTCGCACTTCTCCAATCTGCCCTGTAGGGCAGCCGTGAGTGATTCCATGTGGTGTATCTCCCCTACTTTGTCTAGCCACCGCTGGAAGGTGGGTGCACCCTTTTGTCTCCACTGGGTGGGAATCAATACTAAGGCTGCAGTCAGGAGGTGTCTGACCAGGGATTTCTTGTAAGCCGAGATAGACATGTCCGTGTGGTGTAATAGCATGGTGAGAGGGTGAAAGGGGAGGGTGATGTCTGTTATGAGACGGATGGCTTCTCTGATTTGCGTCCAGAAAGGCACAATATCGGGGCAAGCCCACCAAATGTGGAGGAAGGAACCGTCCTCGCTACCGCATCTCCAGCATTCCTTAGGGGATCCCGGGTCTATACGGTGTACAACGTCAGGGGTTCTATACCAGCGCGTGAGGATCTTAAAGCCTGTTTCCTGAACCTTAGAGCTGATGGAGGTTTTGTGTGTTAGCGCAAAAATCTTGTCCCAGTCCCGGTCCGTGAGTGTGGTCCCTGTTTCCTCTTCCCATTTAGCTATATATCTAGGGTGTGTCTGGTGTTCGCTATCAAGCAATGTCGCGTATAGCAATGATATTCCCTTGTCCGGGTGGGTTCGGGCGGTGCACATTGACTCAAACTGTGTGGGGGGTCTGTGTAGGCACATTTTGTTCGAAAAGGCGTTATAGTAGGCCCTTATCTGAGCATAGTGGAAGTGATCTAGTCCTGTGGGGGACTTGTCTCCCAGGATGGCCGTAAGGGGTAGAAGTCGGTGTCCCTGTAGGAGCTGTCGGAGGCTAAGCCAGTCGGAGTCGGTGAAGGAGCGCAGGTCTGCTGGCGTGAGACCTCCACCCACCCCCGGGTTGTGGGTAATGGGTGTAAGGGGGCTGTCGGTGGTGGTGAGCTGGCGTGTATACCGTAGTGAGCACCAGACTCGCAATGTGGCGTCGATCAGAGGGTTGCCCGTTTGTAGCGATGTTAAAGTGAGAGAGCTGAGCCACAGGCGGGATGGGAGAGCGCCCCCCGCCTGTGCCTGTTCAATGGGGACCCACTGCTTGGCCGTGGGGTGGGCGTGCCAGTCTATCACCCTGAGCAGATGTGTCGCGTGGTAGTACCCTTGAGGGGAAGGGAGGCCTGCGCCTCCTTTGCGTTTGGGGCGTTCTAATAGTGCTCTGCTAATCCTGCTTGCCTTCCCATTCCATACAAACTGCCGTATGGCTGTGTTTAGCGATTGAAAGTATGTCTTGGGGATAGTGATGGGGATAGCCTGGAACAGGTACAGGAGACGCGGGAGTATATTCATTTTTACCACGTTGATTCGTCCGAACCAGGAGACATAAAGATTCCTCCATCGTTGCAGGTCTGACTGTATCACTGCGAGTATGGCGAGGAAGTTCAGTCGAAACAGGGATGATAGGTCGCTGGGCAGCCATACGCCTAGATATTTAAGTTTGGAGTCACACCACGAGAAACGGAACTGGGATTTTAAGTGAGCGACCCTCTCAGCTGCGAGGGATATCGGTAGGGCTTCCGATTTGCTCATGTTGAGTTTCAGATTGGATATGTCGCCAAAGGTCCTGAAGGCACGGAGGAGGTTGGGGAAAGAGATCGTGGGGTTGTCTAAAAAGAATAACATATCATCTGCGTAGGCCGCTACTTTATGTTCCGTATGGTGGAGTCGGTATCCGCTGATGCCCCCATCCCGTCTGACCGCCTCTAGAAAAGGTTCCAGAGTGAGGGCAAACAGGAGGGGGGACAGGGGACACCCTTGTCTAGTTCCGTTCCGGATGGAAAAGGGGGCCGAGAGAGCGCCGTTCACCCGAATGCGGGCCGTAGGGTCTGTATATAGGGAGAGGATCCATGAGCGGATATTGGGGCCAAATTGCATATGGCGAAGGGTGGCTTCGAGGTATAGCCAATCTACCCGGTCGAAGGCCTTCTCTGCGTCTGTGGAGACCAGGATTAGGTTCTTCTTCATCGACCGGGCAGAATGGATCATGTGTAGGGCCCGGATAGTGTTATCACGCGCCTCACGTCCCGGGATGAATCCCACCTGATCCGGGTGGATAAGGGTAGGGAGAGCTCGGGAAAGTCTCATGGCTATGGCCTTGGCGAAGAGCTTGAGGTCTGCGTTAAGGAGGGAGATCGGTCTGTAGCTCCCGCATTCAGCGGGATCTTTGCCCTCCTTTGGAATGACCGTCACAGTGGCGCGTAAAGTATCCGTTGGGAACCGACCCTCTTCTAGCAGAGAGTTGAAGCCTAGTACCAGGCGTGGGAGCAGCACGTCCCCGAACCTGCGGAGGTACGAGACGGGTAAACCGTCCGGGCCTGGGGCCCTGTGGGTTTTAGATCGTTTAAGCGCAGCGGCCAACTCTTCCACTGTGAGTGGTTGTTCTAGTTCCTCAGCCAGGCCTTCTGGTAGCGTGCGGCCTATGTGTTCCGTAAGGAAGTTCTCTATGTTGCGCAAGTGTTGGGGCGCATCAGTACGTCGGGTGGTGTTATCGATGTTGTAGAGCTCTTCATAGAAGAGCCTAAAAGTCTGTAGTATATCAGTCGGTGTCCTTTTCATTGTCCCGTCCCGTCCCTTGACCTGGTGTATGTGGTGTTGTCTCTGTCTCTGTTTCAGGGTGCGTGCAAGTGTCCTACCGCATTTGTCCGAAAACTCGTAGAAATGTCTGTTGGATTTGCGAATGGTGAGTAATAGGTTCTGGGATAGGAGGTCTTTAAGCCGTCTTCGCGCGTCTGTGAGGTGTCGGTAGATATCGTCTGTGTGGTCAGTCTTGTGTCGTGTCTCAAGGGAAGCTATTTCGCGTGTCAGGTCTTGTATCTTAGCGGTATGTTCCCTCTTCCGCTGGGTGCATAGACTAATCAGGTGTCCCCGTATGACGCATTTATGTGCCTCCCATACAGTGAGGGGGGCGACGTCCGGTGTGTCGTTTTCGTCAAAATATTGGGTCAGTATTTGGGCTACGCGTGTGGTAGTTTCATTGTCCGTCAGTACGTTCTCGTTGAGTCTCCAGTGGCGTTCACTGGGTTTAAAAAGCGGTGATTTGAGGGTAACTTGGAGCGGTGCGTGGTCTGAGTCATGTTGTATGCCAATGGAGGAGTCCATTAGGAGGGGGAGGTATTCCTGCGCGAGGAAGATATAATCTATTCTACTATATCTGGCGTGGGCAGCCGAGTAGCAAGTGTAATCCCTGTCCTCTGGGTGCACCACCCTCCAGCAGTCAATCAGGCCTGATTTAGCCAGGGATTGTTTAGCCTGACGTATACAGTGTAGGGGAATGGCGCTGGTACCCATGGACGAGTCCATCCGTGGGTCCAGTGGAATGTTGAGGTCTCCGGCCAGAATCAGCGTGCCCTCTCGGAATTTGTCTAACAGTGTGAGGGTTTTAGTCAAGAACCGGTGCTGTCCCTTGTTAGGGCAGTATACCGTAGCGAAGGTGTACTTATGGTCGGCAATTTCGCCTTTAACAAATATATATCTACCCAGGGGGTCTGCCTGTGAGGCGGTGCATGTAAAAGGGGTGTTATGGGAGAAAATGATGGCGACCCCTGCTCGTTTGGCGTCGGGATGATTGGCATAATAGCCTAGGGGGTATCATTTATCCCTGATCAGGGGGCCGTCCCCCCCTTTCAGGTGTGTTTCCTGGATGAATGCCACTGAGGTCCTCTGAGCCCAGAGGGAGCGTAGTAAATGTCTCCGCTTTTCGGAGGTGTTAAGGCCTCTGACATTATGCGTCCTAAGGATTAAAGGTGCGGGCTGATAGCCCGATGCCATGGCTGAGCACTGGTTCGAGCTGCGGGGGGGGTCGGACCGTGGGGTTCCGACGGGGGGGGTGGTATGAGAAGGGTAGGGGAAGGAGAGGTAAGGGGGGGGATGAGGAGGGGAGGCTAGGAGGAGGGGGGCACCTAGTAGGGGGTCAGGGGTTATAGGCAACCGTGGCCCTAGGTCCAGAGAAGAGGACCTTATATACAGGTGGGTCAGTTGCTGGGAGGTCTGGAAGTCGAGTGTGTGAGAACCGTCTGGTGGTACCGAGTGTCACGTTCCCCCGGACCACGTTAGGGTGGTTAGGATGTCGTTCACGGGTCATTCCGGTCAGTGCAAGAGGGGGGGCAACATTTGTGGGGTTGGCGGTCTGTTTGAGGGCAGGAAGGCGTCCGTGAGGGCCCGTTCGGTGCAGGTCGGCAGTCAGGGCTACTGGGCAGCAGGAGTCGTAGGGAGGCCCGGTCGCGTCAAGTGTGTTTCCCCGTGGGGGGGGGGCCCCCACCTGGATGACCCGGGTACTGCGGGGAGGGTGAGGCGGCCGAGGTGGCCTTCACGTCTGGGCCCCATGGTAACAGTGGTCAGCTGAGCCGGGCCGGGGGGGGGGGAGAGAGAGGGGTGCATGGGGCGGTGGGCGGGGCAGAGAGAAGGCACACATTCTAACGGGGGGTACAGTAGTTTGCAGGGGGCATACTATTCAAACCACAGTTCGCTATTATTTACAACAGTTGAATATACAGCAAATAAGGCAAGATCAAGCTCCCCGTGTACATGTGGTATCCCTATCCTAGCCACTGGGCAGAGGAGGGGTCTGCCCTGTCTCTTGGGCATTAAGGGCATCGGCAGTCCGGTAGCGGGTGTAGAGGCTGGTCCGGGACTGCGTGGCGCTCGGTAGAGCGTGGGCGGTGCGTGCGTTAGCTGACATGTCACGCCATGTGCCACATGAGATATGCAGGCGCGGGCAAAGCTTCCCCCAGGTCCCCCACCCCCCTCCAACCCCCAACCCAGGAACGGAGCTGCCGCCCCGGTTCCAATCTGGGGAGCGTGTCGGGGTCGGGCCGGGCCAGCAACTGTTTAGAGGCACGTTTAGCGACTGCATGGGCAATAGGTTTCGGGTAGAGCAAAACTACTGGTAGCATACACAATGAGTAATAGAACTGTAGATATGCAATAAAACATACAATAAAACATACAAAACCAATCCAAATCCCCCCCTCCCACCAGCGCCCAGCCCCAACCTAGCACTGGGTCCCCCCTGTCTAACAGTTGAAAAGGGAATTGGTTCCCGTGGGCTCTAATCATTATCGGGGAGGCTTGCAATCCGACATGGGCAGCCGGGCGGGTGGTCGGTTGGGCCCTGGGTAGCGTTCAGAGTCCCGGCATTGGTGGTAGCAGGTGTCAAGGGGAATGGCGTATTCCGGCTGCCCGGTCGTGAGGAAGTTCGTTTGCGGCCGATCTGGAGCAGTACTATAAGGGTCCGCACCCGTACCCCACCCAAAAGCTATAGGAAACGTGGCCAAATCGGGTCCCCCCCAGTTACATTAAGTGTCCCCAGGTGTCCGACCCCGGGCCCCCGTGGTCTGCGTGGGCTAGAAAACAATAGTGTACCCCGTGTGTAATGTAGAATGAGTACTTAGCTGTCATCGATGTCGTTAGGCAGGTACGTCCGCTTACAGGAGCAATCACAGGGGGGTCAGGGGACACCGGGGCCGGGTTGATACGTGATCGGTTATTCTTCGGGCCCGTTAGGGCCTCCCCATCGGAGAGGCTGTGTGTCTCTACGTGCCTGGTTACGGAGCTGTGCAGGTACCTCTGGGTGTTCCGAGCGTGGTGGAGGTTGGTCTAGTATCCAGTTGCGGATGGTGACCGGCGGTAGGTCCATCGATCTCAGGAAGCTGGGTATGTCGTTAGGCCATCTCAGGGAGCACCATGTATTCCCCCGTTTGGCTTGGAGGCTGAAGGGAAATCCCCACTTGTAGGGTATGCGTTTCTCCTGAAGAATGTGCGTGAGTGGCCGCAGCGCCCTCCTTGCATCCAGGGTAAGGGCCGACCGGTCCTGGTAAAGCGAGACTGCAGCATCTTGAAAGACGATAGTCTGAGCACGTGCGGCCCTCATGATGGCGTCTTTGAGTTGGAAGGACAGGAGGCAGCAAATGACGTCGCGTGGAAGGCCATCTCTTCTGGGGGGGGCGAAGGGCCCTGTGGGCTCGTTCAATCTGGTAGTTATCTGGGGCGTCAGCACCCAAGATATGGGTAAAAAGCTGCTTGAGAGCTGTGTCCAGGTTTTCATGCTCAGCCTCCGGTAGGCCTCTGACTCTAATGTTGTTTCGTCGCCCCCTATTATCCAAATCTTCCACTTGTCTACGGAGCTCGAGCAGAACCGAGCCTTGTCTAGCAGTGGCATGATCGGCAGTTTGGGAGTGCTGGATGGCCCTGATATTCTCCCCTTCCAGTTCCGTAACTCTTTCCTCCAGGGCAGTGAGATCTCTGCGCACCTCCTGGATTTCCTCTCTGATCGCCGCTCTCAGCTCCGTTACCAGCGCAGTTTTATCGCTTTTGGAGAGCATGTTGGCAGATATAGAGGCCAGTTCTGCGGTAATGTGCGATAACTGGTCACTCCCCACCGGGCCTGGTTCCAGACCTGCGTTGTTGTCCAGGTCCGGAGACACGGCCGCCATTTTGTCCGCGTGTTTCGCGGCTCGGGGGCCGTCCGGGTAGGCAAGGAAATCATCCAGCGGTCCGGTGTTTTTCCTCGGTGGGCTAGTGCTTGAGGGTCCTGGGGTGCCCTGGCGTTTCGTTCTCCCCATATTGGGCGTGAAACGTAGCATTTATAAGGGGCTATGTGGTCCGGGTTCGCGGAGCTCCGGCGATGTGCGACTCACTCCATGCACGGCTAGCCACGCCCCCCAAAAACTTAATATATTGTTATCCTATATTATTAACCATGAAAGGTTCCCCATCCAATATAACTGAACATAAAAACAGAGCTTTCTTAGGTGTACATAAAATAAAAATCAACATTACATAATGCTTTGAATTGTATACTTAGTATTCTGTTTACTCCTATACACCAAAACCTTGGATACACTGTAAATACATTGTAAATTTTAAGGCAAAACTGTAAACCTAGCAGGGCTGAAACAATAAGTTCCCACTTCTTACAAAAGATCATAAGGCAATAGGTTATCCATGTAATATATATGTGGAAAGAAAGGTATGTAGTTATCCTAAACACACTGATATAACTGACATCAAAGAACGATCAGCGATGGTAAATCACACATATAACATTCCCTGACTTATAAAGAAATGTGTATATATAATGTAAAAAAAAATACTGTGACCAAAAAAAAAAAAATTATAACTCAATGTGTGCCTATGCTAGTGTGGAGAAGCAAAAAAAGTGTGCGTAAAAGAAATGTATTTTCTGTTTTAAGTGTGAAAGAAAAGCTAGCAAAAAAAAAAAAGCAACCATATAATATATTCTTGAAAAAAGTCTGGTACGATTAATGGGTGTTTCACTGAACTAATCAACAATTTCACGTACAAAGTCCTTTCGAGTGCGCTGTTCTTGGACTATTTATATAAAAAATAATAATGAAAACATAAAGCCAATGAAAATAATGACAAAAGATGAATAAAGAAAAAAAGAGAAGTTAAAAAATGTATTAAACTATTACAAAATACCTAAAATAAGGGAATGCAGTATTAACATTCTGATGAGAATGGTGTCAAAGGAGCTCTTGGGGATACGGTATCTAGTGTTTTAATCCAATGTACCTTTCTTTGAGACTACATTTGGGCACGATTTCCACCTCTCCTCAATGATGGGATATGATCCAAGCAATAAACTTTAATGTAGTCTATGTGGAAATGGCCACCGGCTCTTTTGTCACGGAACGCAGTTGTGGTGGCTGGTCGATACCGTCCTATTCAATTTCTGACAGTGAGTTTCGTCTTCCCAATATATGAAAGTCCATTTGAACAGGTTATCATGTAGATAACAAACTCTGTTAAGCATGTGATGTCTTATCTTTATCTTTTGCCTGTGTGGGTGATGGGCAAATTAATAACCTGATATGTGACTACATTTCACACATCCAAGACACTTACAACAACCAGGCTTTGTATTCATTTCAAGTGTTTCATAGCTTCTATGTGCGTCCGTGTGGACCAATAAATCCTTGATGTACCTACCTTGGTTCCTCCAATTGATAGGACATTTGAAAATCTCTGGCATTGCGGCATATGCCGACAATTTATTCCAATGTTTATAAATGGTCTTATGGGAGAGTAGGTCATGTTGAATAGTATATCAAAATAATTTATTATTCATTCTAAATTTGGCTGTTGTTGATTTTGACTTTGGAAGAAGAGAATTGCTCTACAGTTAGTCTTATCCAAAATCCATGAACATCCTCTAGTGAGGAATCTGTTGGCCATTGTCTATTTGTTTCTCAACTGTGAATTTGTCAGAATTTTTTTCTCCACACTCTCAAAAATGGAGAAATGGATAATGCCTCCCTAAAATGACGTGGATGACAACTTTGAGCTTGTAAGAGAGAATTACAGACGGTGGGTTTCCGAAATAACATCTATCCAGGGATTGTATGCTCTGGGAATTCTTTGTCAAAGTTACACGCACTGAATGTGATGCATCATTAATGCTGTCTACAAAAGATTATAAGGTTGATGCAGTATCTAGCTAAATAAGAAAGATGTCATCCAAAAACCCGTAATATAGTAAAATATTGTCACAATGATTAGTTCAAATGTATTCTGTTTCAAATTGGTGCATGAATGCATTGGCATATGTTGGTGCCATCGCCACTCCCGTCGTGGTTCCTGTCAGGGTACCTGAGGCCTCTATCTCTAAGGGAGGTAGAGACTTGGTGGTGTATCCGTCCAGGCGAGCTGTTTCCTCCGTTCCTCGCGGTTCATCCAGTCACTTAAACACCGGCCGCGAGGAATCCACGTCCTTTTCTAGCAGGACGCTCAATACGTGACGTCATGACGCTAGCACGAGTTATCTATCACTCAAGTGCCCGATATCCAATCGGTACTTGTCAGAGGCGTGATTTCCATCCAGAGCCAGGGTATTTAAGCTTACTCCTTACTTCAGCTCATTGCCCTGTCGTGGTTCTAGCTTGTCTAGTCACTCAGTGCTCTGGTATTCTAGTTTGCTCTTTTGGTTTTGACTCGGCTCGTTGTACTACCCTGTTTCTCTGTTATCCCTTGACCCGGCTTGTCTCTCGCTTATCTGTCTTCTCGTTCCCTCGACCTCGGCTTGTCTCTGACTATTCTTTACTCTCGGTACGTTAGTCCGGCCATTCTAAGGCCCGGTATACGTACCTTTCCACTCTTTGTACTCTGCGTGTTGGATCCCTGTCCCGATCCTGACAGTTCCTGAGACCTGAACATAAATATTCTTTCAAAACGAAAAGTTATGTTTCAGTACGAGTTCCAGTACTGCCAAAAGAAACTCAATGGGTTGACCATTGTACTGCATTGACTGTTGCAGGATGGTGGACGTTGATTTTAAATCCATCTTGTGTAAAATGATGGTGTACAAATTTTGTACACCTAACAGCCAAAATTGCATTGTTAAGAACTTCCAAATCTATGATCCGATGCAAAACTCTTGTGTACCACGTATACAAGCTAGTAACTGGGACATTGAAGGTTTCCAAAAAATTCGGGATTATTATTGACCAAATATTTAGCTGTGTTTTGCTCTAAAAATCCATGCCGGGAGCCAGAATATGACGTCACTCCAGCCCTGGCATCATTACAGAGAGTGAGCAGGGAGAAGAGAGGAGCTGCAGCCCCACTGGACCCCAGGGAAAGACACACTCAGCTTTCCTAAAGGTAGGGAGGCTTAGTGGGTTTCAATGTCAGGGTACCTGAGGCCTCTACCTCTAAGGGAGGTAGAGACTTGGTGGTTTATCCGTCCAGGCGAGCTGTTTCCTCCGTTCCTCGCGGTTCATCCAGTCACTTAAACACCGGCCGCGAGGAATCCACGTCCTTTTCTAGCAGGACGCTCAATACGTGACGTCATGACGCTATCACGAGCAATCTGTCACTCAAGTGTCCGATATCCAATCGGTACTTGTCAGAGGCGTGATTTCCATCCAGAGCCAGGGTATTTAAGCTTACTCCTTACTTCAGCTCATTGCCCTGTCGTGGTTCTAGCTTGTCTAGTCACTCAGTGCTCTGGTATTCTAGTTTGCTCTATTGGTTTTGACTCGGCTCGTTGTACTACCCTGCTTCTCTGTTATCCCTTGACCCGGCTTGTCTCTCGCTTATCTGTCTTCTCGTTCCCTCGACCTCGGCTTGTCTCTGACTATTCTTTACTCTCGGTACGTTAGTCCGGCCATTCTAAGGCCCGGTATACGTACCTTTCCACTCTTTGTACTCTGCGTGTTGGATCCCTGTCCCGATCCTGACATTACGACAGGGCCAATGGATCCTGCAGGTACAAACAGTCAGCTTGGTTCTTCGGATCCCAGGTTTGACGCCATGGAACATAGGATGGATCAGATGGCTTTGGCACTACAGGCACTTTTGTCTCGTGCTAGTAATCCACCTGAGGAGACACGTACTCCTTCTATCTCTCCTGCAGTCTCAGGTCTAGAGGTAGCCACTGTAGGTACTTCTTCCCGTATTACCCCACCAGTACGTTATGGCGGGTCACCGGAGAAGTGTCGTGGCTTTCTAAACCAGATTAGCATCCATTTCGAATTACAACCCCGCTCTTATCCTACAGATAGAGCAAAGGTTGGATTTATTATTACTCTACTCATTGAAAAAGCTTTGAGATGGGCCAATCCTTTATGGGAGAATGATAATCCACTAGTCTATAATTATAATGCCTTTGTAGCTGCGTTTAGAAGAACTTTTGACCCTCCTGGCAGAAAGGTCAATGCAGCTAGATTAATGTTGCGCCTTAAACAGGACAATCGAACACTTGTGGATTATGCACTAGAGTTCAGATCCTTGGCGGCAGAAGTTAAGTGGAACGAACAGGCTTATATAGATGTGTTTCTGAATGGGTTATCAGATGTAATTCTTGACGAGGTCGCTACTAGAGAACTCCCTGAAAATTTGGAGGATTTAATTTCTTTTATATCTCGTATTGATGAACGCTTAAGAGAGAGGCAGAACACTCGAGATAGGACCCGTAGACCCTCCTTTAAACTAGCGCCTACCTTTCAAAATTCTGAGTTCGAAGACTTACGTATTCCTGAACCTATGCAGATAGGCAGTACTCATCTCACTGAAAGGGAGAGACAGTACAGGAGAAGGGAGGGTTTATGTATGTATTGTGGAGTCAGGGATCATTTACGCCTAAATTGTCCCAATCGTTCGGGAAACGCTCGCACCTAAGTTCCTCTAGAGGACAGGCCTTGGGTGTTTCTACTTTGTCCTCTATTCACAACTACAAGGAGCTCAGGCTTGTGTTACCCGTTTCTTTAAAGTGGGAGAAGGGAGTAGTTAAGACTATGGCACTAATCGATTCTGGAGCTGCTGAGAGCTTTATAGATCAGGGTTTTGCTGCCAAGCATGCTATTCCATCCCAGTTAAAAGAGACACCTCTGGCTGTCGAGGCCATCGATGGTAGACCGTTACTTGAGCCTGTTATTTTCCATGAGACCATACCGATTAACTTGACTGTTGGCATCCTGCATAAAGAGGATATATCCTTAATGCTCATTTCTTCTCCGTCTATTCCCATAGTCCTGGGGTACTCCTGGCTGAGGAGACACAACCCTATTATTAATTGGGAATCAGGGGAGATAGTTTCGTGGGGAGAGAATTGTCAAGAAAAATGCTTGCGGAAGGTCTTACCTCTTGGATTAACTAATACATCGAATACCTCTGACAATCCTACAGAAACACAAATTCCGCCTCAGTATCTAGATTTAAAGGCAGTATTTGACAAAAAGAAAGCCGATACCTTACCCCCACACAGGTCCTTTGATTGCAAAATTAACCTACTCCCTGGTACCATGCCTCCCAGAGGTCATGTATACCCATTATCTATAAAGGAGAACTCAGTCCTAGAGGAATATATTCACGAGAATTTAGACAAGGGATTCATCAGGAGGTCCTCCTCCCCTGCCGGGGCTGGATTTTTTTTTGTTAAAAAGAAAGATGGTTCTTTGAGACCTTGTATTGATTATCGAGGCTTGAATAAGATAACCATTAAAAATGCCTACCCGATTCCCTTGATCACCGAACTCTTCGATCGTTTGAAGGGCTCTACAATTTTCACCAAGTTAGACCTCAGAGGGGCATATAACTTGGTGAGAATCCAGCAGGGACATGAGTGGATGACGGCATTCAATACTCGATATGGTCACTATGAATATACTGTTATGCCTTTTGGGTTATGCAATGCGCCAGCTGTGTTCCAGGATCTGATAAATGAGGTTCTTAGGGAATTCCAGCAAGATTGCGTCATTGTATACCTAGATGATATACTCATTCATTCTAGTGAGATTGAGATTCATCACAAGCAAGTCAGGAGGGTTTTGCACAAGCTTCTCCAGCATGGCTTGTACTGCAAGTTGGAGAAATGTAGCTTTGATCAAACCCAGGTAACCTTTCTCGGCTATGTGATCTCTGGGGAGGGATTTAAGATGGATCCGGATAAGCTCCAATCCATTCTAGAGTGGCCTTTACCCACAGGTCTTAAAGCCATACAGAGATTTATTGGTTTTTCCAATTATTATAGGCGCTTTATTAAGGGCTATTCTTCCATTATTGCACCTATCACTAACATGACCAAACAGGGGGCTGATACTAAGAATTGGACTACTGAAGCTCTCCTTGCGTTCAAGACTCTCAAGGAGCTTTTCGCTTCCGCTCCAATTTTAGTTCACCCTGACACTTCTCTGCCTTTTTTGCTTGAGGTAGACGCATCAGAGACTGGTTTAGGTGCTGTTCTATCTCAAAGGTTGGGTGTTGATAAACCATTACATCCATGTGGATTTTTCTCTAAAAAATTGACCGGTACTGAAAGCAGGTATGACATTGGTGACAGAGAATTACTAGCGGTTATCAAGGCTTTGAAAGAATGGAGACATTTATTGGAAGGTACATTACATCCTGTTACCATTCTGACAGACCACAAAAACTTGTCCTATATCGGAGAGGCCAAGCGTCTGTCCTCCAGGCAGGCTCGTTGGTCGTTGTTTCTTACCCATTTCAATTACGTTCTGACTTACAGACCTGGGTCAAAGAATTCTAAAGCTGATGCGCTATCTCGCCAATATGAACCCTCTGCTTCAGTTGAACCACTTTTGTCCTCCATTGTACCCAAATGCAATATTATTGCTAATACCAGTCTCAAAATTCATTCTCCGCTACTTGACCAGATCTTGAAGTCACAACATCTAGCTCCCGGAAACACTCCTGAGGGAAGAAACTTTGTTCCTCCTGAACTTCAACTGGAGCTCTTACAATGTTTTCATGAAAGTAAAATAGCTGGTCATCCTGGTATTCGCAAGACATACTCTCTGATATCCAAGGATTTCTGGTGGCCTTCACTTCGAAAAGATATTGAGGAGTTCGTCGCAGCTTGTGAGACTTGTGCCAAGACTAAACTACCTCATGCATCTCCATGTGGCCTGTTACACCCCTTGGACATTCCTGAGAAACCTTGGTCCTGTTTGTCCATAGACTTTATCGTTGATTTGCCTGCTTCCAAGAGACAGACTGTTATTCTCACGGTGGTGGATAGATTTACTAAGATGGCCCATTTCGTGCCATTACCTAAACTTCCGACTTCTCCTGAATTGGCAGAGATTTTTGCGAGAGAGGTTTTTCGCCTACATGGGATTCCTTCAGAGATTGTTTCTGATAGAGGTTCTCAATTTGTCTCACGTTTCTGGAGATCCTTTTGTTCTCAAATGGGCATCAAATTGAACTTCTCCTCTGCCTATCACCCTCAGTCTAACGGAGCTGCTGAACGTACTAATCAAAAGATCGAACAGTATCTGCGTTGCTTTGTTTCCGAACACCAGGACGATTGGGTCGGTCTGATTCCTTGGGCGGAGTTCGCACACAATAACCTTGTTTGCGATTCAACTCGCTCTAGCCCTTTCTTCATGAACTATGGCTTTCATCCTTCGATTTTTCCTTCGGTTTCCTCTTCTCAGGGGATACCGTCGGTTGATGATCATGTCGCCAACCTGAAGAAATTATGGGATCAGACTCGGCAAATTCTATTACATAGTTCCTCGCTGTTCAAGAAACACGCTGACAAACATAGAAGAGCGGCTCCTGTTTTTGTTCCTGGGGATAGGGTATGGTTGAGTACCAAGAATATTCGCCTAAAGGTTCCATCTATGAAATTTGCTCCTCGCTACATAGGCCCTTACAGGGTTCTCACTCGTATCAATCCGGTTGCGTATCGCCTTGCTCTGCCACCTGCCTTACGCATTCCTAACTCTTTTCATGTCTCCTTGTTGAAACCCCTCATTTGCAACAAATTCTCCTCTAAGGTCCCCTCGTCTCGTCCTGTTCAGGTGGAGGGTCGGGAGGAGTACGAGGTCAGCTCCATCATTGACTCCAGAATTTCAAGGGGAAAATTGCAATATCTGGTCAACTGGAGGGGATATGGTCCTGAGGAGAGGAGTTGGGTACCTCAGGAGGACGTCCATGCCTCTCGCCTTCGCAGAGCATTTCACCTCCGCTTCCCATCTCGCCCCGGTTCATTCCGCCCGGTGGGCGTATCTGAGAGGGGGGGTACTGTCAGGGTACCTGAGGCCTCTACCTCTAAGGGAGGTAGAGACTTGGTGGTTTATCCGTCCAGGCGAGCTGTTTCCTCCGTTCCTCGCGGTTCATCCAGTCACTTAAACACCGGCCGCGAGGAATCCACGTCCTTTTCTAGCAGGACGCTCAATACGTGACGTCATGACGCTATCACGAGCAATCTGTCACTCAAGTGTCCGATATCCAATCGGTACTTGTCAGAGGCGTGATTTCCATCCAGAGCCAGGGTATTTAAGCTTACTCCTTACTTCAGCTCATTGCCCTGTCGTGGTTCTAGCTTGTCTAGTCACTCAGTGCTCTGGTATTCTAGTTTGCTCTATTGGTTTTGACTCGGCTCGTTGTACTACCCTGCTTCTCTGTTATCCCTTGACCCGGCTTGTCTCTCGCTTATCTGTCTTCTCGTTCCCTCGACCTCGGCTTGTCTCTGACTATTCTTTACTCTCGGTACGTTAGTCCGGCCATTCTAAGGCCCGGTATACGTACCTTTCCACTCTTTGTACTCTGCGTGTTGGATCCCTGTCCCGATCCTGACATTCAATTAATACAAAACTGCGAGTGTGAGCCTGTCGGAGTGAGTTAGTGTGAGCCTGTCGGAGTGAGTTAGTGTGAGCCTGTCGGAGTGAGTTAGTGTGAGCCTGTCGGAGTGAGTTAGTGTGAGCCTGTCGGAGTGAGTTAGTGTGAGCCTGTCGGAGTGAGTTAGTGTGAGCCTGTCGGAGTGAGTTAGTGTGAGCCTGTCGGAGTGAGTTAGTGTGAGCCTGTCGGAGTGAGTTAGTGTGAGCCTGTCGGAGTGAGTTAGTGTGAGCCTGTCGGAGTGAGTGAGTGTGAGCCTGTCGGAGTGAGTGAGTTAGTGTGAGCCTGTCGGAGTGAGTGAGTTAGTGTGAGCCTGTCGGAGTGAGTGAGTTAGTGTGAGCCTGTCGGAGTGAGTGAGTGAGTGTGGGCCTGTCGGAGTGAGTGTGGGCCTGTCGGAGTGAGTGTGGGCCTGTCGGAGTGAGTGTGGGCCTGTCGGAGTGAGTGTGGGCCTGTCGGAGTGAGTGTGGGCCTGTCGGAGTGAGTGTGGGCCTGTCGGAGTGAGTGTGGGCCTGTCGGAGTGAGTGTGGGCCTGTCGGAGTGAGTGTGGGCCTGTCGGAGTGAGTGTGGGCCTGTCGGAGTGAGTGTGGGCCTGTCGGAGTGAGTGTGGGCCTGTCGGAGTGAGTGTGGGCCTGTCGGAGTGAGTGTGGGCCTGTCGGAGTGAGTGTGGGCCTGTCGGAGTGAGTGTGGGCCTGTCGGAGTGAGTGTGGGCCTGTCGGAGTGAGTGTGGGCCTGTCGGAGTGAGTGTGGGCCTGTCGGAGTGAGTGTGGGCCTGTCGGAGTGAGTGTGGGCCTGTCGGAGTGAGTGTGGGCCTGTCGGAGTGAGTGTGGGCCTGTCGGAGTGAGTGTGGGCCTGTCGGAGTGAGTGTGGGCCTGTCGGAGTGAGTGAGTGAGTGTGGGCCTGTCGGAGTGAGTGAGTGAGTGTGGGCCTGTCGGAGTGAGTGTGCGCACGAAAGAGAGCCTGTCATCAGTGTGTGCGTGTGCGTGTGCGCATATTAGGTACCTGCCCCTCCGATCGCACGAGAGAGGTGTTTTTACTCACTTTTTTTTTTATGCTGTGCCACTTTCGCCGCAGCTGGTACCACCTCCATGGCTGAGATTATCAATCTTTATGATCTCAGCTAAGCCAATGCTTTCCCTTAGGAAAGCATTGGGAGGATTTTGTGCATGCGCAGCAAATGTGCCAATCCGCATCTCCTCAAAGGGATGCATTGAATTAATGAATCTCTGAGGAACATTCAGCGCCTCCATGCAGAGCTTGGAGACCCTGAACGTCGGAATCTCTAGTGGCTGTCTGAATGACAGCCACTAGAGGTGTTACTAAGCAGCAATGTAAGGCACTGTTTACACTGAAAAGCCTGCATGGTATATAGTCACCAGAACAACTACATCAAGTTGTGGTGGTTCTGGTGACTATAGTGTCCCTTTTAAGAATTGCATTTTTCTCGTTGAAAATGACAGGCTCCTAGATTCCAAACAAACTTGTCAAGCCCTGCATCAGTGGGTCTTGAAAAAGTTGGAAAAGTTTTCTAATTCAGCTAACAAAGTTACAAAGAAAATAAATTCATAGGAGAATTTTTATTGTCTTTCTTTTCATTTTCCAAAACAAACCACAAAGTAAAATCAATGTGACTTTTCATTATTGAGAGATTCGTTCTTATCTGCCGTCACATGCTCTGCTCGGTTATTGCTCCTCTGCTAGCAAATGTTTTTATATTCTTTCCAATTTTACAGTATGCTGTAAAACTCTGCGGAGAGGGAAAACCCATGTGATGCATGGCCAAGGAAGAGCATGCATGCCAATTACATTCCATCACCATCCTATGTACACACAGTATTGGTGCACGGAATTCTATTTGGCATAATACTGTGTTGTATTGATTGACGTCCTTATAAATAGGTACAAAGAGCACAGGCAATGCATCTACTGGTAAAGCAGTCGGGTTTTTGTATTGCAGTAGGAAGTGAATATCTTGATCAACATGATAGTTGATAAAAGAATGTAAAGAAAAAAAAATACAAGACATAATTTAAAATATATAATACAATAATTTGGAGAATTTTTATTTTTTTTATTCTGGAATGTTTTAAAAGGGTCTTCATAACTTTTGACACATTCAATTCCTGAACTTAGAGGTGTGGAACATGATTGAAATGTGCTAATAATTGAGACTTGCCTTCGACCTTACTTTGAAGGTTTAGCGGAGCACGTCATTCCTATTAAGTAATGTCGGTTATGAACATTTTATTATAATGTTTTTCCTGCACAATCAAAAATGTTGTATTTGTCAATGTTACAAAGTGGCAGTCATGCCAAATTTGTTTTAAGTTTTTAAAGTTCACCTATGTAAACCTGCTGCCAATTTCAGACTTAAAGGGTTACTCCAACCACCATGACGCCTACTACCATGACCACTTCAAATCACTGAAGTAGTCAGTATGTGTATTGTTTCATCCCTCCCATCTGCTTCTATTCCACAGTTCTTTGTGGTTGTGTTTTTTATTTTATTTTATTTTTCGGTTGAAAAACCCTTCCTCCCTCCACTTGCCTTGTGTCTGAGCCTGCAAAATGGTCAAGTTTGCGTCCGAGGGGCGCAAAACATTAGCACCGGGAGTTTTGGCTGGTGCTTGGTTCTAGTTGAGTAAAACCTTTTTTCAGGTTTTACTGCAAATTGAGAAGGGGTCCTTCTCTACAGTACCGAATAGGGCATATTACACAAGGAAGATCACCCCTATAATAAGGGTTATAGTAACCCTGATGAGTTACAGATTTTCTATAGCTCGGAGGGTCATAAAAAGTTGCATACCAATCACTTCTCAGAGTCTAGGTTTTGTTCTCACACTGCATAGACTACAAACACTGCACTCCTTACATACACACTGGTTCCCTATACACATACACTACACTCCCTGCTGCAGCTCTAAATGTTTGCATAGTGGTGGTGGAATGAGAGGCGGGCCCTGTAGACAGAGTTGGGGCCAGCCTTGTGGGCAGACCCGGGCGGGTTCCTGGCCTTGAGCTATGTAAGGCGCCCCCTCCTTGGCCATAAATACATTTATTACAGTCACGATAGAACATATAAAGCAGTCCCGTTAATCTGAGTCTAAATGCTGCTTGGGACTAAACTACATATCTCGTAGCCCCCTGCTGGACAAAGGTTATGGAATTAAAAGAAATTAAAAAAAAAAAAAACATAGACCTGAATGAGAAATTCCCAACTGGCCAAAGTATCTTTGTTCTGAGAGAGGTGTTCCTGCGGCAAACATTTGAGTGTGCAAGTGCTGCTGTTTCATATTTTTCCCTGATTTTAGTTTACTGTATTATTTTTGCATATTTCTATTTTTTATCTTTATACTTTATTTAAATAGGTAGGGTTAATTCCAGCATGTTGTATCAAATCTGATTTGAAAGTATATGTGTATATATGCAATTATATATATGTATATGTGTATGTACATACACGCTTACGTACATACACTAGCTATATATTGATAGAGAAAATCTGGCTGTGTTAAATATGGAGTAATTTACCAGCAACAAATCTATGTAACTATAGACCAATGTCTTGGTCCATTTGCCGTGTTTGTTCCTAAGGTTTATGCTGTCAAGCTGTTTTTGGAGTCACTGTTCTCAGTACTAGATTAAATATCCTTCTGGTCTGGGGTGTATCAGCCGGCAGATGTGCTGTCATGGTAACTCCAGTTAACCTCTAAATCCACTGGCTTCAGAAGAATTTTAAACCTCCTCAGTTTGCCTTCCACTGTCGATCTGTCGCCTTTAAAGCTGAATTCGAATGAAGCATGGCTAGATGACTAACTGGCTTACGTTCAGACTGCTCAACATGCTTGTATCATTATTACTTCTCTCATCATTAGATTTATTAGGTTGTTGCAATTGTAAAACATCTAAGGATTCCTTTTGCAGGATACGGTGTGCAGTCATAAGGTCAGTGACACGGCTGACTTTACTAGCAATCAAAGACTGCTTCTCCTCATTCATGTAGTTATCATTTTTTAATGCTTCGAACGGCTCTTGGCTTTACAATACTCATTTGTGACTGGCGAGTGTATGAGCACATAAGAAAAGGGGAAAAAAGTTTAATGACACCATTATAAAGTCTAATAAGTGAATCGCTTGAGAATTTACCTCTAATGTGTATCTGATGAGCACAATTTTATAAACGTTGGCTACTTAGGATTAGCGGAGGATATTTCTAATGGTGACATTACCAGAAACTTGTTTTTATAGATCAATTCGCAGCACCTCAAGAGATATCTGAAGACCTGCATGTTCTTTTGGAGAAAAATAAAAATGTGTTGCCGTGGAGGCTGACTTGTGACAAACTATGCCACTTATTCACTAGTCAAATAAGGAGATAAACTAGAAAAATTATTTCACTTGGCCTATCCGTTGTCTGCTTACTTTGACCGGAATGATCTGACTTTACAGTTCCTGACTCACTATAATTATTTCTGTTTCACCTGTAGTTTTGCATTTAATCAGGTTTTAATTTTTTTTTAAATTTGTATAAGGAAAAAGAAGCAGCTTTGTTTTGAAAAAGTTATATTTCAAGCTACAACAAGTTTCCCGTTTATGCCTAGCGGCTTTATGCAGTGTTTTGGTTATTTAGCACACTATATTAGCATCAAGCAGAATTATTGCTAATGATGCTGCTCCTTTAAGATGATTTTGCCTACCAGGAGAAAAAAATTGCAGGAAAAATTGTCTCACGTTTCTTAAAGGAACCTCAAATAATTTGTACTTCCTGGATGTTATGTGCAAACAGTTGAAGCTGAGAGAGGATCTATATTACAGCTAAAGGGTTATAATTATTTCCGCAACGGGTCATTTAGCATAAACATTTCATACAAGCATTGGCTTTAATAGAATATCCACTTAATGTGATAAAAGGCTCACTTGGCATAAAACTCTACTTTTCCTTTAAGCTCTGTGCAAGTATGAAAATTCCAAATGCGTTTTTGAAAAGAAATATTATATAACACTGTTTACATGTTTTACTCCACTGGCATTAGAAGGAGCAGAGGGCCTCCCAAAAATAAATGGTTCGGGCATTCTGCCAAAACAAATCATAGGAAGCAGTTCTGAGTGTTTCTCCTGGCCCTTTGGCTGTAATTGGAATGGATATTCTGAGCCGGCTTACATGTGTGACCCTTAATACTGACCAGGGGATATTAAGGGATCTCGAGAAGCCTGCTGGACCTAATTAGGGGCGCAAAATACTTTTAACGTTTTATCATCTTGCCTCAGACTCTATCCAGTGTAATACGAATGACATGTTAGTTACTTAACCCCTTAATTAACTGCAACAGTCTCTGACATCAGACAGTTGATTTCTAAGGATACGGTTCCACAATTAAATCAGATGGGCAGCTGCAGAAAATAAACACAAAATTCCATGTTGGCAAATCTTTTCTACTGTAAACACTGAAATGCTCAATACCCTATAAATTACATCTTTTGTTATCATTTTTATCATATCGATATGTTTGGCTGCACTATTGGTCTGTTTCTCTTTGTGGTATGTCATTTTCGGAGAACCAAATTATTAAAATCAAGCCTACAATCCTCGCCCATGTTGCAGTTATTGTACTGCTCAAATGACATAGATCAGTTTGGCTCTATGGTATATTGTACTATGATCTTTGTATAGTACACAAGATCCAGTGCTTTGTCTGTTTTTCCAACACATTTTTTTCAAGCTATACCTGTTACATATACTCTACCATAGGAGGGAATTGCACTGCCTCTACGTGTCATTTAGCGCTTAGCACAACTTTTCACATTTTGAGTGTTATAGTCTGTTGATATGTTTCTACATCTTTTTTTGCTTTACAGAATTTTGCTACATTGTTGTCCCCCACACCCCCTGTTTCTTTTATACCATGTCCTCTGAACGAAGAACAGACTTGAGTCATCACTACTTATGTTCTTTGACCATATATTGTTTTTTGTTTGTCCCCTATCTTGTTTATCATTTGTCGGTGCTTTTTTTTGTGCCTGTGTGTCTTTGTTTTTGTTTTTTGTTTTTAATCGAGGGCCTCTCAGTTTTGTGGCTGCTTAATATTCCTCTTTCCCCCTTTTTTTTTTTTTTTTTTTGTATTTGTATATTTTTTTTTTTCTATTTTTCTTAAGTGACACATCTTGCCTTTAATGTCTTCATTAATTTGTCAACCTCTGTAGTAGGGGGTAAAGTAAAAGTGGATAATCTATTCATAGGGAGGCAAGCTTCACTGAATGTTTTGGGTGGATTGAAGACAGAACGTTGACTCTCCTCCCTCTCTTATTTTCTGTGCCCGTCTGCTTGAAAAACATAAATTGCCATGCTGCTTGTTCACCACACGCCACATTTTCCTACCAGTAGGGAATAGTTTTATGCAGCCCATTTTGTACACTTTGGCTCATGGATCAATGATGCCTATTGAGAAATATTTGATTTTTCACCTCCATGCTTCTGAAAAGTAATAATGCTGTTTTCTTTGTGTGCTTATGGCATTTCCAAAGG
This sequence comes from Pelobates fuscus, assembly GCF_036172605.1. Classification (NCBI taxonomy): domain Eukaryota; kingdom Metazoa; phylum Chordata; class Amphibia; order Anura; family Pelobatidae; genus Pelobates; species Pelobates fuscus. The sequence continues at coordinate 78,466,807 of NC_086326.1, read as the reverse complement.
GCCATAAAAGGCATCCAAACAAATAGGCAAGTCATAATGCTACATCTCGCAACACTTAGGGCTTCACTTATTATCCCTTAACTCCTTCACCACTTGCCCCTTTTATACACATGGGGCTAGAGGGGGGGGGGGGTGGAGATTCTATTATGCACTGCATGTCGTTTGCATCATTCTCAGATTTAAAAAAACAAATATAAAATTATAATTTCTTATGGTTTACTGGAAGTAATGATTCTAGTGGAGCTTTTTAGATTGGATTTCATATTACTTTTATCTGCTGAGATCATTATTCACTTAATACAATATTATAGTTTAAATAAAACATTTAGCTAAATTGTGCTGATATGGAGAGACAAAACTTCCCACAGCTTAATTATTTTTGTCTATACTCGCACCCATTTGGTGTTTTGTGTCTGAAATCTCAGGTACCCTTTAAAATCTTTTTAGAATCAATTTTGGTAGAGTGAAACGGTGAAGAAGTCTATCACCGATTGAGTAAAATACTTTGCAGTAGCAAAACGCAGCACATTAAACATATGTTGACATAATTACCAGAGGGCTAATAATCTATATGTTTCTTCCCAAAGGAACTCAAAGCTCTTAGCATGCACTCTCTGACGTAAGCAAATTGTCTGCCAATAGATAATGTTATTTTATGTTTTGCTGTCACCGGCTCTGCAGTACTCTGGTTTTATATATCATTTCTCATTCTGTCCTCAATGAAAAATGCATGTAAGCAGTGTAAGCTATGCCTGCTATCTTAAAAAATACATATTTACCCATAAGGGAAGAAAAAAACAATTTCTGGTTGTTGTGGTTTTTTGTTTGTTTGTTTGTTTTTTTCTTACGAGATCTTGGTAATTTAAGAATTTGAACATGTCTGTGCCTTAAGTTAATGTTCTGCCCAAGATGCAAAACGTTAAAATTTGGATGTTTTCAGACATCTTACAAGAACTGTCGCTTCTCATAAGGGGACAGTTCTTCAGTCTCTAGTAAACGCTGTTAAAATGGGGCGAGTTTAAAATACTGGGGCGAGTTTTGCGGCAGAAGCAAGTATAAAATTACCTTTGCCGCACATCTGTGTCCAGATCATTGACATCATGCCATGATGCTCTGGGTGTTCACATGCATGCTTGGGCATCTGCAGGGGCAATGCTACACATGCACATGCCCTCGTAGCGACTGTTCGCACAGCACTGTGGGGTTTAAATTAATTTACATGATATGCTCTGACTGTGCCAGGACAGTCTGTCATACAATGTAAACTGAAAATTCTAAGAACTTTCAGGAAGAAAAAAGGCAACCCATAGCTAAACTGTGCATCAAATGTTTTTTTTTTTTCTTTCTTTTTAAAATGTCTGTTTTAGTATCATCAAGCAGATTTAATGGACACGGCTACGTTTCGACCTGTACCCAGGTCTTTATCAAGCTTGATAAAAACTTGGGAACAGGTTGAAACGTTGGCATGTCCCTTAAATCTTCTTGAAGTTATCACAGTGAGTGCCTGATATTTTTTTTATTTTGGTATCTGATTGATTGGGGTATGCGGACCCATGCTCAGTTAGCACCCTGTGATTTTTATGATTAAGTGCCACCCCGTCTTTCTTTTGTTTTAGTATTACGTCACACTTCGGTATGTGCGCACATATCTGAATATTAACTTGGCTTTCCTCCATACATCTTTATTTGGATTCAAATTCCCAAATGTTTGAATGGCTAATTATACAGATCAAAACCACGGTTCAGCCAACCCACCAACCTCTTCTACTTGGTATGAACAAAGCCAATAGTTGTAAAGCAAGGGATGTTGCGAAGTAGCAAAAGAACAGTGGCTACAAATTTTTAGCCCCTTCCAGCCTTATTTTTGCTTGCTATTCAGAACTCTGCGTCTTGTTTATTTAATCATTACATTTACATACTTTGTCATTACCTAACCTGGAAAATCAGTAGAATAGGTTATCAGAAAATAGGGAATTGGTTATTTATTTTTAAATTTTACAAATGATGAGGGCGAAAAAGCACAATTGCAGATTTTGTAAGGACACTCAAGGTTACTAATGAAAGATGCTTGAAGGAACACTACTCTGTTCAAATACAACAATAAAAATCACTGTTTAGTAGAAATACCCCCAAATGAAACATGCATGCCTTTAATTATGTATTTTTTTTCATTGTGGTTATGTCTAAAAACAGCTTGCAAAAGCTGCAGATCTTGTGTCTGCAGCCTTTGCAACCCTCCCCTTCTAATCCAGCCCAGACTTCATGACTGTCCAATCACAGGCTTCTTAATGCAGCTCAATGAGAAGTCTTTGCAAGGCAATAAAAGTTTTCGAATGCCAAGCATCGCTTCTCACCTCTCTCAGGCGAAAGCTCTCTGTCCGAGGTAAACCCGGTGGTGTGTAGCTTAGCTCCTTGGTCGAGTGTGATAAACAGGAGCTTCTGGTTCTCTGGTTTATGTAGCGGAGGTCGGGGAGCAGCATGCCCGCAGACCCCAAGGTAAGAAATCAAGCTATTCTTCCAGGTAAAGAATCATACAGTTTGACTACTTACATGGGGGTGGATGCTAGTACAATCCTGGTGCCGTAACCACATTATGGATCTTGGCGTGTTCTTTTAAATCAGACAGGGGCTCTCAGAAACCAGATCAGGGCCCTGACTTTGTCTCCCCAGCAACATTAATTTTGGAGATGGGGAGGAATCCCAGTTGTTAAAGAGATATCCATCCACATTTAGATGATATTCCACCGGTTCAACAATTTTGAGAAGAAAAGGACATGTCCTAGTATGTTAAGGAGCCAAATGCCTGACCGTGTAAGAACTGGTAATGCTCGGGAGAATTGATTTCTTGAAAAGATTGGATAAACCTCAAATGCCAAGGAGAGTTTTTATTGTGACGTTAGGAGATTAACATAATGCTTCACACAAATCTCTAGCATATAAAGTGTATGTGGAATTTTTTTTTATTTTATTTTTTATCTATTTCATTTGTTTTGTAATCCATATATGTCCTTACATTTTATTTTATACTTGTGTATATATGTGGTAGGTATTGGTGCGTTATCTTAGTGTATATTTGTGATTAGATATATAATGTGGAGGATATGTGACTCGCTCTCTATTATACTAATTAAATTGAATTCTAGAACAGTAAACAGAAATTTGGTGTGCATTGATATGTGTATAAAGATTTGTGGACCACTGCCACCAGGAAATTTGTTACAGTGATCTATTTCGGTTTTAAAATTGATGCAGCTCTGCCTCCTTGGTTGAAATTATAAAGTTTTATATAGAAAAGCATTGGAAGGCTATCAATATGCTGTGCTGTGCCAATCAGCATCTCCTCATAGAGATGTATTGAATCAATGCATCTCTGAGGAGTGTTCAGCATGATGCTGAATGTTACTGCTGCACATTGTGCAGCACTGACCCAGGAAACATCTCTAGTGACCATCTAAGTAACTGCCACTAGAGGTGTTCCTAGGCAGTAATGCAAACACTTTTCTCTGGAAAGGCAGTGTTTACATTAAAATGCATGCAGTGACAGTCAGTACATACCAGAACAACTACATTAAACTGTAGTTGTTTTGGTGACTGTAATGTCCCTTTAAAAGTCACTCAACACTGCAAGCTTGCAGGATTCATAGCATGAAGTGGCAAGTCATTTTTGAGGCCTGGCTAGTAGCCTAGGACTTGAAATTTTGAGAGAGATATATCTGTCCTCTATAGATAAACGTGCAATGTAAATACACAGACAATCCCTTGGAAGTACACACAGCCAGGCGTTCTAAATAAACTCTTGTATCACGTGTTAATTTGTCTTCTAAGAGGTGGAAGCAGTGTCCCGTGGCCTTCCCACCTCTTACTTATTTATTTAAGCGACTCATGCGTTCGACATTTGAGGCAAAGTAGCTGTGATATCAGAATGGCTGTTGCTGTAAGTATTGGCACAAGGATGTTGCTCTTGGCTGGAGAAATGAAGGAAAGCAGAATTTATGCTTCTCGCTGGATACGGAATAGCAAACAGGATTGCTATGGAGATGTGTTACTAAATAAGGTTTTGCTACTTCATTAGACATGACCTTCCAATGAAGATTTCCCCCGAGACTGGTTTGATGTATAAAATCCTTTAATTGGGTTTGACCCAGTGCTAAGGCAGACTCATACCAAAAGTATGCATGTGCAGAATAACCTTTTTAAAGCCTACCCTCATTCCTGCGTTCTTTATTTATTTGTAGAGTTAGTTACCTCCCCAGTTGAGCACTATTTTGCTTGTTTGGTTTTAGAAAATGCACGCTCTTGCAATCTTGATTGTTAACGTAAAAAAAGTGTTTTTCATGCACATAATATATTTTAATTTTATTTATAAGTAGTTACTGTATATGGCTGCAGTTGTGTTCCCAATAGATCAGTAGTAGTAATGTGGAACTTTCACATTATGGGCAAGCTGAGAGTCGTACACACTAGAGCAGTCAAAACTTTGCAATTGTTATGCAATCTTAAAAGGGCACAGTGAGCACCATAACATGTTACTTGTAGAGATTGTAGAAATTCTGGTGGAAAGAGTCTGTGGGCCATGTTCCATTGGTTCATGTCAAACCGTTTTTTATTTATTAAAAAATTTTTATTAACTTGTCTCAAGCATTCTAGCATGACATAGTCATAACAATTTGGATGGATTATTGTGAAAAGTCTACTTCCTTTTTATTGGAGCAGCGTCAGAGGGACTGGGCCAAGCATGTCCAACTTGCGGGCCACATGCGGCCCAAAATGGATATATTTACGGCCCACCTGCCCCTGGGCCGTTTTGTACTGTGGTTGTGAACAGCTGCAAGACAGGAAAGATATTCTTGTCTTCCCTCCCACTGACTGCGTGCTCCCGCATGCCAGCCCACTCTCCCTTCTCTCCTGGTCACCGTGTCAGAAGAGCGTCTGTACTGCTTGAGCTGAGAAGAGCAGGGCTGGACCTGGAGGATTGGCAGCTCATCTTAAAGTAGGGGAAGAGGGGTTTGGGGACCTTCCTGTGTAGTGTGTTAAATTGGGGGGGGAGGAAGGGGGCCAATGTATTACATTGAGGGAGGGAGTGGGGCAGTGTATTAATATGGGGCAGTGTATTAATTTAATTAGAGTGGTGGGAGGGGGGTGTTAAACTGGGAAAGGGAGGACAGTGTATTAAATGAGTGGAGGAAGGAGTGGGCAGTGTATTGGATTTGATGGCAATGTATTAGAATGGGGGGGAGGGGGCAGTGTATTGGATTTGGGGGCAATGTATTAGAATGGGGGGGGGGGGGGGGAGGCAGTTTATTCGATTTGGGGCCAATGCATTGGATTTGTGGGACAGTGTGTTAGAATGGGGGTCAGGGAGCAGTATATTAGATTGGGTCTGCATGGGGTGCTGAACGCTCCCCATGGAGATGCCGATTGGCCCGGCAGCGTTTTGCCACACATGCACACATAGCCAGCTTTTTTTTATTCTGTACTTTTCAAAATAAACCTGTTTCTATGATAGCTGAAGTTTTAGTTTTTTTTGCGGCCTACATAAACTTAGTCTATATTTAGCCCATGTTAGCCTTTGAGTTTGACAAGCTTGAGCTAGGCGAAGGCACCAGGGGAGCCTATTTTTTTTTGGCCTAAATGCTCAAAAGATTTGATACAAACTAGAGGTTGGAGCCAACTGACTTTCACCATAACCACTTTAGTGAGTAGTAGTTATGGTGCTTACAGCGCTCTTTTAATTAGCAGGAAGCATAATCATTAAAACAATAACGATCTATGAATACAACTTAAAATAGGCTTACATATTAAATAAAATTTGTGGAGCCTCTTTTGATCAATATTGATGCAGCTCATTCCTCTTGGGTACTTTAGAAAATCAAAATGTGACAATTTCACCTGACACCAGGGAATTAACAAAAATTATAAAATATAACTTAAGGGGACACTCCAGGCAGCTCTTTTTACTTACCTCGTTCCAGCGCCGGGAGCCTCGTGAAGCCGCGCCCCCTATTTCGTCAAAATGACTAAATAGGCGGGCGCGAGCAGGGAGCAATCAGACGCTTCCATTCGGAATTGTCATTGCTCCCTTGTGCGCATGTGTGGCTTTGCCGCACAGACTTCATAGGGCGGCATTCATGTCGCCCTATAAAGTCCTGAGCGCACTACCGCGCGGCCGTGAGCTGAGCTGACTGACAGCTCATCTCGCAGTCTTTGTCCGCCCCCTCTCTTCTTCTGACAGGCAGGAGAGAGAAGGCGCGCACACAGTGCCTTCTCTCTCCTGCACACGTCAGACATATTTTAATACCTATAGAATGTAAGCTCGATTGAGCAGGGTCTTCTTCAACCTATTGTTCCCGTAAGATTATTTGTAATTGTCCTATTTATAGTTAAATCCCCCTCTCATAATATTGTAAAGCGCTACGGAATCTGTTGGCGCTATATAAATGGCAATAATAATAATAATACGTCTGACGTGTACATGGCCTTTTTTAGGGCCATACATGATAGGATGTCCCTCTGGTGGCCGTCTGAGTGACTGCCACTGGAGGTATTCCTATCAATCAATGTAAACACTGTATTTTCTCTGAAATGCCTGCAGGGAGCTATAGAGCTCACCTGAACAACTACATTAAGATGTAGTTGTTCAGGTGACTTTAGTGTCCCTTTAATTTATAGGTACACAGCTTCCCAAGGTTACCTCCCATATGGTAACCGATTTTGCAGAAAAATATATACACACAATATTTAGGGATCTTGCTGGTGAACCTATAAACCCAAATATAACATAATGTGACACTGTTAAATTAGTTACAAATGCAAATAATTTGATTGCACGCACCGAATTACGATGGTAAAAAGCACCCTATCCCTGCCACCCACGATATCAACAGGGGGCTTGAAGTTCTTCCTTTTGATTCTTTCTCTGGACTGGTCTTTTCAATCACCAGAGAATAATTTACCAGAGGTTTTCCAAAACAAGGACATTTATTGTATAAAATAAAATATATTGCACTAGTTATGAGAAAGTACAGATGTGCTGTTTGTTATATTGTGATTTATCTGCTGACCTGAGGACTGGCATTATAAATTAGTAGACGTTCCACTCCCTACTACCCCAACTATTTTTGCAACACATGTTTTCATTTGCGATTACTCTAGTCCTTTTCCCCAGAGACATTTGGTTTTATAAATTGCTCCCATGTGAAACTGAGATCCAGTAATTAAATTGCTTGTGATGTGCAGCAAGATAATGACCTATTTGTTTTATTGAGCAGACTGACACAAGATCAGAATAAATAAACCAATTATCAACTTATATTCGTTCCGTTAACAAACCAAACATCTACACCTTTGCAGTGGTGTATACTTTGGGGGATACACAAACAAAGTGTTTACAATGCATAAAACAAAGGTGAGGTATATTATGCAACCAATATATTTTAAATTACCTCTAAAGAGTGCTCGTCTGTCATTAAGTGCATACACACTAAATACTCTTGTGTAATCAATGTAGTACACAGTTTGGTAGATAATCACGAACCTAGAGCTGCCTCTTATAAAATGGGTTGTTCCTTTTATCGCCATAGAAAAAAGGGAAGAAATAACATAGTATGATAACGTTTATCACAGATAAAATACAACCCAAGGCATTAGAAGGCTTAAACTAGAATTGGTGGAACATTGTGAGAAGCTGTAGCCTTCTATGGACTATGCAGGAACTTTGCATCTCCCCGCATTTGGTTATGAATTAGTACTGCAAGTTTCCCCCTCTGTATTGCCCTAGATGGTTTGGGTAGAACTGTCTCCAAAGACTTCACGTATTGAGTGGGCCATGTCCACTGGCGCATTTCGCCCCTCCTGGGGTTTTGTCAAACATGGATAATACAGATCCGGTCTTGGTTGTATTAACAACACTTTACACCTTACCTTTATGTTTGTTTTATGTAATGTGAACACACGATTAGAATATTATACTCAGAATAGAAAGTACACAACAGTGCGGCACATTGCCTATTTGATATGGGTCATAGCAATGCTGAGTATTTTAACGGTGTACCAATGTTTTATTTGAATGTTGGCAAGAAGCAAACTAGTGGTGGCATATGGTTTATACATCTGTGGCGTTGTGTAGTACAGTACATCTCAAGAAAAGAGGCATACGTTTATTTTATTTAACCCCTTAAGGACCCATGACATGTCTGACATGTCATGATTCCCTTTTATTCCAGAAGTTTGGTCCTTAAGGGGTTAAAGGGATACACCAGCATTAAATCCCCATATATCTTTCTCTGATTTCTGTCTGTTTCTCATTTGCAGTAATTAACATTTAGTTCAATTGCTTCTTAGGCACTTTTTTTTCTTTTTTTAAACTAATTGACTTTTTGATGTGGCTAAGCTAGCCTAGCAAAGCCTGGTCCTACACAAGCGGACATCTAGTCCTAGTAGGTTAACTGTGACTCATCCATTCTATGAATTGCGTAACACTTAAATTTAGATCAATGAACCTTGTCAGCTGATATTGTATCTGCTAACACGATTGCAGTGTAGGTGGGATGCGAAGCCATGGTGTGTTTAACACTGTAACAATGGCATAGTTAAAGTATTAAAAAACAATAGACAACTTTCGAGTGTATCGTGTGGAAAATCTCCAGTCAAGGCAATTATTCTCAGTAATGCAATTAAAATTAGCATTGTGGATGATCTTTGAATATTGATGTTTTCGAGCCAGTATACTATAAAATAAGTTTATACATTTTGTAAAGTACTGTTGGGTGGAAAAAAAAACTGAATTTTTTCTGTGGATCGTTATATATGCGCACTATACCTAGATCTACAAATTACAAATTAGTTTATTTTCTTCTTTTTTTTTTTTTTTTTCCTTTGTTGCTGAAAATGAGTCACATGAGCTCTGAAACTACTGCAGTTTTATAGCTTCATTTACTCTTAAGAGATTGCAATTCACATTTGCTAAGTTGTTTCCTAACCTTCCATCTGTCATTTTGCTTTCAGTGGACTCATTTGTATAAAAATGGCGTGATTTGCTTTGTGAGCCAATTATTTTGTAGGCCCTTACACATATTTTCTTAGCAGCATGCTAATCTGATTTTCCTACCAAATAATTTACCTGCTTGAGATATTGGGATGCAAAAGTGCTTGTTTGTTGTTTTTTTTTTTTTTTTTTTTTTGGTTTTTTTATTTTATTTTTATTGCATCACTTTTCCTGTATTTTTTTTAAATGTTATATTTATTTATTTCACTAGATCTCTAATATGTAGTCCATCCGCATTGGATATCTCCAAGCCGTGCTGTTGCTCTAAATAGCCCACGTTTTCCTATGTTTGAAGCCCTTAAGTGCTATAATGTTTTATCTATACTTAGAGATACTCTAAGGACCATAAACACTACAAAGGACTGTAATGGTTGTGATACCAGGCGTCCCTTGATGCCCAGCAGTCTATGAACGTTTTAACATTCACTTTTTTTTTTTTTTTTTTTTTTTAAATGTCTTCCGGTTTGCACTCCTATACTAAAGCAGATTGCAGTGTCGATTTTATGCCAATGTGATCACTATTCATTGGTGGAGGGTTGCTATGGTAATGGAGCAGTAAGAACTTCCGTATAGAATATACATGGATATTCAAAGGACTGTGGGAGCCTAACATAGCCAGATAAGATCAGTTTCTAATTGTTTATCATAAGATGGAGTCTAAGTATTCTTGACCTTGTAACCACTACAGAGCTCTGTGTGGTTGTGTTTGAAGTATGCCATAAAGTAAATGGCATCCTGATTATTTTTTTTGTGTGTCTGTGTGTGTCTGTGTGTGTCTGTGTGTGTCTGTGTCATAAGCATCAGATGTACATTGTTGGACTTGCATGTCCAGGATTTAGGAGTTGTGAAAGTCTTGCAGGAATCATAATGCATGAATGACCGCAATGAATTTCAGGGATACACACGTCCGTAACGTGTTTAGAAAGAAAATAATTTACGACTTATACCAGTTTTTATGGTTTTGCAATTATAAGAAATGCAATCATATTTATACAGTGATCAGTAATGAAATATTTCCCTATGAGAAACGGGACGCAACAATACTTTGGAAATCCCTATAAATCTGATCACAATTAAACGAGGAAATGAAAAGGACGTACTTATTCAAAAAATATACTTTATCAAGTCCAACCAGATGTTGAGTTCATCTGCTGAGAATTAAGGATTGCAGGACTTTCTCTGTTCAGTGATGCCTTTTACTTCATATTATGTTGTTCTGTAGGCATACACGTTTTTATATTTGGCAAAGATAAGAAAAGCAATAGTATTTATGTAATGAACAGGTGTGGCATTTTTATTTATGGGAAACAAACTGTGTCATAATGATACGTTGGAAATTCTTACAACAGTAAAACAAGAAAAATAAAAAGTGGTTATATTAAGACTATGCGTGGAGTCCCTGACTCCAGCATTGGGGTTATCAAGCAGTGTCCTTTGAACCCATGTCTCCAGTCTCTGTGTGACTCTTTCCCGTAGGGTTAGGTTTTTTACCAATATCCCAGCTCTCCCCTAATCCTCAATAATGTATATTATATTTCTACCATTTCAGCTTGTGATGGGAAATGTTGTTGTCCCTCAGCATGGGAAATGTTGTTGTCCCTCAACATTTTGGGGGCAGTGCAGGATTTAGGGCTGCATGAGCCTGGGTCCTAAAATATGGTGAATCTAACAAGAGAATTTGAAATTCCATTCTCATTGTAATAATACTTCTGGGCCAACTTTTGTACTTTCATACATTCCTGCTTAGGGAAATTACCCACTTGTGAAGAACTGTGAGACGTCTTCACTCATTCCCAAGTTTACATATCATTAATATTGACTTGTGTTTTTGTTTCTTACCTCAGGCCCTGCTGAACACGCAAAGCAAGCTTAGAACACTAGTTCCGAATTTCACATTCAACCTGGGCTTTTCTGGGAAATTCTATCACACAGGTAAAGTGATAATTACTTCTATGTTTAACCCTTTCCATCCTGGTTCAACCAGGATACTGTTTTATATTTTTGATTATTTGTCTCTACTCCGTCTTCACAGAGGTAAATGTCTCTTATGAAACTTGCAACTGTGGGGAAGTTACCAATACCCCAGCCACAAAAATACATCTGAAACTGCAATTAGCAGTAATACAGGATTCGATTGTGAATACACATGAGCAATTTCAAGGGACACTATAGTCACCAGAACAACTACAGCTTAATGTAGTAGTTCTGGTGAGTATAATGGCTCCCTTCAGGCATTTTCATGTAAACACTGTCTTTTCAGAGAAAAGGCAGTGTTTACATTGCCTCTAGGGACACCTCCAAGTGGCCACTCCTCAGCTTCCTGGCTTCCTGGCTCAGTGCTGCACAGTAGGCAGCCCTGTCGTTCAGCGTCCCCACGCTCTGCATGGAGACGCTGAATTTTCCTCGTAGAGATGCATTGATTCAATGCATCTCTACTAGGAGGTCCTGATTGGGCAAAACAGCATTTGGCCCCACCCCTGTGCCAATTTTAGCCAATCCAATGTTTTCCCGCTAAAAATTGGCCATTTCGATGCCGCAAAGAGGGGGACCCACGTGGCGCTGGAAGTAAGGTGAACTTTATCCTTTTATAGGGTGGGTAAAGGGGGGAAAGCAACCTAAATGGTGGGTTTAGCACTATAGGGTCAGGAATACATGTTTGTGTTCCTGACCCTATAGTGATCCTTTAATGAGTATTTCCCACACAACACTTCCCTTTCTTCCCCCCAAGCACCCCTACCCCCCCCCAGCAGTACCCCTATCCCCCCCAGCAGTACCCCTATCCCCCCCAGCAGTACCCCTATCCCCCCCAGCAGTACCCCTATCCCCCCCAGCAGTACCCCTATCCCCCCAGCAGTACCCCTATCCCCCCCAGCAGTACCCCTATCCCCCCCAGCAGTACCCCTATCTCCCCCAGCAGTACCCCTATCTCCCCCAGCAGTACCCCTATCTCCCCCAGCAGTACCCCTATCTCCCCCAGCAGTACCCCTATCCCCCCCAGCAGTACCCCTATCCCCCCCAGCAGTACCCCTATCCCCCCAGCAGTACCCCTATCCCCCCCAGCAGTACCCCTATCCCCCCCAGCAGTACCCCTATCTCCCCCAGCAGTACCCCTATCCCCCCCAGCAGTATTCCTACCCCCCCAGCAGTATTCCTATCCCCCCCCCCCACCCCCCCCCCCCCCAGCAGTACCCCTATCCCCCCACAGCACCCCTCTCACACACTTGCACAGCACCCCTCATACACACACGCACCTCCTCACACACACGCAATTGCCGTGTTGGCACTTTAAGGAAAAAAAAGTTGGCATGTATTGCGGTTTGGGCACTCGGGCTCAAAAAGGTTCGCCATCACTGCTCTATACTATTAAATGAACAACAAAGAGCTCTGACTTCTGTACTTCTACATTCTGCAGATCAATGTGACGTTACAGAGCAGTGACTGTACCTGGGTTAGTTGGTTTTGAAAGATTTAAAAGTCCAGTCCGCACAAATTCCTTTTGATAGAGGGGAAATAAAATGTTAATGTGCAGTGATAGGTGTCCGTGATCTGGTATTCTACACAGCTGCTTTGTCCCCAGGTACGGACGAGGAGGATGAAGGGGATGATATGCTGCTACAACACAGAAAGGAGTTCTGGTGGTTCCCCCATATGTGGAGTCACATGCAGCCTCATTTATTCCACAATGTCACGGTCCTTGCAGAGCAGATGAAACTCAACAAGCAATTTGCACTGGTAAGGTTTGTTGCATGTCTTCTATGCCTGGGCTAAGCAACATTCGGCACTCCAGATGTTGTGGACTGCATCTCCCATAATTTTCTTACAGCCATAATGCTGGCAAAGCACAAGGAGAAATGTAATCCGTAACATCTAGGGAACATAGGAGTCAAACTAATATTGTTTTAGAAACCTATTAAAAAGAACACATCTAGATTTCTAGTATAAATACTCCAGAAGAGTTAGACTTCTCTGCAGTGTTTATAAGAACCTTTGAACCAGAGGCATGTTTACATGTGCTGTATGTATTACACACGCATCACTGCTTTAAGGATAGGATTAGTAGGTTTTTAGCGCTGTCCGTGTAGTAAAGTAGGCAGGATTGACATCCCAAACCAGAGTCTCTCCTTCCTGGTCGTACGTAGTAAGTATACAGAAGAATGGGAGCAGTGCCTTGAAAAAGTCCTTAAATCTAGGTCAGTATCCAACGAGAAGAGAGGACAAGGAGCAGGATATAGTGTAGTAAGTAGATTATTGATTGGAGAAAACAAAAAGGAATTGTACTTGGTGTATGGAGCTGATCATTGGCTCTGATTTAATGTGTCTGCGTGGTATAATCCCCAGCTATGGATATAAACTTGGTATCTTGGTCCAATGGCGGTAGTCCATTAAAACCTAGATTTGAGGACTTTTTCAAGGCGATGCTCCCCTCTTCTGCATGCTTACTGCTTTAAGTATACTGGTGTTATTGAACAACATATCTATGACACTATAGTCACCAAAACCACTTTAGCTTAATGAAGCAGTTTGGGTGCATAGATTATGCCTTTGAAGTTGCATTGCTGAATTATCTGGCATTCAGGAGTTAAATCACTATTGTTTCAGTTTATGCAGTCCTAGCCACACCTCCCCTGGCTGTGAGTGACCTATCCTGCAGGAAAAAATAGTTTCGCTTTAATTAGAGAGAACTTACTTTAAAAGGTGTGTTTTTTTTTTTTTGTTTGTTTTTTTTTAAATCTCCTGCTCTGTAAATTGAACTTTTATTGCATACAAGAGGCTCCTGCCGGGTCTAGCAAGCTAATAATAGAGTAAGAGATAAGACATTTTAGTCTAAACAGTATTTGCAATAAAGTGTAAACATTAGATGACTCTTTACAGGAAGTGTTTAGGAATGCTGTGCAAGTCACACGCAGGGAGGAGTGACTAGGGCTGTATAAACAAGGTGATTTAATTTCTAAATTGCAGAGAATTGAGCAGTGAGACTACAGGGGCACGATTTATACACCAAAACTGCTTCATTAAGCTAAGGTTGTTTTGGTGACTACAGTATCCTTTTAATAGGACTCATCAGGGTGTATGCATGATATATATTAAAAGCATTTAAAAAAAAAAAAAAAAAAAACCTCCTTCTGTAATTATTTGTACCTGGATTCTAGCTACATCTCTGTTTCTCTGTTTCCTTCGGCCAAGAACAGACTGTGAGATCTCAGGAATTCTCCTGTTCATCTGAATGGGAGGCAAGGACTGTCTTAAGTATAAATGTCAATAAGAACAGATTGCACAATTTAAACTGAAACTGCTGGCAGTTTTTTTCATTGAATTTGATAGTGTCTCCCTCTCATTCTCATATGTATATATATATATTGACAACAAGCGACTGTATTCTGTATTCATTATGTGTAAGTAGTAACTTTTGCCTTCAATAGTAGCATGATACACATGCATATAAAGAAGCATTTAGCTGTATATTTTTCGCTAGATGGCCAACTGATTTCTATTGGTAGTGAAAAAAGAGACTTGCCAAGCTCTTAATTATTATTGGTTTTATCGGTTTATGGAGAAAAGTACCTTCACGTGATGCCCCACAACACACACGTTTATGGTTATAATTCTGCTACCTCGACCAGCAAATATTTAGTGTCCATTTTGAAACCTGTTGAAATCAGTGGGAGACGTAATCAGAGTTTCACCTAAAAATGCTCAAAATATATATTTTGAAACCCTAAATGCAAGGATATCAACGGGTTCAGATCTAAAGATCCCGAAGCATAGTACTAGAGAAAATAAACAGTTGTGCCCTGTCCTCTCTGTGATTTCCAGTCTTAATTAGGAATGCAAAGCGCATTTCTGCTAAAGCACAAAGAACCGAAGAAAAGGCGTTCGAAAATTCAAAGCATCACCGCAACCCCTACCTACTAATAACTTCAAACCAAGTCTTAAGGGTGCTTTTCACTTACAGAAGCAATCTGATTTAAGTGAGGATTATGGATTTCATCCATCAAGCAGTTTAAGGAAATTAAAAGTGTGTTCATTAGTAAAATCACTCTGATTCCTAGGTTGTTATGGCAACACTACAGTGTATCTGGCAACTTTTGCCTGATCCTAAGAGAGAGGCATTCCAATTAGATTCAGAGTTCATAGAACAGTGGGTTGAATATTATAGATCAGACCAGGGGTAGGCAACCTTCAGAACTCCAGATGTTATGGACTACATTCCCCTGATGCTGACCAGCCCTATGGTTGTAAGAGCATTATGGGGGATGTAGTCCACAACTCCTGGAGTTCCAAAGTTTGCCTACCCCAGGAATGGATGTGTAAACTGATTGACACTAAATCATCAATCATTTTTCCAGTGTCTCATGTCTGCATCAAACACCATAAATTGTATAATGGTACCTCAATTTTTTTTCAGTGGTTTATGGATATTTATTTTATTTTTAATTACATTTACTGTGGGAAACGTGCTCTCAAGCAGAGCTGAATATTAAACCCCATAAGAACATATAACTTGTATGACTTTGACAAGCTTTGTATATACAAAAATAACTGTTTAAATTGAAATGTTCAAAGTATGCATTTCAGAGAAGATCTCCTATTATATACAGGTTGCGAAGAATAGTGGAAAAAACACAGCCTCTAAATGTATATTGTTTTATTAAAAATAAACTACTTTTAACTATTAATCTGCTAGATTGCTCATCTTGAACAGATTACAAGCCCATCCTAGTGTTAAAAATCTGTTAAATCTAGGACACATTTACAGACAAGTGGTTTTGATCTTTTAATATATAGACAGATCTACTACCACTGTTGAACTGTGACTACACAAGTGTAAAGTACAGCAGCCATCTGTTATTAGTCAACGGGAAACCCGACAAAACAGACGTACACTTGGACGTATTTCAAAGCTGTCCCTTTTTTCCCTTCAGAAATACCCCGTCCTTGCAGTCAGATGCAGTGCTTGTCTGCTTGTCTATGGTTATATTGTGTTTGTGGACTGCATGGACATAATGTGGTTTATTAGGGAGTACGTTAAGAATGGACTTCTAATGTAGGCAGCCCCTTAATGGCTTTTTCTAGGCACCTGGTAGCACAATTACAAATAGCTAGGAAGAAATAGATAAAATACAAAGACCATCCAAACCAGTAATGATATGCAGTTTCTATGGGGGGAGAGGGAGGTGTAAAGACCGTAATGCACCAGTGATGTATTATCACAGTGCCTCTTTGGGTATTATTCCACCAGAAGACCTGGGTCCACACCAACAGCCTCAAATGACTAATCCAACACATGGGCCATCAGTTGGGAGCCTCTGATCTTAACAAAAATATGCATATTTAGAAGATTTATGCTAAAATAATCACCCCTCCTCCATACATGTACCTTCTGTCTTGCTTTTTCTTCCTCTTACACACAAAATGCTTTATAAAAATGCTTTATAAATACAGTTAATAGTATTTTTCAAGGCATTGTTGTCTGATACACTGCCTTGGTGCAGATGAGTTCCAGAGAGTAACCTCATTTTTATTAAAAAAATTTTTTTTTTCATTTTCCTCTGATCACTTATATTAGAAGCTAGAAGAGATATCGCAACTCTTTAAGTACTACCATTAATTTAATATTACCCACATATAGACAGCAATTAGCTGCACTGTTGTGCTTTTTGTACTATGGAGTGTCTTACTCAAACACCGTGAGTTAGGTAGGTGTGTGTGTCTTGTGAATTTTTGTTTGTGAAAAAATGATTGCAGTGTTAATACTTGCTATTGGTAAGCTGGGAACACTCCATCCTCTATCAATCTAAGCCTTTTATTTGTGTATGATACACAGACTGTAAAGGAGGCTGGAAGGGCAGAATTAATAGGGCCCTTAGAAAGTTTATTAGGATCTAAATTGTCTCTGCTACTAAGCAATGGTTTCTGGGCTCCACATGTTTGTTGACAAGCCTTTAAAATCGCTGCAATATTTTTAATTTTTTTTGTAGTAATAACTTTGTTGATTAGATGTACAGGTTAAACACAGGCTACTAAATTTTTCCTGTTAATTTTTTTTTTCTTTTTTATGCATCAACTCCCCCTGTGACAAATGACTTGCTATGGCTGTCATTAAATAAATTGATTTGCCGAATCCCTTGTTGTGAAAGGGAAATGTTGTAAATTGGAGAATTGCTTGCTAATTTGGCCTAAAATGTGTACTGTTAGTTCTGTACAGTTTCTGTTGTATTGATTAACCATATAGTCATGAAAAATAAAGGTTTCTAGAATACCTGAAAGTGCAGTGATACATTACGACATAGCTATGTGCATGTTACACTTGGTATCTTCTAAGCCCATTTCTCCACTGAAGTACAATTTCAATAAATCACTCGTTTAAAAATCATGTGCTTTTGTAACTGCTTAGTTTTAGGAGGTATGTAGATGTAACGGATTGCTGTAAGTCCACTTTCTTTTGCAGGAACACGGCATCCCTATAGATTTAGGGTACGCAGTGGCGCCCCATCATTCTGGCGTATACCCAATTCACAGTCAACTCTATGAAGCCTGGAAATCTGTGTGGAGCATACACGTTACCAGCACTGAAGAGTACCCACACCTACGGCCAGCTCGGTACCGAAGGGGTTTCATACACAATCGCATCATGGTACGGTATACCGGTAACTTTTAATTTGAGTGGTACTTTGCAAAGGATTTTAATAATTTTGGAATAACTTTAATATATTTTTTTAAATGCCAACATATCAAAAACGAATATATATATATATATATATATATATATATATATATCTTAATATGTGAAAATATTTAAATTTTTTTGAAAATATTATCTCACAGGTATGAAACCAAATCTTGTTTCATCCCTTTGTTCAAAATGGAACTTTGTTTACACTAAAATGTCCTGTATGGATAAGACCTATTTGTTCCTTTCTCCCCTACCCTTCTTGAAGTGTTTATTTTAAATATTTGTAAATGCTGCTTATGTGACCGTGACCTGTCAATTTTATGGTAATGTAAAATAACATTATAGTCCATAGTTTTGTAAGGAACATATAAGTATACTTGGCCAATATGGCGGGTTAGTTTCCAGATCACCTTTTTTTTTTTTTGCTAGTGCATACAAAAGTCTCTCAGGTTGTTTACATATCATGCAGTTTATGTATATATAGCGTTCAATCGACCTACACTAAAATATGTAAAAATATATCTATTTTTTAAAACCGCTACCACTGAATTTATTTATAAGTTTAAAACCGCAGAGATAGTGGAGATTCATCATCTGAATATAGTGGATAAATGCTGTAAATTGAAGCACTGAAATGCAAATTATTAGTAGGATATGCTACTGGACGTTAAATCTTTAGAGTGTCTCCTCACTTGCTCCTTGTTGGAAGCCATCCTCAATTTTCTTGGAACAGAAGCTTTGCTTTTCTGCCAACATTATACTTAATTTGAAGGCATGAAACTGTCCCAGAAGGCATTCTTCAGAGGCCCATCATGTATATGACACAATATGTGAATTTATGCTTCAGAAAAATAAATTTTACTCCAAGCACATACCTCCCAACTTTTCCAATAGACAAAGAGGGACACTTTAATTTTAAGGGTGTAGGAGGGGGGGGGGGGGGGGGGTGGTCAAAGGCTACCTGTTCTGAGAAATATTGGGCAACTTTCTAATGACAATTTGTACTAAAATGTAATTTTCAATAATATTTACATAGACTGAATTCTAATCACATTTATTGTAGTTTAAAGACATTACTGTGAGTATTATGGCTGTGGAGCTCTGTTATACACTAAGACACCCCAAGAACATAGAGCTCCTAGAAAAGAGACGTGAAGACAAAATAGAGGGTCACGTGGATTTGGGCCAAAATAGGCACTGTCCTTATAACTATGGACATTTGGGGAGGAATGCAAGTACCATGATGACTTCAGTGATTTCAAGTGGCCATGGTAACCAGAGTCTATATGTGTATGTGTTCACAATGAAAAGATGCACATACAGAGTTAAACCCCTTTGTTGCTGGAGGTGGACTGTAATGGTTATGAAGCTTAGATTAACCATTTAAAGATAGTGGCCACTGTAGAGTAGGATGGAGTAAAGGAATGCATAGAAAATCATTGTTTACTTATATGTACGTGTTACAAAAAATACACTAAGGATATAATACCATAAGATATTTTTTTTTTTTTGTTTTTTTTTTTTGTTTCATGCTTAAAAAGAAAAATAAGATTAGAGATTAATCCGGTATCCGGCATAATCCGGCATATTTTCACATGTCAAGGAGTTCAAGCTTGCCAATATTCAGATTTGTGTTTTTTTTTATGGATGACTAAGCTTTCCAGAAGAATGAAAACTGCTATAAACATGACCCATAAATTCCAGAAATAACAATTCTCTTTTGAGAATAGAAATCAAAATATATATCTAGAGATCTTTTATAAAAGTGAGAAAGCTATCCAATAAATCATAAACGAAGGCTTATATTTTTGTAGAAGAGCAAAGTGTTTTAAAAGAATATTGGATGTGTATACTTAGCCACAGAATTGCAAGATGCCATTTTGACTTTCTCCTTCCATATAAAGGTTTTACCACGGCAGACCTGCGGGCTCTTTACTCACACCATATTCTACAATGAGTACCCTGGGGGCTCCAAAGAACTTGATAAGTCCATTCGCGGTGGTGAACTTTTCCTGACTATCCTCCTTAACCCGGTGAGAATATAAACCATTTATATTATCTGTTTGGGTGAAAATACAAACCATTTATATTATCTGTTGGGGTGAGAATATAAACCATTTATATTATCTGTTGGGGTGAGAATATAAACCATTTATATTATCTGTTTGGGTGAGAATATAAACCATTTATATTATCTGTTTGGGTGAGAATATAAACCATTTATATTATCTGTTTGGGTGAGAATATAAACCATTTATATTATCTGTTGGGGTGAGAATATAAACCATTTATATTATCTGTTTAATGCCATATCCTTGTAATGCACTTAAATGAGTGGGTAAACATCAAAACCGGGGTGTCATTTAACTGTATTTGAAACCTGTACCTCTTTGATCCTCCAAATATGATTTTCACATGTTAAAATAAATCCAACAATATAGTCACATTTGCATTCACAAAATATAGTATTTCTCATAGACATAGGACATTGAAACTCAGACCAGGCCTTAAAGGGAAGCTGACCCTTTAATAGATATAGCAGCTATGCAAACATGCATGCGTTTTTAAGTGTGCATTCTTTTCATTGTGGGTATATGTATATATTTCAATGAGAAGTCTTTGTAAAAAAAAAAAAAAAAGGTGCTCTGGGCAATTTCTTGCCTTTTGAGGTTAGCTCCACTGAGGTAACCAACAAGGAAGTAATAGGACTGGTTGCCTGATTCACAGCCAGGGGACTGTAACCAGGTTAATTTGTAAAAAATAATAAATATCTACTGATATCTGAAATTTTTGTAAAATGAAAAGAAAAGGACACACTTTCCACATATACAGGAATAAAGCAAGCTAAAGTGATGTAGGGTTCCAGAGTGTACCTTTTAATATACAGTATTCTTATTTGAACAGAATTGGACAACCTCTGTCTTTTTGTTTTTTAATGGTCTTTAAGAGCTCATTTGAGAGTCAATGAAATATAAGGTGCAATGTACAGTACAGACAGAACACCTGTTAATGTAAAGATAGATGCTTGGAATTTTATGCAGAGACTATCAAAGCCCCCAACATTGTGCAACTAGTGAGGTTTTTAAAAGTCTAAATCAACATGAACATTCTATGGGTTTTCACCACTAAAATATCAACAAAGTGACCTTGGTGCAGTGGTCCTCTCATTTTAACCCTCCAATCTAAAACATTGCTGTTTTGTTGAAAATGCAATGTTTACAATGCAGGTTTAAATCCACCTGTCTTCCTTACAGCCGCAAGAAGCATTGATGTGCATCAGGTCCCTAATGCTCCTGTATGTTTTACCATTATTTATACGGCTCAAAACCTTTGGTAATACAGGTTTGCATTCCAAATGCTTTATTGTTCCTTTAAGTGACACTTTTCTAAATCTCCAGCATTGGATCTGCCTACACAGATCCAGTTGTTTTAGTGAAACCGTTCAGGGGGATGAGCTCCTAAATCAATTTATAGTTTCTTGACCAGATTATTTCCCAAATTCCAAATTGTGGTGAATTGAAATCTGAATGGCCAAATATCTAAACTGTGACTAGAGGGAAGTTGGAGAGGTGTTCCACATCCGCTAACATTTTTATTTTTAATTGCTACAGTTTGGACTTTAAGGAATAACATTGCTTGTTTTGATCCTCCCTGTAATTATAATGATAAACTAATAGGCATACCAAATAATACCAAATAGAAATCAACTGCAATGCAAAATGCACAGAACCAGTTATGGATGCTGATCTCCATGTACTGTCCCCTAATACATAGGGGAAAAAACTATTCTCAGAAGAAGAAAAAAAAATAATAGAACAAATCCATTCACAGCAAAGGCACGCTAAAAGCAGTGGAAAAGTGTTATATAATTTTTTTTGTAAAATAGAAACCGGTAACTGTCAGACTATGCAGATAGCCATAGCTGAAACCGGCAGTGTGAGACTTCATAAAATGGTATGCTTCATCGAACTGGCTGATAAGCTGTCCCCCTGTTCATCAACTACCGTATCAAGAGAGACATTCAGTGATTGCCATCTGCTGTGGGTAAACGTGAAATGCGTGTGTTTGCTTTTAAAGAACAGCCTCCAACATTGTAAATAATTCATCGAGGTAACAATAAGAAATGTTCAATCTTGTGTGTGTGTCGGCATATATAGGTTAGAATGCACACACCCTCGCGTCCCCATGAAACTGCTCTAAATAAGGTTTATTTGGGGGGGAGGGGATTATGGTGGGGGGGGGGGGGGGTTGTTGGTTTTTCTGTCTTTCTATCACTCTGCAATAATGGAAAATCCTTGACAGTTGATCATTAGAATTAGGACAAGTCCTTCACAGACTATACTTTCACTTTAAAAGACGATTTGACAGTCCCAAGATAGCGGAGGTTCTGAATGCATTTTTCCAGCCTTGCCATTTTTGTTAAATGTAAATTTGCTATGGTTGTTTCGAGTCATGTTGTGTTTTGAACACCCACGGTGCTAGCAGACCTGTCATGAATCGGTCCGCAGGCTGCAAGCAGTTGTTTGGTAATTACCTGTCCATATAAGTACAGGGTATATTGCCACCTGCAGTTTCTTATTACAATGCTGAAGTCAGGCTCAACGCATTCATGTTTCACCAGAAGCCGCCCACTCTTATGTTTGTTGCTGTATGCAAGACAATACACGACTACTTGTCCCTCTTTTATCCCCCTTATTCTTTTTAACTGTTTGATGGCATGCAAGGCAGTTTGTCAATTCTGAGTCTATTAAGTAAATATATAAAGTATTTTTGCCCTGCATTATACAGCACCTTCCAGTGTTTAAAGGGACACTGAAGGCACCCAGACAACTTCTGCCCGTTGGAGTGGTCTTGGTGCCTTGCCCCTCTCCCCTTAGCCCTGTTAGTCAAAACAGGTTTTTGGAGAAACCGCAGTGTTTTGATTACAGGGCTCATCCAACCTCTAGTAGTAAATAAAGTTTGGGTGCTAGAAAGTCAATGTATTTAGAACAGGTAGAACTCCTGTAATTTACTAGATTTATAACTGCTACACACTTAGGTGCAATCCCAATTCACCAATCCAGCATAAAATGATAATGTAATAATAAGTGGAGCAATATTAAATGTTGCAATTTAAATATATACAAACATATTGGGTATATTCTCCCAATAGGTGGCGTTTGCTTAGAATTCATGGAACATGTAAAAAAGAAAATGGTTTTTAACAAAATCTACACACGCTGACACACACGCGTGCACACACGCGCGCGCGCGCACGCGCTGACGCGCGCGCGCACTCGCGCTGACACACATGCGGCTAGATGGTGGTTTTAACACTATAGGGTCAGGAATACATGTTTGTGTTCCTGACCCTATAGTGATCCTTTAATGTTGAGATAAAAATGAACATTCATAGGATTGCACTTTACATTAGACAGTTGTTGTGTTCAATAAATACATGGGATTATTTATGTACTTGGGTATAATGCCGCTTTGGGTTCTCAGAAGTGCTGCAAAAATATGTGAATATAGTTGGCTTAAGAATCAATAAATAAAAAAATGATAGATAATGTTATCTTTATTAACGTTATCCAAAATCAAATTCCAAAAGCTTCACAGAGTAGCACTAATAGGAAGGAGTTGTATTCAAAATCACGTATAGCATTTCAGCATCAAGCCTTAATCATGTATAAGACTTGACTCCGAAACGCTGAACATGATTTTGTTCTCATGATCCCGAATAAAACTCTTTCCTATTTGCACTAATCTGTGAAGACTTTGAAATGTGAATACGGAGGATCCCTTCCATGATGCTCCCGGTGTGGTAGCAGCCACTATTGGATTCCTTGAGTGCAACACTATCTTTGGCATTGAACATTTCATCCTGTGGATAATTTGCATCACAAATAGAAAGCGGTGTATAGATACAGTATGTAGCTATATCACCATGGAAGATCTCCAGGTGCAGGCCCTGACACTTTAGATCAGGGGTAGTCAACCTTTTTATACCTACCGCCCACTAATGCATCTTTCTTCATGGTAAAATTTCCTAACCTCCCACCAGTGCTGCAGTAACTCAAGCTTTTTAGCGCAAGTGTCTTCAGATACTCTGGTAAATAGCCACAAGCATATTTTGGGTTTTTTCAGACGTGGTTTCTAAATTTGTTGCACAATTTAACAACTACTTTTACGCTTACCATGTTTTGATCTGCACTCAACACAGTGCTTTCCCCCCTCACCCCCTATCCCTTTTTTTACCAAACACCAAAAACAACGCTGTATTAGCCTTCTTCTTATTTATCTTCCTTATATTATATCAAGAAAGGGTTACAGTGGGCAGGCAGGGGGAGAAAGGGTTACAGTGGGCAGGCAGGGGGTGAAAGGGTTACAGTGGGCAGGCAGGGGGAGAAAGGGTTACAGTGGGCAGGCAGGGGGAGAAAGGGTTACAGTGGGCAGGCAGGGGGAGAAAGGGTTACAGTGGGCAGGCAGGGGGAGAAAGGGTTACAGTGGGCAGGCAGGGGGAGAAAGGGTTACAGTGGGCAGGCAGGGGGAGAAAGGGTTACAGTGGGCAGGCAGGGGGAGAAAGGGTTACAGTGGGCAGGCAGGGGGAGAAAGGGTTACAGTGGGCAGGCAGGGGGAGAAAGGGTTACAGTGGGCAGGCAGGGGGAGAAAGGGTTACAGTGGGCAGGCAGGGGGAGAAAGGGTTACAGTGGGCAGGCAGGGGGAGAAAGGGTTACAGTGGGCAGGCAGGGGGAGAAAGGGTTACAGTGGGCAGGCAGGGGGAGAAAGGGTTACAGTGGGCAGGCAGGGGGAGAAAGGGTTACAGTGTGCGGGGGACAGGGGGAGAAAGGGTTACAGTAGGCAGGCAGGGGGAGAAAGGGTTACAGTAGGCAGGCAGGGGGAGAAGGGGTTACAGTAAGGGGGTTAGGCAGAGAAGGGGTTACAGTGGGGAGGGCAGGCAGAGAAGGGGTTACAGTGGGGGGGGAGGAGGGCAGGCAAAGAAGGGGTTACAGTAGGGGGAGGGGGGCAGGCAGAGAAGGGGCTACATTGGGGGGGTTGGCAGAGAAGGGGTTATGGTGAGGGGGAAGGGGGGCAGGCAGAGAAGGGGTTATGGTGAGGGGGAAGGGGGCCAGGCAGAGAAGGGGTTACGGTGGGGGGGAACGGGGGCAGGCAGAGAAGGGGTTACGGTGGGGGGGAAGGGGGGCAGGCAGAGAAGGGGTTACATTGGGGTGGGGGCCAGGCAGAGAAGGGGTTACATTGGGGTAGGGGGGGGGGCATTTTTTGGGCTCTGTGCCCTACCTTCATTAGATATCCCTGGTGGTCCAGTGTCTCCCCGGTGGTCCGGTGGGATAACTCTTCGGTCTGAGCTCCGCCGGGTGCAGAGCTGCAGACAGTGTAATAAAAGTCTCGCGAGCTCCCAGAGTGTTGCCATGGTAACGCTTTGGGAGCTTGCGAGACTTCTATCACGCGGTCTGCAGCTCTGCACCCGGCGGAGCTGCAGACCGGAGCTGCTGGGCAGACTGACTGGAGGGAGCCCGGCAGCCCTGGATGTGTGGGTCAGCGCGACCCACTGGGGATCGCCCTGCGACCCACCAGTGGGTCGCGACCCACACTTTGGGAACCGCTGCTCTAGAGGAACGGTTGTTCTGCATTTAGTCATTTTCTGTTTTGTTTTTGTTTTTTGTTTTTTGTGTGTGTGTGTGTGTGTGTGTGTGTGTGTATAAAAAAATTTTTTGTGTATAGAATTTATTTTTATTTTTTTTTTGCAATTGTGGACTTTTTATTGGCAAAGGATTCTTTACTGTAAGAACAATCAAGATGTGGAATGATGTGCCTAGCAAATGGTTTTCTCAGATTCAGATATCAAATGAAAAGGATATCATAGATACTATGTGGAGTACCAGATTTTAACTGAAGGGGAGTCTGACTGCTATTTGGAAGAATTGATTTCTATTTTCCCCCAAATTGTCAGGCACTTCACTTTTTCCCCCCAGTTTATGTTACTTTGTAGCTATATAAATGTTCTTTTTAATAATGGTAAAATCATATAGGCACGTGTGAATCATAAGCTTTTTCTCTTCCTAAATACAGACTTCAGTTCCTTGACAAGTTGAATGAGGCTAATTCAAATACAAAGGTATATCATCGTGGTGCTGCTATTTCTCCAGAGTTCTCCTGTTCTTTTTAAACCAAACCCCTCTTACACAGCTGTGCAGAAAACATTTTCGTGTTATGTATTCTCCTGAAAGAAAACTGCCAGGAAATGTGAGGAGTCTTATAATCAAGATGAAGATGAGCGTAAGGCTTGCATGTGTGAATGTTCCCTCTTCACACCTCAGCAGCAAGATTCAGCAATTGTTGACTCACTGGTAGTCAAGTATTTTCGTAACTGTCTGAAAAGGATCATAAACATAGAACAAAACACTTGAAATAAATTAAATAAAATAAACTTGCTTTGTAGGATTACATTTACAATAGTCCCCTTCCATACGTGCCTTTTGTATGTATACATTTGTCACTTTTGAAATCGATTTATCCCTTTCATTTTACTAGTATTATTACTTGTAAAGCACCCACATATTCTGCGGTGTTGTACAATGGGCATAGAAAACATTATTATAACAAGGCAATTTTGATACACAGGAAGCTTTTGTAGAGGGGGCCCTGCTGAAATAAGCTCACATTCAGGTATGGTAGGCCTCATGTATTTGTATTCTAATTCACACCGCAAAATCAAACCTGTCCCTTCAAAAAAACGAAATGCTTCTGATTTAAAGCAGCTCTGTCACCTTCTTGAGTCTTTGCATATATTTTAGAAACATACATGATGGGGTGATTTCCATTCAGGGTGTGGGTACAACATGGGTGAGATATAACTATGACTAAAAATTAGTTTCAGTTGTTGAATTAGACTCCACAGGTAAATTCCGGACTAATCAATTCATTCGTGTGTAGACTAAAATGATTATATTTTGGACAAACCAGCCGAAACAAGCTTTTGCACAAGTCTAATTCTTACCTTATTTGTGCCTGCTGGTTGCCACCATCTTTGATCTTCAGCTCTTGGCATCCATGTTGATGTCCTCCATAAATGATGTCTCACGAGGAGCATAGTATTTTACCTTCTATCCTTTAAATTTCAAAACAGTTTTTTGAGCTTTTCATAACTGTATTTTGATGAAATGCACATAAAAAATGTTTTCAAGAATGGGATATTGATTTGCTTGTTTGAAGCATTTCTGTTGAGCCAGTTGATTAACATTTTGGAAATCACTAAACCTATATGCCTTTCAGAAAAATAGGCTATACAATACTATCTTTTGCTTTTTGCATTGTATAGGATTCCAGAGATGTATTTCAATTTGCAGTTCCATTTCTTGCTATATTGTAATGGAAACGTCAAACAAGGTCTGTTTAATAACAGTTAAGTAAATATCCTCCACTATTCCATCCATAAACCTTCTGTATATACAATATGGCTCCAGGAAGACAGACATCTTTTTTTTTTTTTTTCCCCCAGTAGAATGTTTGTGTTCTAGTTTAAGCGGAAAGCATTCTGTTTTATTCTTGATCTCCTCCCCCACCTTTTTCCATAAAAGCTCCCGCTTAATCCTGTTTTCCATGTCCACTCATGATGCATACAGATCACAACACAGAACTGTCAACCTTGAAAGCAATATATGTTGAGCCCTTCTATTGGGTTTCAAATTGAGCTTATTTTACAGCTGGTAGCATTCTGGGAGACCCTGGTACAAGAATTGAGATCCTGTTTGAATCATTTTGATTATATTTTGGAATTGGGACTATAAGTTATAGACCATTCCAATGCAACTTATTTAAAAATAGGTTTGTTTTGATTCGATAGAATATTTCACACTTTGGTGTGTGTGTGTATATATACATATCTTTAAAACCAAGCGCTTTCACAGGGCTTTTCTTCAGTAGATTATCTTCTTTATTTTAATTACAACAAATTGTGATAATTACATTTGTAATCGACGTTTCAGTCCCTCCGTGGGCCTTTTGTCAAGATCTACAATATAAAAAAAAAATCAAATAGACCATGTTTAAAGCTAGCAATAACACATTTTTGTTTGTTGGGAAAAGCAATACATTCTGTTGTACGGAGAAACCCTCCAGCATACAGCCCCAGGAAAGTTAAAGGAACACTATGTATTCCTGATCCTGAAGTGAAAGGCCCCCCCCCCCCTTGGGTTAAAACTCACCTTATTTTCAGGCTCCACGGGTCCACCGGTGCTGGCCCCTCCCCCTTGGTGACACCATCAGAATTGCTGATTTTTAGCCAATCCAATGCTGATTGGCTAAAATGCCATTTTGGCCAATCAGCACCTTCTCATAGAGATGCATTGAATCAATGCATTTCAATTAGGAAAATTCAGCGTCCCCATGCAGAGCGTGGAGACGCTGAACGGTAGGGGTGCTTACTGTGCTGCACTGAGCTAGGAAGCACCTCCAGTGGCCATCTGAGGAGTGGCCACTTGGAGGTGTCCCTAGTAGCAATGTAAACACTGCCTTAAGAAAAGGCAGTGTTTGCATTAAAGTGCATGAAGGCAATGATTATACTCACCAGAACAACTACATTAAGCTGTAGTTTTTCTGGTGACTATAATGTCCCTTTTAATATGTATCTGACTATCCACCCAATTTAGCTAAGGTCATTCTTCATTCAGTGGCATGTCCCTATTTGCCCTGGGACCACTTACCTTTATGCATACCTTTAGCTCTTGTTCCCCAATAGGAAGGTGGTGAAAATTTATCTGACTATATTTACTATCAGTCCCATGCATAATTACACTTTGTATTAATATTTCAACCTCAATATATTTTGGGTTCATATCTGCAAAACTATGAAATAAATGGAGAACTGTGTTGCAAGTCTCTGATGGTGAATAGGTTTAACAGTGGTGAAAATCTGATTCTGTGTTCCTAATACGTTAATACAAGACTTGCAATTGGTGAAGGGTCTGCATATATTATACAGGTTCTATTTGACAAAGAACAAACTACTTTCAAACAAAATCCCTTTGTATGACAGCTGCTTAACCAAAATTGTCAGAAAGATTTGTCATGTACAAAATTGCTTCGACTGTCCATTTGTATTCCAACCACACACTGTTTATTGACTCAGGAAAGATAAGGTTGTTTATATGGATTGCAGAAAAAAAAAAAGTAATTTTTAGTTTTTAAAGGATTTCTTGTGACCGTGATCTTAAATGGAATTGGTCTAAAGTTTTAAACTAACCTTTATAAATGAATTGCATGACCATTTATAGTTTCATGGGTCTGACTACTTGCCAAGCTATCACAGGGTAAAATGTGTGGGTATGAACACCTATCTAAACCGTCCGAATCAGGGCTCAAAATTTCAACTCTCTACTAACCATTGGCTAGTGAAAATGTATCCCTGGCGTGTTAGAAAAATATGGTGTCAGTGGAAATTTGCCACTGTATGCTGTGGCTTGTAGTGGGAAGTCGATTTTAAGGCATGACTAGTAACATAGGACTTTATATAAAACCGCTGCTTTAATGAAAATATTCATATCCTTTAATTTACGTCATTGCTTAAACTTTCATTAACTCATACCAGGTAACAAAGTACATAGTTACATTATCACTGTACAACTATCTATTTGTGAAACATTTACATACAGGGGCAATTGTGGATAACATCGAACCAAGATTAAGCTACAAATAGTCTCAAATTACGGAGATTTCTTCAAAGTAACTAACAACACAAGAGATAATAAATAACCATAAATAATACAACTGTATACGAATGATAAAAAAAAAAAAAAATCCCTAATTAACTATATAACATTCAGTGTAGTTTATTTCAAGCAGAGCTATACATGTATAGACAGAAATGTTCAATAAAATGTTCAATAAAAAAATGTTCAATGAATAAAATAAACCATATTCTATGTGTAATTTGCAATCCGCATATTTAATTTACATGAAGACTGTGTTCTAGGGAATGACTTTAGGTGATCTCCAAGGTTGTATAACTAGAGCAGAACACAGTTTCTGGTAGCGTCCTTCTCTATGCACTAAAATATTAAATAAGACACCACAGAGAGGTCATGAAATATTTACTTATTCAAGCTCTGTAATGCCATGTTAATTTCACAAAGTCTACTCTGCATGTCGCGGTTGTGAATTCTAACCTTATCTCTGTTTGAAATGCGTTTGTTTTTATTTTATATAATTTTTTTTCTCATCTTTCAAAAGTGGAGACCTAAGGGATTAGTTGTCTTTCTTTTTCAAAATCATTCTTAAATTCCCACTTCCCACCCTCCAGCATCCACACATCGCCCTATCTACAGGCTCTCCTCTACCCACAGGCCATGTAAATAATAAATGAGTGTTTGTGCAGCCAAGTGCTCTACTTAGGAAAGTTAACCTAGATGGCAATTCTTCTGTGTGTCTGTTACAGATCAGCATCTTCATGACACATCTCTCAAACTACGGCAACGACCGCCTGGGGCTCTACACGTTTGAAAGCCTAGTGAAGTTTGTGCAGTGTTGGACCAATCTCCGACTCCAAACTCTACCACCTGTTAACCTGGCAAAGAAATACTTTGAAATCTTTCCACAAGAGAAGGATCCTCTATGGCAGGTGCGGTATAATTCTTCATTGTGTAATGTTACTTACTGTACCCCAAAAGTCTCTTATACAATCAGTGTTTTAGGTGTATCTAGTCTCTCTTTTGAGTTATGGAAAGTGTTTTTTTTTTTTGTTTTTTTTAAGTTTATAGTTATGGTTATATAGCCCGTGCTAGTTAGAGATCCTTATTTATATTTTAATTTCTGCCATTTTAAAAGTGCAGTATGCCCCTAGAAGTACGTTTAGTACTGGTAGGTGTTTGCATTTAATCACTTTCAAGGTCCAATGATACATTTTATGGATTAAGTATAGAATGTTGCAACATTGTTCAATTTTTAAGAAATAAAAAGTTTATTAAGTAAACACTTTTTGTGAAACCTTGATATTTGCATTTTAGTGTAGTTGCGGATGCTTGCTGAGATTGATGGACATTTGTATGCCCAGCACATTTGGGTGCTAGTGTAATGCACAATTACTTAAGGATAGCAGGAGCTCAGGATAATATAAGGCATTTTATTTATAAGTAGGTGTTGGTGCACTGTTTATATAAGGAAGCTGCATTAAACGACAATGTACCATTAACTAGAGTGTCACTTCCACTATTCCATTTTGGTGTTGATGTAGTTCTGGAATACACTGGGTTAAATGGTTTCTCTTTGACCTTAAAGGGACACTGTTGATACTGTAACTGCTTTATCTCATAAAGTGATTATAGTGTCTGAATTCCTCTGGGATGTCCTTCTCATCAGTATTAAAGCTTAACTCGAGCCCACCGCAGCCCATCCACTCTGTGGGTAAACGTGATTGGCTGAGAGTGTCAGCTGGCCACGTGGTTTTACCAACTCATACCAGCAATGGGTGGCTGCAATAGACAAAGATTTTAATCACTACTTTGGCCATAAGTCTAGTGGGGGCTCGACTGTGAACATTCAGGCACCTTCATTCAGTATTAAACTGCTGAAAAATAGTTAAATACTAGAGGACACAGAACCAGTGGACTCCACACACTATAACCAAACCAATGAGATTAAATTGTTAAAGTGCCTACCCTATGTCTGTATCCCTTTTCCATAATGCTATAACCTAAATACAAACCTAACCACTAATCCCAATGTATCTGAACCTTAAAGGAACCCTCTAAGCACCAGAAGCACTACCGTTTAATGTAGTGGTTCTGATTTAAAGAGACTGATCCTGCAGTCTCAGCTGTGTAAATACTGCTTTTTGTTAGAAAAGGCAGAGTTTACATTGCTGCCTGATGCCACCTCTAGTGGCAGTCACTCAGACAGCCTTTAGAGCGTCTTCCTGTTGTGGTCATGCAAGCCTTGCAGGACTGATGTTCGTCGTCTTCACGCTTCACGGCTAATGCTCCCTATGAAGAGAGGGGAACAATAATCTAAAAAACTATTTTAGCACTATGGCTAAAAAGACATGTTTGTATACCCAATATTAATGTTCCTTTATTCCTAATGCGTTTAACCCAGATTACGTACTCTCACCACAAACTAAACTTTACCCTATTTTAAACTAGCTCAGAACTCCTATCAGTCACAGCATGGTAGAATTTATGTGCTGAATCAGCTACTTTAAAACGTTCCATTCTTTAGATCGGTGGATTACAATGTTTTGCATTGTTTGCCAATCAGTACAAGGCATACATTGAGCAGTGTACACGCAGCACTATGTTATACTGCCGGTGTATGCATACTCCTATTGAAGTAGCATCTACGGGAATGAAAAGGCAGACTATAGGCTTAAATCCGATGACATGCAAATTGTGTATATATTTGGCTAGTGTTGTGTTAGTTTTTTAAATTGGGAAATCGTTTAATGTGTAGATGTGTAGATCTTTTTCAGGGTTAGTTGAACCAGGTTTATTAATGGAAATCATCTGCAAACACTGCAATGATTGCTATTTTTATATAGCCACTTTGAGGGCAATTTACATATGAACTAAACATGACCGATTCTCTTTAGCAATGATAATAGGAAAAGTTTAGTTGGTAAAGAACCCAAGTCCCCATTTCTGCAATGCCTACTGAAAGATTAAATGAAACAGTTAAGTTTGTACTTTAATACAATTTTAAGCTTTTTGCTCACCTTTTCTCCTCCCATGATGTCATGGGGAAGCATGGCCTCTTTAGTGGACCAATCCAATGCACCTCATAGAGGAGCATTGGGGACCTGATGTGCGGCAAATTTCCTCATAGGAATGCATTGAATCTATGCTTTATTACGAGTGCTTCTGTTGTCACATGAAAGAGTTTTAATCAGTCAGTGCAGTGTAAGCACCTGTAGTGGCTGTCAGGAAGACACACTAGAGGTGGATTTAACCCTGTAATGTAAACATAGCTGTTTAAAAAAACAAATGTTTTACATTACAGTGTTAAAAGGACAGAACCACTGCACCTAGACCACGTGGAATTGTTGACTTTAGTGTCCCTTTACTATTGGCTTCACCACAATTTAATGGTTGACCACATTATTCTCTGCTTCAGCTATAAATTCCTAATCTTTCAAGCTATGCGGTTTTATCTGGGAAACGCTGTTACACCCATTATAAAATGTCTGCAGTCTGGCTGTCTACATCTTGACTTGAAATTATTTTATGGTTTTACAGAATCCTTGTGATGACAAGAGACATAAAGATATCTGGTCAAAGGAAAAGACCTGTGACAGGCTGCCAAAGTTTTTAGTTGTTGGACCTCAAAAGACTGGTATGTATTCATTTTACGAGCATCATTGGTATTTGGTAATTGGTCTTCACACCACTAATCTTTTGTTGTTAATTGTTACATTTCTCCATAGGTACAACAGCCCTGTACTCCTTTCTTGGCATGCACCCAGCTGTCACAAGTAACTTCCATAGTCCAATCACTTTTGAGGAGATCCAGTTTTTCAATGGATTGAACTATCACAGAGGCATTGATTGGTAAATATTCTACTATCAAATGTTTGTCCTGTAGTTGATCGGTCAGAAATTATGACTTTTCGCAGCTATTTCTTTATTTGCCAAACATTTCCAAGCTCCAGTTTGGTCAGATGGTACTGACCATAATCAGGAGCTAAATCTTGCCATCTGGTTATGAGAATGTCTCAATATATTTCACTTTGGCATCTAAAATGACAAGGGGACTTTTATCTGACTGATGAATCCCTCACGATTAAGACTCCCAAAAGGTGTCTTCTTGTGTATTTTCCTCTTTATGAGTAGACCCTTTGATGCATACTCCACTGCCAAGTACAAAAAAAAAACACCGTTTGGTAGATATATCACCAATGAAAACATGCATGGATTTAGTTATACATTTTTTCAGTGGGGTAAATCTAAAACGGCTTACATTAGAAGCCCTCCGTTTCTAACCCAGCCCAGACTTTCTTTGGCTACCGAATCGTAGACTTCCCAGTGCAGCTCAATGAGAAGTCTTTGCAAGACAGGTGCTTTGGACAATTGCTGTCTCTTGAGTTTAGTTCTACTGAGCTAACCAAACCAGGATGTAACAGGACCTGTTGTCTGCTTAAACCAGGTTCAACCAGTTGTAACCAGGTTCATTTATAATCTATCGATCTATACATATATATTTTTTTTAATCTGCACTTCTTGTAAAATGAAGAGGACACTCTAGCAAGCTAAAGTTCTTTAGGTGTCCGTAGAGTCCCTTTAAGTTTTGGCAATTTTGTAGCTCTGAACATCTTTATTTATTGATTTAATTTCTCTTAGGTACATGGAATTCTTCCCTATGCCTTCCAATGCTAGCACGGACTTTATGTTTGAGAAGAGTGCAAATTACTTTGACGCTGAAGTGGTACCTAAACGAGCTGCAGCACTTCTCCCCAGAGCAAAAATTATCGCTATCTTAATCAGCCCTTCATACCGAGCTTACTCCTGGTATCAGGTAATGCCCCCGTGGTTTGAAATCCAGAACTTCATTTACTTGTGTCATCGGGAGTGAGCAGAGGAGGGCGTCCTCTGATGTTTAATGTGACCCATGAGGCCATTTGTCCATATACATAAAATGAAGTTAGTGGAAAGGGCTCCAAAGGTTAATTGTTGTGAAATATTCTGGGGATGCTGAGGCGTTCTGATTTTCATACCTGCTGTCATTATTAATTTGACCTGGCGGTTTCAGTGAAAGCTCATTATTGCTAAACATATCACTTGAAATATCTGAAGTAGTGTGCTGAGGTTTGAACTGATTTTCTCTATTGATTTAACTATTTCTAGTAACCTTTACTGGAAGAACAGGATATTAAACGTAGCTGCAAGCAGCAATGCACAAGAATAACAACACAGATATAACCTATGTAGATATAGTAGGCAGAGCAGCAGATGACCTAGATAAGCATATGACACAAG
The DNA here is from genome assembly GCF_036172605.1 of Pelobates fuscus. Lineage (NCBI taxonomy): Eukaryota > Metazoa > Chordata > Amphibia > Anura > Pelobatidae > Pelobates > Pelobates fuscus. Next base: position 78,432,129 of record NC_086326.1, on the reverse strand, counting down.
TATTGCTCAACATTAGTATCTTAAAGAAATACAATCTCCACATTCCCTATAACATAGAAACATAGAATGTGACGGCAGATAAGAACCATTCGACCCATCTAGGCTGCCCAATTTTCTAAATACCTTCATTAGTCCCTGGCCAGAAGGCACCAAAGCAATTAATCACCATACGAATTTTTCATCAGTTTCCGTTTTCATACTTCATTTTTTTTTTTTTGCGTCTTTTGTTTTTTAATTTTGACTTGGCATTTTTGACCATTCGATTATGGAATAATATTGAAATAGGTTAGCAAAAGAGAATTGCATTGCTTAGTTTGCAGATTTCGCTCCTTCAGCATCAGAATGCCAGGAAACAGGGCAGCATTTTAAAATGACCACCGTACAGCATGAAGAGGTGACGTGACCAGGAAAACCCAGTTTATGGGACCAACCTAATTATAACATGACCTTATACAGGAAGTGTCAATATGTTTGCCTGTTCCTACCTTCACAGCATACAGACAGTCCCCAATCTACATTGTCTTGACTTGTAACAATTTACAGCAGGGGTGCCCAAAAGGTAGATCCCCAGATGTTGTAGAACTACAACTTCCATGATGCTTTGCATGCCTTTGGAATGACAAAGCATCATGGAAGCTGTAGTTTGAAAACATCTGGGAATCGATCTTTGGACACCCCTGAGTTACACTTACCAGAAGACTCTGTTATTGAACCTATCACCAGTTACATCATCGCATATTATGGTCTACCATCTAGTGTTCCCTGTGAGCACTAAGTGTAATGATATTTTGCTTCGCCTACTCAAATTTTTATATACATTTTTGTAGTTGACAAAAGTTGAATATATTGCGGTATTTATAGCGGTCACTCATATCTCCCTACAGCATCAGCGAGCGCATAATGACCCAGTAGCAATGAACTTCACATTTGCACAGGTGATAACAGCTGGGCAGCGTGCTCCCCCAGAACTCCGGAACCTGCAGAGCCGTTGCTTGATGCCTGGGTGGTATGCTACACATCTGGAAAGGTGGTTGAGCTATTACCCTGCCAGCCAGGTGAGTGATTACAGGGTTATCAAATAATGCTATGCTGCAGATTTAAAATGCCTTTGTACATTTATAGTAATCACAATATCAAGTTTTAAGGAGAATTGAGCAGGGGAATTAATCTTCTATTGGGAGAATGTGTGCTACAACAGATGTGTTAATGGTGAAAATTGTGTATAGCTGCTCTGTACACTAATGTGGATTACCCTTTATTCCACATGCAATTAATATAGAGAAAAAGAAGAGTGTGGTATATAATTAATATATACCTTAAGTGGAGTGCTATAAATGTTGAGGAATTACTCTTATGTCTAAATATGCTGGAGCATTTATTTTCAATTTAACTTAAAATCTTGTATTTCTTATGTGAATTATCCCCAATTCCCAGTTTAGTGGAGGGGCAAAAAAAAACAAAAAAAAAACAGAAGTTTACTTTGTGACTAAAAATGATTTATTGCCAAACAAGCAAACAAACTAGCATGGCATGAACTTGTAGACGTTTCCATTGACCTGCTCAGTTCCCCAGGTGACAGATTGATATTTTATTTCGAGCAGTTTCACATTGTGGATGGGCAAGAACTGCGGAATGACCCAGCCTCGGCCATGGAGAGTTTGCAGAAGTTTTTAGGAGTGACACCACATTATAACTACACACAGGCCCTTAAGTAAGTAAATATTTGACGACGACAGCACCACATTTTGAATGAACATTGGTAGCTACAACTTTGCACCCATTGTGTGTAAAAGCATGTTAGCTTATCACTGCTGCGCAAACAAATGATTCTGCATTTGTAAGCAGGCAGAGGTGCGGCAGTTAGACCAGTGGCGATTGGACACCACTTCCTTGTCAAACAGTTTGAAAATTGTTTAACACTTGAAGGTGAGAAGGTGCTGATGGACTTTGGACATCATAACTACTTTAAAAATAGATGTATATGTGCAAAAATGTTATAAAATGCCAACAAACGTGCAGGACTTAAAATGTTTTCCCACACTTACATTACTAGAAGTTTAATAATAAAGTGTGCATCCAAGTGATGACAAAACAATACTTGGTGTTATAAGGTGAAGGACAGTATAATTCCTCTTAGTAAAATGCTTAATACCATTTGAATATCACACAATGCTCCACGAGGTTGATAGAGACTCTAATAATAAAAATAAAAAAAAGAAAGAAAACCCACAGAGTAATCCAACTAGTAAATGCCACACTTTAAATCTTATTATGGAACCACTCACATGTGCTCGAGCAGCTTTCAGGCTCCATGTAATACACCCAGTAAAGCCTTATCAGACCTAGATATCCTCTCCGGTATTGGGATATAGGACAGACACTTAGATCTCAATTTGTCAAATTGTTTATTATTTTTACTTTAATATGAGGGCTCAAAATGCTTATTAAGATGGTGGGCGAGTTTTACTAAAATAATAAGTGGATCTCACCGCCGGTGAGTCTTCTCCATTCAACATAAAAATATACAATGTAGACACGTTTCGACTCGAGTCTTCTTCCAGTGCATATTAGTTATTCAGCATCTAAATATACCCTATTCCCTGCCTTACAGTTATAAACATTCTATTCTGTTTCTAATCACTTAAGTATTTCCCTACGTTATCCTTTAAAGAATATAGTTTACTATAAGTAAAAAAATACAACATACTTTACCAAAATGATTTTGTCTTCAGGGATCAGTCCCAAATGACACACACACTGTTCATTATTCATGAGAGTTTAGAGAACACCTAAATTCAAAATATTACTACAATTCCGTTGCTTTTAATCCTGCCGAAGTTATGTATTCTGATTTTATTTTGATTTATGGTCTGTAGGTTTGATGAAGCCAAAGGATTTTGGTGCCAGGTTGTAGAAAATGGGAAGACAAAATGTCTTGGGAAAAGCAAGGGCCGAAAATACCCTGACATGGAGCCATCGGTAAGTCTACCATCTCATTCGTGTCTCTCACAGCCCAAAGCAATTTATATATGTTTTATCGGCCTGTCATGTTTTCTGATATTCAACAAATGCCTTTCTTTATCATAGAGTTGTTTTTTTAGCATTTAATAAAGAGTATACAAAACTTTTTTTATTTAAATTAAAATTATGTAAATTATGGCATAGGTGTTTTGTTTATTTTTTCATTTCTAGGATTAATAAAGCACAGCATAGCCCCAAGTTAACTAGGCATTACAAAAATATGTAAAAATGTTTATGAAGTGTGGATTCACTGCTAATGCAACATCAGATGGCAGGAGTACAGACATTTATTGCTGTCCATATAGTTGTGAAAACACAACTTAGGTCCCAGCCTACCTGTAAGCAATGTAAAAGGTGATTTTACTTGCCTTTATTCTAGTGCCGCACGGGTCTCCTTGCAGCTGGCTCCGCCTCCTGGGCTGAGATGCTTAAAATTATTGACTATTTCAGCCAATCCAATGCTTTTCCATAGCATAGCATTGGGAGCCTATTGCACATTTGCGGCAAAACACCACGCTGCACCAGTCAGCATCTCCTCACATAGATGCATTAAATCAATGCACCTTTATTAACAACGTTTAGTGCCTCCATGCCAAGCGTGGAGACACTAAATGACAGTGCTGCACATAGTGCAGCAGTGACCCAGGAAGCACCTCTAGTCTGAGTGACGGCCACTGGAGGTGTTACTAGGCAGCAATGTAAATTGCCTTTTCTCTGATAAGACAGTGTTTGCATTACAATGGAGGGCCTGGAGGGCCTGGAGGGACAGCCTATGGACACCAGAACATTAAGCTGTAGTTGCTTAAGTGACTAGCGTGTCCCTTTAACCCCTTAAGGACCAAACTTCTGGAATAAAAGGGAATCATGACGTGTCAGACATGTCATGTGTCCTTAAGGGGTTAACCTGTTATGAAGGGCCAGAGCCAAATATGAAATTTACCTCAGAAACATCATAGCATACCTTAAAAACCACAGACATCCGTCAAACTTACATTTTTATTTATGGAAAATAGTGCCTTTAACATGTTCTGCAACTACAAGAGGTTTCATGAATGCATTTTCTCATGTATAGCAGCTCCTCTGGTTGCTGATACTAAACATTTTTTTTGTAGCATTTTTCTTTTTATGAATTAAAACTGTAAACCGGTATAAAGAATGTTTTGTTTTCTGTTTTTACCCACTTGTAGTCACGGACTTACCTAACGGACTTTTACCGGGAAAATAACATTGAACTTTCCAAGCTGTTAAACCGGCTTGGTCACCCTCTGCCAACATGGCTGCGAGAAGAACTTCAGAATTCTAGCCGGAGCTGAGCCTGGGTTCCAACATGCACTGGCATGCTACATCTACACACAACCACATGGCAGAAGTCAACAGAAATCAGCTCGCAAGGACTAATCCTGCTGCACGGGTTGGCTTTCTTTGTAGCAATGAATAGCACTATGGATGTTGACCAATCATTGTGGGAACCAGATGGCTTTGTTCTAATTTCTGTAGCATGTGGACCTTTGTGCTGCAGTGATGGACACAACCTTGCTGAGTCTAAAAATATGTGACAAAAATGCACCTCCTGTACAAAAGTGTTAACTGTTTTGTTACAGAGCTTCTGGTAACAGATGTCTAGAAAATTAAAGTCGCACAATGAAGCCTATTTTAGGCCAGACTTTGAGGAACTTAATCTGAATCAAGATTACATCAGAATGGAACAAGGTGGTCTGGGATTATGTACTTTGACTCCTCTAGGGCATTTGCACCATGGTAACCTGTGCTTTTTGGTGGAGTGCGGGTTCCATTGGAGACATTGCTAAATTATTCAAGCTGTGGAAAAGAGCAGTTTAAGTCCATTTTATCACCAGGATCCCTTTCCTTCCTCTCACGTTTTTGAGCATACCATGGGAATAGTTCTCACCATGCCAACTCACTTACAAATTTATATTTAATTCATTTTTGATAGTGAACAGAGCATGCTTGTTTTGAATCTCGACATCTTATAAGTGACTTATCTTGTAATTCTTCATTGCACATTCTGTGGCACGTTCAACCACTCTTGCCCCATGCCAACCGATCTTTCCAAAGAGTAGACCTGTGCACACGTAGGTAGGAATGTTGATGGCCCTTCAAAAACAAATCACTTCAGTTAGAGGTTTGTAAAAAGAGCCTGAAAAAGAAATGTCCACAGGAACTTGGTTTGGTAAAGGAACTCTTGAATTTTAAAAATATGTTCCTTTACTAGTTCAGTATTCTGAGCCTTTAATTATTATTTTTTTTTAAATGCCATTAAATGGCACAGAGTCAGACTCCTTACTGCAGCCTCATCCTCCTACTGGGAGATCACCAAATTTGATCTGGGTCTAATCAAATACTTCTCATAGAGAAACATTGGAGACATATGGTGCATGAGCGGCAATCAATGCTATCTGCCAATCTAATGTTTCTCTATGAGAAGTCATTGGATCCATATGTCATGAATTTCACAATTTCTCCTATGAGTTGCTTAAAACATTGCAGAGTTTGAGTAGATGTAGGCGATTACTTTATTCTGTAAATCAGATTACTGTCTGCCAACTGTACATCTAAACTATCTTTATCCCATAACTGCTTCCTCTTGGTACTTTATATTTTAAATATTTTTTTTTTATGGGGATTTTCAATATTTATTAATTTATCATCTGGTTAGTACATAATCTTAATTTTAAATAGTTTCTAAAGATTCTAGATTTCC